>NC_056436.1:54109400-54433150 GCF_018296145.1 Oncorhynchus tshawytscha | reverse complement strand
ATGTCCAGTCTCTTGACAACAAGGTTGATGAAATCCGAGCAAGGGTAGCATTCCAGAGGGACATCAGGGACTGTAACGTTCTTTGCTTCACGGAAACATGGCTCACTCGAGAGACGCTATCGGAGTCGGTGCAGCCAGCTGGTTTCTCCACGCATCGCGCCGACAGAAACAAACATCTTTCTGGTAAGAAGAGGGGCGGGGGCATATGCTTTATGGTTAACGAGACATGGTGTGGTCACAACAACATACAGGAACTCAAGTCCTACTGTTCACCTGATTTAGAATTCCTCACAATCAAATGTCGACCGCATTAACTACCAAGGGAATTCTCTTCGATTATAATCACAGCCGTATATATTCCCCCCCAAGCAGACACATCGATGGCTCTGAACGAACTTTATTTGACTCTTTGCAAACTGGAATCCACACATCCTGAGGCTGCATTCATTGTAGCTGGGGATTTTAACAAGGCTAATCTGAAAACAAGACTCCCTAAATTGTATCAGCATATAAGGCCCTCCCCTGCCCTCCTTTCGGAAAAGCTGACCACGACGATTAAAACATTCCCAAACCAGAAACCTTGGATTGATGGCAGCATTCGCGTGAAACTGAAAGCTCGAACCACTGCTTTTAATCAGGGCAAGGTGACCGGAAACATAACCGAATAGAACAGTGTAGCTATTCCCTCCGCAAGGCAATCAAACAAGCTAAGCGTCAGTATAGAGACAAAGTAGAATCTCAATTCAACGGCTCAGACACAAGAGGTATGTGACAGGGTCTACAGTCAATCACGGATTAAAAAAAGAAAACCAGCCCCGTCACAGACCAGGATGTCTTGCTCCCAGGCAGACTAAATAACTTTTTTGCCCGCTTTGAGGACAATTCAGTGCCACTGACACGGCCTGCAACCAAAACATGCAGCCTCTCCTTCACTGCAGGCGAGGTGAGTAAAACATTTAAACGTGTTAACCCTCGCAAGGCTGCAGGCCCAGACGGCATCCCCAGCCACGCCCTCAGAGCATGCGCAGACCAGCTGGCTGGTGTGTTTACGGACATATTCAATCAATCCCTATCCCAGTCTGCTGTTCCCACATGCTTCAAGAGGGCCACCATTGTTCCTGTTCCCAAGAAAGCTTAGGTAACTGAGCTAAACGACTACCGCCCGTAGCACTCACGTCTGTCATCATGAAGTGCTTTGAGAGACTAGTCAAGGACCATATCACCTCCACCCTACCTGACACCCTAGACCCACTCCAATTTGCTTACTGCCCAAATAGGTCCACAGACGATGCAATCTCAACCACACTGCACACTGCCCTAACCCATCTGTACAAGAGGAATACCTATGTGAGAATGCTGTTCATCAACTACAGCTCGGCATTTAACACCATAGTACCCTCCAAGCTCGTCATCAAGCTCGAGACCCTGGGTCTTGACACCGCCCTGTGCAACTGGGTACTGGACTTCCTGATGGGCCGCCCCCAGGTGGTGAGGGTAGGCAACAACATCTCCACCCCGCTGATAGTCAACACTGGGGCCCCACAAGGGTGTGTTCTGAGCCCTCTCCTGTACTCCCTGTTCACCCACGACTGCGTGGCCACGCACGCCTCCAACTCAATCATCAAGTTTGCGGACGACACAACAGTGGTAGGCTTGATTACCAACAACGACGAGACGGCCTACAGGGAGGAGGTGAGGGCCCTCGGAGTGTGGTGTCAGGAAAATAACCTCACACTCAACATCAACAAAACTAAGGAGATGATTGTGGACTTCAGGAAACAGCACAGGAAACAGCCCCCTATCCACATCGATGGAACAGTAGTGGAGAGGGTAGCAAGTTTTAAGTTCCTCGGCATACACATCACAGACAAACTGAATTGGTCCACCCACACAGACAAAATCGTGAAGAAGGCGCAGCAGCGCCTGAAGAAATGTCACCAAAAGCACTCACAAACTTCTACAGATGCACAATCGAGAGAATCCTGGCGGGCTGTATCACCGCCTGGTACGGCAACTGCTCCGCCCACAACCGTAAGGCTCTCCAGAGGGTAGAGAGGTCTGCACAACGCATCACCGGGGGCAAACTACCTGCCCTCCAGGACACCTACACAATCCGATGTCACAGGAAGGCCATAAAGATCATCAAGGACAACAACCACCTGAGCCACTGCCTGTTCACCCCGCTATCATCCAGAAGGCGAGGTCAGTACAGGTGCATCAAAGCTGGGACCGAGAGACTGAAAAACAGCTTCTATCTCAAGGCCATCAGACTGTTAAACAGCCACCACTAACATTGAGTGGCTGCTGCCAACACACTGACTCAACTCCAGCCACTTTAATAATGGGAATTGATGGGAAATGATGTAAAATATATCACTAGCCACTTTAAACAATGCTACCTAATATAATGTTTACATACCCTACATTATTCATCGCATATGTATACGTATATACTGTACTCTATATCATCTACTGCATCTTTATGTAATACTAGCCACTTTAACTATGCCACTTTGTTTACATACTCATCTCATATGTATATACTGTACTCGATATCATCTACTGTATCTTGCCTATGCCGCTCTGTACCATCACTCATTCATATATCTTTATGTACATATTCTTTATCCCCTTACACTTGTGTGTATAAGACAGTAGTTTTGGAATAGTTAGTTAGATTACTTGTTGGTTATTACTGCATTGTCGGAACTAGAAGCACAAGCATTTCGCTACACTCGCATTAAGACATGCCCAGACATGCAAAGGGAGATACTCCATTTTTTACCTTTGTGTACCTATTCAGGATACATCACCGTGAAGAGAATGACATGAATAATTATGCATTTCTGTATAGTACAGATCAGGGACCCATGATGTCATTCTTTTACCATCATTATTTTATGGCCGTTAATCCACTTCACTTACTGTAGTTCAATAACCAATAATGTTTTCAAACTCAAGGTGTTATATCATAGCTAACACCCCATTGTTTCTGCAGACATCTTTGAATCTTAATTGGAGTTTTTTGAAAATGTGGTCACAAAAAAAAAAAAGAGAGATTTCACCGTAGTTTTGCAAAGTTCTTTGAGTAAATGTGTTTGGTAAAACTTTGCCAGATGCAATAAGAAAATTACAAACACATTATCAGTAATAGCCTATTGAGGCTGAATATATAAACACTAGGGTGGAACGCACACACACTTCCCCTACATCCGTGATCCCTCATTTCCGTCAGCTAAGATCCTATCGTTTCCTGTGAGATGTCAGTAATTCACATGAAAACACATCAGCATAACATTAGCTAACATTAGCTAGCTAGTAGAAGTCCTTCTCAATCCACTTTCCCTGTGCTAGAAGTGACAAGGACTGTAATGCTGATGTGTTGAAGACCCTATTTGACTTTGCTATTAGTCCTTTCAAGGCCATTGCCTTGATATGCCCCTGTTCTTCTCTGACGGAAGTGACTGCTCCTCATGCAGCCCTCTACCTCTCTCCTCACAGTCACCATACTGGGGACACAGGACATGTGCTTATCCAGCTTGATAGACTGTGTTTTGTCATGTTTATTTGTGTGTGTCTGAGTAGGGTTGCTTAGTATATGTGTGCGGAAGGACAGACTGCCAAGACAGGAGGAGCAAATAAACCGAGCTACGTGAAAAATAGAAACGATAATATAAAACGAATGGTTGGATATTTATACAACTAGAGAGTATTTGGGTGGAAAGCACAGCCTCTCTGCCCAGTGGAGGATTATTGATGCTTATTTGACAATGGCTTGTCCTCCTAAGAACGGCAGGAATGTAATACCCTCTGGCGTCAAGACCTGAAGTTTTTTGTGGGTTGTGTTTTAAATGGCATCAGAGGATGCACGATTGAGTCCAGTATGGACAACAAAGATTGCTGCAAGGGAGAGAGGGATTGGGAACATACGGCTGTTGTTTAGGACAGGATATTTTCAATTAATGTCTGAACTTGGAACTCTTGAGCACAATGACACTTACTTATGAAGTGTGTGTGTGGTTGTATGTGTGTGTTTGTTGTTGTATGCACTTTGGGTCATTGGGTGTGAGTGGATGTCTGTCTGGAATAATGCATGCCTTACTATGGCCCCAGAGGTTAAATTACCATATTTCCTGTTCCTCAAAGCGTGGGGAAGATCAACTCACCGCTCTCTCCTCATATGAATCACAGCATGAGAAGAACAATGTCATGCCCCCACCACCAAACATGCACCTCCCCCAGAGGCAGAACTAGACACACAGCTGGACCATATTAGAATAGAGGATAGGAGTACAGTGTAGAAGAGACCGGTGTAGTCTGTTGAAGTCAAGCTGCTGAACTCATCTGAGACACAGCTGAGACTCTTGACAAACTTCGGCAGGAACACAGTGATTTGAAGGGTGATATTGTGGCAAAGGAGATAACAATTTTAGACTTCACTGTATTATCATCACAGGACTTGGGACACAGGGGCTGTGTTACACGAAGCAGTGAAAGGAAGGAAGGGAGAGGCAGCTCTCTCTGCTTGTGGAAGTAGCGCCTGACCATAAATTATAGCTTTCGCTGTGAGAGAGCACGGATCCTCTGCAGCACCATGAGTCTCTTTGCTCCAGCCGGGACTCCAGCCGGGACTCTGCTATTGCTGCTCTCTCTCTCTGCTCTCCTCCATGGCTGTTCCTCCTCTTCCACCACGGAGGAGTGCACTGGCATGGGCGTCCGTAAGTTGGTGCATCTTTTTTTCTTCTTCTTTCGATCCAAACTCCTTCAGGTCACTTTCATTAAGCAAACCACAAACAAATGGTTTGCTTAATGAAACCCTTCGTTTGGGTTTCATTGTGTGAATTTTTATTTTTATTTTGGTAGGTGTTCATGTACAACAGTAAGTAGCTTGGATGTGGTCATTTCAGTTGAGGAAGCTCATGTTTCCTGTGATTTTGAAGATATACCGGCATGCAAGCTAATCTACTGCCTCTTATCTACTGAGTAGGAATGTGTTCTCTATAGGGTAGTTTATGTACATTATTGCCATATACCGGCCAGCTATTTCCTGTAAATTAAACCATTCGCTGAAATGAGCCTGAGCTCTCTGGGAACTGTTACTATAGCCTCCCACTTAACTGTAATGGCTAAAACAACATCAGGCTAAACTGGAATGTAAATATAATTGGTGATTGAAAAAGTGTTCACAACGCTGAGCCACTACACGCACAGGCAAGGTACTGAACAAGAGAGGTAACCCTCTTAGAAAAAAGGTACTATCTAGAACCAACAAGGGTTCTTTGTCTGTCCCCATAGAAGAATCCTGTGATTTTTGTTTCCAGATAGAACTCTTTTGGATTCCACATAGAACCCTCTGTGTAAAGGGTTCTACCTTGAACCCAAAAGGGTTCTACCTGGAGCCCAAAACATTTATACTATGGGGACAGCCGATGAACCCTTGTGGAACCCTTTTTTCTAAGTGTGTAGGAGCTAAACGAGCTTAAGTCAATCTGCATTTCAAATGTGATAAATATACTGAACAAAAATATAAAGGCAACATGTAAAGTATTTCATGAGCTGAAATAAAAGATCCCAGACATTTTCCATAAAAGCTTGTGCACAAATTTCTTTACATCCCTGTTAGTGAGAATTTCTCATTTGCCACGATAATCTATCCACCTGACAGGTGTAACATATCAAGAAGCTGATTAAACAGCATGGTCATTACACAGGTGCGTCTTGTGCTGGGGACAATAAAAGGACACTCTAAAATGTGCAGTTTTGTCACACAACACAGTGCCACAGATGTCTCATATTTTGAGGGAACATGGAATAGGCATGCTGACTGCAGGAATGTCCACCAGGGCTGTTGCCAGAGACCAGCCACCTGGACAGCTGATGAAACTGTGGGTTTGCACTACCGAAGAACAAACTACACAAACTGTCAGAAACCGCCTCAGGGAAGCTGATCTGCGTGTTCGTCGTCCTCACCAGGGTCTTGACCTGACTGTAGTTCTGCGTCATAACCGGCTTCAGTAGGAAAATGCTCACCTTCGATGGCCACTGGCACACTGGAGAAGTGTGCTCTTCACAGATTAATCCTGATTTCAACTGTTCCGGGACAGATGGCAGACAATGTCACAATGATCTGTACACAATTCCTGGAAACTGAACATGCCCTAGTTCTTCAATGGCCTGCTTACTCACCAGACATTTCATCCATTGACATATCATCCATGTTTTGGATACTCTGGAACGACGCGTACAACAGCGTGTTCCAGTTCCCGCCAATATCCAGCAACTTCGCACACCTTCAGACATACAGTACCACAGACCACTTTAATGGTATTGCCAGACCCCTCCCATGACCATAGGTTATTTTCAAGCTGATGAGATCACTTTGTTCTTAATGATCTGAATCCTAGCTTGAGATCCACACAGCGTAACTCAAGTTTTCACCCAAAATGTCCTTTCGACTATGGATGTGAAAGTCCTGCAAGCTTTTCGCATTGGGCTGAATCCTAACTTGAGAAATGCAGGCATATCTCCATCCTTTGTGTATATCACACATTGATGTTATTAGAAGTTTGTGTCACCTACACATTTCAAGTTAGGGGTATGCCTTATCTGAATGCTTAACTAGGATGCACAGCTTTTTCTAGGTAAAATATCAGTATATGAATGCATTTATACTGAAAATAATTTAATGCAGAACCTCTAACGAATCATCAAATCTCTTCTGTTTCTACCTTGACAGGGCTGCGCTCCTTCAAGCTGGTGTCCAACTGCAACTTCACCACCCTGAAAGACAAACAGATCCAGGAGGTGCAGGCTCCCACCACCGTGCTCTACGTGCCCATGCTCTACCTGGTAGCCTTCACTGTGGGCCTCCCGGCTAACCTCCTGGCCCTGTGGGTCCTTCTGTTCCGTACCAAGAAGATGCCATCCACCATCCTCCTCATCAACCTCACCGCCACCGACCTCATGATACTGATGGTGCTCCCCTTCCGCATAGTCTATCACTTCCAGGGAAACGACTGGGTCTTCGGCGAGCCCTTCTGCCGCGTGGTCACGGCGCTCTTCTACGGCAACATGTATGGCTCGGTGCTGTGCCTGGCGTTCATTGCCGTCGACCGCTATGTGGCATTGGTGCACCCGTTCGGTGCCAAAACCCTCCGCAGCTTCCGCACCTCCCTTTACATGAGCCTGGGCGTGTGGGTGGTGGCGCTGGCCGCCATGGTGCCTCTCCTCGTCTCCCGCCAGTCCTACAAGCTGGACGAGCCGAGCATAACCACGTGCCACGACGCGTTGCCTGAGGAGGAGCATGAGAACTACTTCCTGCCCTACTTTCTCACACTCTTCTTTCTCTGCTTCCTGCTCCCCCTGCTGGTCGTCCTCTACTGCTACGGCTCCGTGATACGCACCCTATTGGCGGGAGGCCAGCGCTACGCCCACGCTGTGCGCGTCACTGTGCTAGTGCTGGTAGTGTTCGTTGGCTGCCTGCTACCCAGCAACGTCCTCCTTCTCCTGCACTACTCCGACTCCTACCTGGTGGATGATGGGGAGGACCTGTACGTGCCCTACATGGTTAGCCTAGCTGTTAGCACGTTGAACAGCTGCATCGACCCCTTCATCTTCTACTATGTCTCTGACGACTTCAGGGAAAAGGTCAGGACGGTGCTGTGTTGCCGCGGCGACAACGGGAGAGACTCGACCACGGGGAACCAGGTGTCCTATTCGTCCACCTCAAAGGGGACGCAAAGGTCAAAGGTGACACTGCTGTCCAATTCTACTCGGAGCCCGGTGACGTCAGAGGGGGAGGTAGCATGCAGATAGGTATTAGAGAACTAGACGTGTAGGCACTAGGATCAGACGAAGACTCAATCTTGTGTTGTTCCTCTGGTTTATGTGAGACTCTCATTTATACAGCCAATGACTTTTATCGTATATTGTGAAAAACAAAAAATGGATGGCAAATTCTGTGCAATTTCCATAAACATGCAGTCAATGGAGGGAGGTGTTTAGGAATCATCATCATACAGGGATACAATAGTCTCTTTAGACATCCACTTTGCCTCCCACAAATTTCAAATGCTCTTCATTTGTTGCCTATGGTCTGGTTTTCGAGATGAGGGTTTGTATCGTTAGAGTTCTACAGGATTACACAGTCAATCTATATTAATGGACTGTCTTTTAAAAATCTGACAAAATGGGAAAATGCAGTTGCAGGGTGTGTTGTCCCTATTCTTCGGTCTAGGTCAGTGGTTCCCAAACTTTTTATAGTCCCATACCCCTTCAAACATTCAACCTCCAGCTGCATACCCCCTCTAGTACCAGGGTCGGCGCACTCTCAAATGTTAATAACATATAATAATCATAATAATATAATAACAATCAATCATTTTGTTCTTTATTTAACCATCTTACATATGAAATCTTATTTGTACATCGAAAACTCTGAATAACTCACCACAGGTTAATGAGAAGGGTGTGCTTAAAATGATGCACATAACTCTGCAATGTTGGGTTGTATTGGAGAAATTGTTCAATCATTTCCCACACACAGTCTGTACCTGTATTTAGTTTTCATGCTATTGAGGGCCGAGAATCCACTCTCAAACAGGTACATGGTTGCAAAGGGCATCAGTGTCTTAACAGCATGATTTTCCAAGGCAGGATACTCAGAGCGCATCCCAATCCAGACATCTGGCAGTGGCTTCTGATTAAATAAAATTTTCACAGAACCGCTTGATGCAATTTCAATGAGGCTCTCTTGTTCAGATATCGGTAAGTGGACTGAAGGCAGGGCATGAAAGGGATAACTTTCAATTACGTAGGTACTTTCCTGAAACGGATGAAACAAACAACTGGATTTGTTTGTTTCATCCGTTTCAGGAAAGTACCTACGTAATTGCGCACCCAACTCACTCAGGTGCTTTGCTATATCACCTTTTACATTGTCCGTAAGCTTGAGTTCATTTGCACACAAAACAATCATACAATGATGGAAAGACCTGTGTGTTGTCCTTGTTAATGCAGAAAGAGAAGAGCTTCAACTTCTTAGTCATAGCCTAAATTTTGTCCCGCACATTGAATATAGTTGCAGAGAGTCCCTGTAATCCTAGATTCAGTTCATTCAGGTGAGAAAAAACATCACCCAGATTGGCCAGTCGTGTGAGAAACTCGTCATCATGCAAGTGATCAGACAAGTGAAAATTATGGTCAGTAAAGAAAACTTTAAGCTCGTCTCTCAATTAAAAAAAAACATGTCAATACTTTGCCCCCTGATAACCAGTGCACTTCTGTATGTTGTAAAAGCATTGCCCATTTCATAGCATAGTGCAGAAAATACACAAGAGTTCAGGGGCCTTGCTTTAACAAAGTTAACCATTTTCACTGTAGTGTCCAAAACGTCTTTCAAGCTGTCAGGCATTCCCTTGGCAGCAGGAGCCTCTCGGTGGATGCTGCAGTGTACCCGAGTATCGTAGGGAGCAACTGCTTGCACGTGCATTACCACTCCACTATGTCTTCCTGTCATGGCTTTTGCGCCATCAGTAAAGATAAACACATCTTGACCCCCAAAGTCCATTTGATGTCACAAAGCTGTTCAATACTTTCAAAATATCCTCTTCTGTTATCCTGGTTTCCAGTGGTTTGCAGAAGAGGATGTCTTTCGTAACTGACACCCCATAAACCGCCACGTCTGTTGACTCAACCAGCTGTAACCCATATAATTCACTGGCTTGTATGCGAAGCAGTAATTGTTTCAAAACATCTCCTGCCGTGTCACTGATGCGCGTTGAAACAGTGTTGTTTGATGAAGGCATTGTCTGTATAGTTTTTTGGCCTTTTTCCCGAGCATTTTCCCAGCCATATCTGCGGCAGCAGGAAGAATGAAGTCCTCCACAATAGTATGGGGCTTGCCTGTCCTAGCCACTCGGTAGCTCACCATATAAGACGCCTATAGCCCCTTCTTATTAATGGTATCTGTTGCTTTTATACATGTCTTACTACTCAAAAGTCATCTTAGTTCTCCCTCTAGAAAGAGGAGTGGGAGGCCCCGGTGCACAACTGAGCAAGAGGACAAGTACATTAGAGTGTCTAGTTTGAGAAACAGATGCCTCACAAGTCCTCAACTGGCAGCAAATGCTTGTCCTCTTGCTCAGTTGTGCACCGGGGCCTCCCACTCCTCTTTCTGTTCTGGTTAGGGCCAGTTTGCACTGTTCTGTGAAGGGAGTAGTTCACAGCGTTGTACAGGATATTCAGTTTCTTGGAAATTTCTCGGATGGAATAGACTTCATTTCTCAGAACAAGAATAGACTGATGAGTTTCAGAAGAAAGTTATTTGTTTCTGGCCATTTTGAGCCTGTAATCGAACCCACAAATACTGACGCTCCAGATACTCAACTAGTCTGAAGAAGGTCTGTTTTATGGCTTTTTTAATCAGAACAATAGTTTCAGCTGTGCTAACATAATTGCAAAAGGGTTTTCTAATGATCAATAGGCCTTTTAAAATGCTAAACTTGGATTAGCTAGCACAACGTGCCATTGGAGCATAGGAGTGATGGTTGCTGATAATGGGCTTCTGTACGCCTATGTAGATATTCCATAAAAAAATCAGCCATTTCCTGCTACAATGGTCATTTACAACATTAAATGTCTACACTGTATGTCTGATCAACTTGATGTTATTTTAATGGACAAAAAATTTGCTTTTCTTTCAAAAACAAGGACATTTCCAGGTGACCCCAAACATTTGAACGGTAGTGTATATATATTTACGGCATTGCGCGTACCCCCAGTTTGAGGATACCTGGTCTAGGTGAAATGCCTATATAGAGTGGGTATAACCCTTTCATTATCTACATGTATTGATACAAATATCTCATAGTATGGAATCGGCATTACTACACAGTATTACACATTTGTTTTCATTGTATTATCTAAAAAATCCAGGGGTACATTCCTTCAGGTAGGGTGACCTATTCCATAGCTTACAGCTCTGTGGTAAATGTTTCAATTGTCCGTGGAATAGCTGAACAGTTTGTACCTAGAGGTCAACAACAGCATTTTACATTAAACCGTTCTAAGTGATGCCATACTTTTTTCCCATTTGGACGTGTTGGCCAAATTTAGGCATGTCCATGTGAAAATGGGTATGCGTCTGGAATGGATTTTGTTCATACCATACTGTGACTGCTTGTCTGGAACACATTCAAGTTTTGGATATTTCCCTCAAAAATTGTATATCATGGAGGGTTTTTAAGGTAAAGCATAGAGTCAGCAAAACATCATAATGTGGCTTCATCAGGATTATATACCCTTAATTTAGCCATTAATAATGATTTTGATGTACATTAGGCTGGTTTATACTTGAATACTTGAACTGGTGGCCTGGTATTTTACAATATTGTTTCCACTGGTATTTATTCAGCTGGCATTTACTAAGAAAGTATGTTGTATTATTTTTGTACTTACTTATATTCACAGATTGAAAGAAATCACTAAAATAAAGTGCTATAATTTTTTGGGGGGAATGGGAGTTATATCATATAATATGCTGAAGCACACATATATCACCCCACATGTATTTTTTCACACTCTCTCAAACTTCACTGACATCATTTGAGTGGAAACCAAATGTGTTCTTTGCTTAACTACTGACAATGGTTTTTCTTTCAAAACAAAACACAGAAGGAAGTTTCCTTGTCAATTCCGGAGCCAAGACATACACAGTGCACTTGCCTTCGCTGTGGAACATTCCACAGTGGCAGTAAATCAATACTAGCTCCCACTATCAACCATGTAAATGGTTGTTTATCTGGGCGCTCAAAACACATTGAAACACCAAACCACTCTATCAAGAACAATTCATCTTTCAACAACAATACCAACGTTTATACATGCGCACTTATTTAAACAAAGGGATTAATATCAATGTAACACCAAGTAGACAAAGCCTATGAGTGTGTAATCAAGTGCCAGCAAGCAGTGGATCCAACGCCTTCGTTTGGCCAAATGTGTGGAGTGATAAGGGGTATCATGGCATAGCAGTCTTGGGGAGGGGGGGGGGGGAATAAGTGAGTGACACTCATGACCAGTTGAAGCGTCTGTTGGGTGGGTCTAAACCAGGATAATAACCTTCGTCTTCATTGGGATTCCAATACCTTTGACTAGGTACGTTGTTTTTTGTTCATAAACTTTGAAAATACCGATATTGATAACAATATCTGCATGTGTATAACGGAATATTTGAATTTACGACGTAGTCTGACATGCAAAGAAAACCATTTGTTAAAAATAAACTTTTGCAAATACACAAAGACTTTGGCATCTGAAACACTGTAAGTGTACGTTTGAAAATAGCTTGGTTAGATATCTGTCACTTTTGCAATGTGCCAAGTTGTCCTTTTCCTGGATTTGGTTAATTCAATCGAGATTAAGGTTGAGCTGAATGAACAACAGAGACAAAATGCAAGTATAAACCCTTCTTAAAATAGTTTGGGGAATGGCCTCGTCTCTGAGGGATGATCCTCAGAGCCTGATCCTTTGATGGCAGGTAGCCCTATGCGGGGCAGTTGGCATTGAAATCTCCCCCTCGGGGATTAAGAGGTTCCAATGACAGGTCTTAGGTGGTGATGGTGGGGAGGTGGAGGGTTGTCGGTAACTTTTGCTGTGACACAGCAAGTACGAGAACATGGGTAAATTTGACATACAAACACATCCCAAGATTTATGCCCATTGGTTGAGAGAGAGGAATGTGATAAGAGTGTGCCCATTGGTTAAACAGCAAGCGTAAGGAATTTGCATTTTAGGTGAATGACATTCTGTACGTTGATAATGGAAAACAGCAAGAGAGACACGATGCTATGCTGATGATGTTAATATTTTTTGAACACTAACATACATTCCCATTATGCACATAGAAGAGGAAGCAATGTGAATTGTATTATGGTTACTGAAAGAAGCAAAGCGAGCTATCCATTCAGACCAGCCATACCGGTTGAACCTATGAGATGAACTACATTAGATTAGAAACTTCTTTTCAGCATGACATTATTTCCTCTCCAATTGCTGAGCATCAAATCACATCTCATCACATGTTATTAGTCACATGCGCCGAATGCAACAGGTGTAGACCTTATAGTGAAATGCTTACTCAACCAACAATGCAGTTAAAAAAAATATGAATAAAGAACAAGAAATAAAAGGAACAAGTAATTAAAGAGCAGCAGTAAAATAGCAATAGCGAGATTATGTGCAGGGGGTACCGGTACAGAGTCAATGTGCGGGGGCACCGGTTAGTCGAGGTAATTGAGGTAAAATGTACATGTAGATAAAATCAAATCAAAAATCAAATCAAAGCAGCAGCGTAAAAGAGGTGGGTGGGGGGGGCAATGCAAATAGTCTGGATAGCCATTTGATTAGATGTTCAGGAGTCTTATGGATTGGGGGTAGAAGCTGTTTAGAAGCCTCTTGGACCTAGACTTGGCACTCAGATACTGCTTGCCATGCGGTAGCAGAGAGAACAGTGTATGGCTAGGGTGGCTAGAGTCTTTGACAATTGCTAGGGCCTTCTTCTGACACTGCCTGATATAGAGGTCCTGGATGGCAGGAAGCTTGGCCCCAGTGATGTACTGGGCCGTTCGCACTACCCTCTGAAGTGCCTTGCGGTCGGAGGCCGAGCAGTTGCCATACCAGGCAGTGATGCAACCATGCTCTCGAGGGTGCAGCTGTAGAACCTTTTGAGGATCTGAGGACTCATGCCAAATCTTTACAGTCTCCTGAAGCTGGACGGAAGATGAGAAGGGTAGCTATAGATGTGAGACAATGCAAATCGGAAAAATCTATAAAAGTAATGGCCCATTTGAGCTTCCCAAAATAGTTAAGTTTGGTTCAAATGCCAAATAATTATTAATTGTACTCAGTAACTAAATGGGAGGGAGAAAGAGAATGAACGTCGGTGTGTTTACACACTTGTATGGGCACTTTCTGTACAGTATGTATAGGACAAAGAAACACACATTCATACCTCTATGTTTGTGAGTGTTCCTCTATGTTTGTGCGTATGCATGCTGTGTGTGTACGTGTGTGTGTGCATGTGCATTAGAGCAATTGGGATGCACACACTTAACTACTAGACCAATCAATGGATTTTCTCCATGTCAACAGGGTTAACTTTGGCAAACCCATAACAGACACTACCAGCCTCATAGTAGGCTGACAAAATGGAGGCTAAATGACCTGTGAGGCTAATGGTTTCTTCCTCTAATGGTCTGGAAAGCTTAGCATGGCCATTAAAACACAGACAATCAGGTTTAGCAATTCACAGCACCCCCAGAGTAACTCCCCCACGTCATTTCAATTGATTCTCCAAAGAGGCTCTGAAAGGTAATTTATTTTCTCATGAAGATTATTAGAAAAATAGAATAACCGTCAGAGAACCCAGCGTCTGAACACAGGAACCTAAACTGAAACCTGAATGACATTTGGATGAGGTTTTGATCTATTGTAAGGGTTGTTGAGGTGAAATATGTTTGGTGACACATGCAGTATTCTCAGGAAAACAAATGCATTGTTTGTGGTGGTCAGTGAGACTCAAAATACAATTGAAGAGAAATGAGTGGTAATACAAACGGAACATCTAAACTGTCATCGTCATCTCAAATTCTCTAAATCATGAACACGGGCCCTTATGTAAGTATTTGTGCAATATAATGTGAGTAACAGAAACAATACTGGTCATTGGTTGTAGTTGGTTTGATTGGTTGTAGTTCAAATATCTAGCTAATTGGTGAAACAGAGGTGAAATGAGGTGAAGAACCAAGACATGCCAGAAACAAAAGTGGTGAAGCCCGACATCTAGTGGAGAAGTTGAGATTCAGCACATTTTGATCATATTCAGGGCCCTGAGCATAGGCCACGTCTGTGCTTAGTGCTACTGACGTGAATGTGGCTGCAAAGAGCTGATGTCATATGTTCAACATAAGATCAGATTCCCTTTTGTACTTTCCTATGTTATTACTATTGCTATAACTCTGTTATGGATGATGACACTGCTATTGATGCATTCACTGAAAAACGGAGATAAACCGTAGCGTTGGTCATGCAACAAAAATCCAGTGTGTGTCATGAAGTCTCACTTTGTCGTAAAGTTATGTATCATGTGACTCTCTGTTAATACGTTGTGACTTACCTGTCATCTTTACCTATTGCAGCCTTCGCAGGTGACACTAGTCCCCAAACACTTGCTTTGTTTGACGACACAATGGATCTTGACGCAATGAGTGGTGGTGAGAGAAGGCTAAGAGTTCACATATTCTGAGGTCACAGACACGGACGATTTGTCTAAAGTTAAGCACATAACACTCTAAAACCTGACAAACAAAGTAGAAATTCGAACTAAGTCCTACCTCATCTCCCTTTAGCCATATCCACTGTAGTGATGGCTGGTGCTCTGGTCACTCTCCTAGTTGTGGTCACTGTGACAATGTGAGTTTACCAACAAAGGGCCATGACGAGGACAAGCATGGTCAAGTAGACCAATGTCAAAGAGCAGGACAGCAGGAAGTCCCCCAAAATCCTCTCCCAGTGCATCCTGAAGCGAGGTAAAGTTAGGCCTATAAGCAGAGTTATACTGCAAGTTGAAGCTCCAATAGTGGTTCCACTTTATTCTGATCGTCTGACTGAAACGTTACCAGCTTTCCACAATCTAGGTGTCATATGCCTAACAATACGTGTCTGTGAAAATAGTCACTCCCTTATTTTATCGAAGCTTTGCACTCAAGTCTCTAATGGGTGGTTTGTCTCTTTTCTTGTATCCAACCAGAGAAAGACAGATGTCACTGAGGAAGAGGAGGAGGGTGATGATGAAACGGACGTGAACACTGTAAGTTAGAAAACTTAAACTTAAACTGGACAGCACGCTTTCAAAAGTTTACTCCTTGATGAAATTTGTCTGTGTTATATGTCGGCAGGTATATGCTGCAAATATGATATGTTTTGAACAGCATTCACATTTCATTAAAATATGTATTGTTAAACCAAAACAACAACCTAAACTACAAGATGTTTGGTTAAGTAATACTGATTTATGTCATGAAAAATAGATTTAGAAGCAGTGAAATGATTCTACAGTATTGTTACAGTAATTAACCCTTCACAAAATAACCCCCCTTGGTTACTGTTGTTAACTCGGACAAGCTTAGACTTTTATCTTCCTGCGAACATGGAGAAACACACAGTAATAATACTAAGGGAACTCCCAAAATAGGTACTCGGTAACTTTGAGACAAACATCAATTATACTCATATAGGAGCAGACAAAACGGCCTTCAATGGAACTCTGGAGAGCCCAAGGTAAAATGTCCACTACAAGCTTGCCACCTCAAAGGTTGGTGCCCAAACTAATCAGTTGGACGGGCCTTTGATGTATTCTTCTTCTTTGATAGGGTTTAATGGCGGTTGGAATCCAATGTTATTGTGAATTACAGCCACCAGCTGGACAGGGTATTCAAACATTGCAGGAAAATACAAAATTAAACAAATCAACTCACAAAACCCATCCACTTCCTCAATCCCAGTCCACTCCAAAATACCTCTCTACACAGGCTCAGGGGCCTGTGATGGCGAAACATCCACCGACAGGATTTCTTGCACAGACTTGGCTGTGAAATCACAAAGACTCCAAAATAATTCAGCTGCATTCACAATGATTCCATTTTTTTTTTAATTCTCTGCTTGTGCTGTACAGTTAGTGATCATTGCAATAAATAATACAAAGTCCACATTTTTTAACATGTAGCAGTTCATTATCCCTCGGTTGATGTTTCTTCCCCACCACCCGTTCTTTCGAATTTTGACATCACCTCCAGATGGGAGACACATTGGACACTCCTTACCCTTCCCACCTCATTCTCCTTCACCCTAACACGGAACCCAAACCGGCCGCGCGCTTGCGCCATCGTGCATCAATTTATTTTGTCCCCCTACACCAAACGCGGTCACGACCTGCAGGTTAAAATATCAAAACAAAATCTGAACCTGCCACGCCCTGACCTTAGAGAGACGTTTTATTTCTCTATTTGGTTAGGTCAGGGTGTGATTTGGGGTGGGCATTCTATGTTGTCTATTTCTTTGTTTTTGGCCCAGTATGGTTCCCAATCAGAGGCAGCTGTCTGTCATTGTCTCTGATTGGGGATCATACTTAGGCAGCCCTTTTTCCCACTTTCTGTTGTGGGATATTGTCTTTTTCGTTCGTTGAGTTGTTTATTGTTTTTGGTGGAACATTTAAATTAAAGAAAATGTACGCCTACCACGCTGCACCTTGGTCTTCCTTTAACGATGGACGTAACAGAACCAATGACATTAATTTGGGGACAGGTCGAAAAGCATGAAACATTTATGGTAATTTAGCTTGCACTTGCTAGCTAATTTGTCCTATTTAGCTAGCTTGCTGTTGCTAGCTAATTTTGTCCTGGGATATAAACATTGAGTTGTTATTTTACCTGAAGTGCACAAGGTCCTCTCCTCCGACAATTAACCCACACATAAAACGGTCAACCGAATAGTTTCTAGTCATCTCTCCTCCTTCCAGGCTTTTTCATCTTTGAACTTATATGGTGATTGGCATATAAATAGTTTTCATAGTATTATCATGATGACCGGCAAAACAGTTCGTCTTTCAATCACCCACGTGGGTATAAGCAATGAGGAGATGGCACGTGGGTACCTGCTTCTATAAACCAATGAGGAGATGGGAGAGGCAGGACTTGCAGCGCAATCTGCGTCAGAAATAGAAATGACTTCTATTTTAGCCCTTGGCAAAGAACCGTAGTATGGATGAAGCAAATTTATTTTCTCCATCCACCATACAGGTCAGTTGACGTGCACCAACCACTCCATCGATGTCTTCAGTAATATCCTCTGCCTTTTTTTCTTGCGCCACCCCAGAAATAACCCCCTTGATAGGTGCCCTGCTACGACAATCCATACAGGAAACATTCCACTCCGATATCTTTTTGAGTTTTAAAACACGTTTATTCTGCTCAGCAGACATACAAAAAAATCGAAATATGACCACTTCTTGTAGTGGAGTAGTTGGAAGGATCGGAGGACCAAAATGCAGCGTGGTATGTCATCATCGTGAATTTAATGAACAGAGAACACTTGAACAAACTATACAAAACAATAAACGAATAACGATAGCAACTAACATTGACAATCACAGACAACCCACAATGACAAAACAGGCTACCTAAATATGGTTCCCAATCAGAGACAACGACTAACACCTGCCTCTGATTGAGAGCCATATCAGGCCAAACAAATAACAGACAAACTAGACATCCAACATAGAATGCCCACTCAGATCACACCCTGACCAAACAAAGCATAGAAACATACACAGCAAACTATGGTCAGGGCGTGACAGTGACTCTCACCGACTCCACACTTTCCTCATTCCAGATTTTCCTCGAAGATGCTAAATGGATTTCCCAAGTAGCATTGATCCATAATTCACTCCGTCTAAAAACAAGTCTAGTGGTTTCCTATTTTCCACCACAGCGATACCTCTCTTGTTTGGCCTTTGATATCTATAGGTTGGCACGTTTTTTTCATGGAACTTCCTATGTGATTAAATGCAGCAGTAGGCCTAGAACTTCCATCGTCGACTAAGTAAATACATAAGCCCAAAGCCAACAAATAAAAACAGTAGAAAATATGATGAAAATTCAGATTCTTTCAATCACATTCATCTCTCTACTCCGCCTGTCTGCCTCCGTTTCTATCTGTCTTGACTTGAGCTATTGCTAGTGAAGTGACTTGTCTAGTTAACACCTCTTGATTCTAGCCATCCCGGATCCGGGATCGTGAATACAGCCATAACGCAACGTTAACTATTCATGAAAATCGCAAATGAAATGAAATAAATATATTTGCTCTCAAGCTTAGCCTTTTGTTAACAACACTGTCATCTCAGATTTTCAAAATAAGCTTTTGAACCTTAGCTAAACAAGCATTTGTGTAAGAGTATTGATAGCCTAGCATAGCATTTAGCCTAGCATTCAGCATGCAACATTTTCACAAAAACAAGAAAAGCATTCAAATAAAAACATTTACCTTTGAAGAACTTCAGATGTTTTCAATGAGGAGACTCTCAGTTAGATAGCAAATGTTCAGTTTTTACGAAAAGATTATTTGTGTAGGACAAATCGCTCCGTTTTGTTCATCACGTTTGGCTACGAAAAAAACCTGTATCCAGGAGTGTAATTCTCTCCGCAAGCTCATTAGCATAACGCAACGTTAACTACTCATGAAAATCGCAAATGAAATTAAATAAATATATTAGCTCTCAAGCTTAGCCTTTTGTTAACAACAATGTCATCTCAGATTTTCAAAATATGCTTTTGAACCATAGCTAAACAAGCATTTGTGTAACAGTATTGATAGCCTAGCATAGCATTAAGCCTGGCATTCAGCATGCAACATTTTCACAAAAACAAGAAAAGCATTCAAATAAAATCATTTACCTTTGAAGAACTTCAGATGTTTTCAATGAGGAGACTCTCAGTTAGATAGCAAATGTTCAGTTTTTACAAAAAGATTATTTGTGTAGACAAATCGCTCCGTTTTCTTCATCACGTTTGGGTAAGAAAAAAAACAAAAATTAAGTCATTACAACGCGAACTTTTTTCCAAATTAACTCCATAATATCGACAGAAACATGGCAAACGTTGTTTAGAATCAATCCTCAAGGTGTTTTTCACATATCTATCGATGATAAATCATTCGTGGCAGTTTAGTTTCTACTCTGAAGAAATGGAACGTGCATGGACCTAGAGATTACGCAAAAATTTTGACGCAGGACACCGGGCGGACACCTGGTAAATGTAGTCTCTTATGGTCAATCTTCCAATGATATGCCTACAAATACGTCACAATGCTGCAGACACCTTGGGGAAACGACAGAAAGGGCAGGCTCATTCCTGGCGCATTCACAGCCATATAAGGAGACATTGGAACACAGCGCCTTCAGAATCTGGGGCATTTCCTGTATGAAATTTCATCTTGGTTTCGCCTGTAGCATTAGTTCTGGGGCACTCACAGATAATATCTTTGCAGTTTTGGAAACGTCAGAGTTTTTTCTTTCCAAAGCTGTCAATTACATGCATAGTCGAGCATCTTTTCGTGACAAAATATCTTGTTTAAAACGGGAACGTTTTTTATCCAAAAATTAAAAGAACGCCCCCTATCTCGAAGAAGTTAATTAAATAAAGGTTAAATAAAATAAAAAACTGGATCTGGACCGAAGCAGTTGCTAGCAAACTTGCGACATTGTATCAAGTAGCCTATTCACGGGCCCTCAGAGTTTCCCGCGCCAGTGAGCTCGGGACAGACAGCTCAGGACAGACAGCTATTCCAACTGGATATATGGGATCATCAGATCATGATATTTTTCTCTTCCACACCCAGGCTTGGTGATGTAGTGTTGGAAAGATTTTTCAAATACTGAGGAACTATCTTTTGCAATGGATGTAAACTGTAGTGTCTTAACACTTCGTACTTATTTATGTAATAAGAAAGACTCTGAATACAAGCAATTGAACTGGAGCTTCACATTTACTCAAACTAGTTAGTACCAGAATAACATAGAACAATACAGCGCATGACCAAGGGTGCTCCATCCTTAAAGGGGACATCAGTAATTAACAGAACATAACATTCCTTCTCTTATACAATCAGAGTTACTTTTACCAAACCACAACTGAAACATTTCCCAGAACTTGTTGTAGTTATTTTGCATCTTTTAATTTGAACTTGAACAGTTCGTTTTTGTTTGTTTGTTTATAAGTCTAGTCTGTCTGGTGGACGGTGCCTTCGTCCTGGGTAGCGCCTCAGATTGTCTGGAGGCTCCTGAACATCCTCAGTGTGTGCTTGTTCCATTATAGCGTCTGCTATAGCAGCACCTTCATCAACACGTTCCCTTCTTTCAGCCTGGGGTCTCTCTACTGCCCCACCGTCCTCTACAGTTCCCTGTGTGTCACTCTCAGGAGCTCTCTGTGCCTGTTCTCTCTACTGCCCCACCGTCCTCTACAGTTCCCAGTGTGTCACTCTCAGGATCTCTGTGCCTGTTCTCTCTCGATTGTTGTGCTGTTTTCCGTGGAATGCATTTGGTTAATGTGACGCCGCCACATTATGTCTGGGCTCACTTGAACCTGGTAAGTTCTGGGTCCCGTTTGTGTGTGTACGGTCCCTCTTGTCCATTTCCCTCCTCTTCTGTAGTCTCGCACCATCACTTCCTGTCCTGTTTGGAGATGGCACTCCCGGCCACCGGAGAGCATCTTGGCTTGTTTGTTCAGCACTTCATTACGCCTGTTTGGCTTCATGATGTCCAGCTGTGTGCGGAGAGGCCTCCCGAACATCAGTGTGGCTGGGCTTTCATTTGTCGTGGCATGTGGGGTGTTTCGGTAGGAGGCCAGGAACTTGGCCAGTTTTGTTTGCAAAGTCCCTTTGTCTCGTTTTGCTGCACGGAGTCCTTGCTTTAGGGTTTGCACAAAGCGTTCTGCCAGCCCATTGGTGGCAGGGTGGTACGGAGCTGAGGTTGAGTGTTTGATTCCATTTACTGACATGAATCTTGTAAACTCGTCACTTACAAAAGCTTGCGCGTTGTCACTTACCAGCTGCCGTGGCAAACCGAAGCGTGCAAACGTTGTTCTGAGACACTCTATCGTCTGAGCTGAGGTGGAGGAGTCAGTGCAAAACACCTCTGGCCATTTGGAATGGGCATCAACTATAACCAGAAACATGTGCTTTTCAAAGGGACCAGCGTAGTCCACATGAATTCTCTGCCATGGCTTTGCGGGCCATTCCCATGGGTGGACTGGGACAGGAGCAGGCATGTGAAGGGTTTCCAAACATCCACTACAGTTCTTTGCCATATTTTCTATCTGTTGGTCCAGACCTGGCCACCAGAAGTGGCTCCTTGCGAGCAGCTTCATTTTGACAATTCCAACATGACCTTCATGTAGTTGCTGCAAGACTAGATGTTGGCATTTCTGGGGTATCATGACTCTCATTCCCAACATCAAACATCCTTGGTACGTTGTAATTTCGTTTCTCCGCTGGAAATACGGAGTCAGCTCCTTTCTGCCAGTAGCTGGCCATCCTGACATGGTGTAGGTGTACACTTTTGACAAGGTCACATCTTTCCTTGTCTCCTGTTTGATAACTGTGCTTGTGACTGGTAGGGCCTCAAGCTGAGCGGTATGGAACATGTCCACTGCATCCACCCTCCTTTGTCTTTCTCTTGTACACGGCAGTCTGGATAATCCATCTGCATTTGTGTGGAGGAATGACGGCTTAAACTCAATGTCATACATATGACTGGCAAGGAACAGGGCATATCGCTGTAACCTGGCTGCTGTCATTGACGGAATGCCTTTCTTTGGACTGAAAATGGAAAGCAACGGCTGGTGATCTGTAACCAGTGTGAAACGCCTGCCATATAGGTATGGGTGGAATTTCTTGCCGCCCCACACTAGTGCCAGTGCTTCTTTGTCGATTTGTGAGTAGTTTTTCTCTGCATCATTCAATGTTCGTGACGCAAATGCAACTGGCCTCTCTGACCCATCTTTCAGTGTGTGTGAAAGGACTACCCCTAATCCATAAGGGGACGCATCACAAGCCAACTTCACTGGCATTTCAGGGTCGTAATGCATCAGGACCTGTTCAGATGTTATGAGCCGTTTTGTCTCCAGAAATGCATTTTCACACTGCTCTGTCCACCGCCATGTCCTATTCTTTTCCAGGAGCTGATTTAGAGGCTGGAGTACTGCTGAAAGGTTTGGGAGGAATCTTCTGTAGTAATTGATCAGTCCCGTGAAAGATCTCACTTCTGTGATATTTTGTGGGCGTGGTGCCTGTACCACTGCCTCGATTTTGTCCTGTGTTTTGTGCAATCCATTGCAGTCAATCTCATGTCCACAGAAGACAATCTTGTCTTTGAAGAACTCACACTTCTTTAAGTTTGCCTGTAGACCATACTCTTTCAGTCTTTTCAGGACCTCTTCCAGGTTAGCCAGGTGCTCTTTGTCGGTGCGTCCTGTTATGATCATGTCATCCAGGATACACTGGGTTCCTGGGATTCCTTGCAAAATCAGGTCAATAGTTCGTTGCCAAATGGCTGGGGCTGATGCAATGCCAAAAACCAGGCGGTTATACCTGTATAGACCTTTGTGTGTGTTTATTGTCAGGTACTGTTTGGAACTCTCTTCAACCGGTAGCGCAGGTAAGCCTGTTTCAGATCGATTTTACTGAAGTGTTTCCCACCAGCTAGTGCAGCAAAGATGTCATCCAGACGTGGTAGGGGGTATTGGTCCACATGCAACATTGGATTCACAGTTACCTTGAAGTCCCCACACATTCTAACAGACCCGTCTTTCTTCACAATAGGAACTATGGGTGTGGCCCATTCGCTTCTGTCCACTTTCGTCAGGATCCCTGTATCCTGCAAGCGATCGATTTCCGCTTCCACCTTTGGTCTCAGGGAGTATGGAACAGATCAGGCTTTGCAGAATTTTGGGGTTGCGTCATCTCTTAGTACAAGTTTTGCTGTGAAGCCTTTTACTGTTCCCATCTGATCACTGAAAACTGTGTTGTATTTCTTCCGCAAGTGTTCCAGTGTTTGGTCTGTGCCTTTCTCTTTGGACTGGAACGTGTGGAGCATTTTCAAGTCACACCAATTCAGCTTTATTTTTGAAAGCCATTCCCTGCCAAATAATGGGGGGCCAGTTCCAGGCACCACATACAGCTGTAACTGCTGTGTTTGCCCCCCATAATGCACTCTGACCTGCAACGTCCCCATTGGGCTCAATCTCTCTCCTGAGTATGTCTTCAGCAACACATTTGTGTTCTTCAGCTTGATAGCCTTAAAGTGCTCATTGTAGACAGTAGTGGACATTATAGACACTGCAGATCCTGTGTCCAGCTCCATTTTGAGGGGTTTGCCTTCGATATCTGGTGTCACCCATATTATGCTACTGCTGGGAGAAGTCACTGTGTTTAACTCCATTGTACCAATTAATCGTTCATCTGAATCACTGCCACTGTTCTCTGCTAGTGCATTCACAGACCCTTTAATTTTCTCAGTTTTCCTGTTGTGACTGAATTTTGCTTTGCATGCTCTTTGAATGTGCCCCCTTCTACTGCATTTGTGACAAATTTCGTCTTTGAAACGGCAGTCCTCTGCTCTGTGACCATCTCTGTCACACCTGTTGTATTTTTCGTCCACACGGGGGCGCTGTCGACTGCGTGAAAACTTGTGCAGGGAAATTTGTGACAGGTCAGTACTTCTTTTACATTGCATCTTTTACTCAAATGCATCTTTAGTCGCGATTTCCATAGCCACAGCAATTTCAACAGCCTTTGCAAACGTGAGCTCTGATTCTGTGAGCAAACGTTTTTGAATGTGTTCATGTTTCAGTCCACAAACAAATCTATCCCATAATGTGTCATTTAGGTTCTCTCCCAACTGGCAATGTTCAGACAGTTTCTTCAACACTGCTACATATGTACTAACACCCTCCCCCTCATTCTGATCTCTCTTGTGGAAACGAAAACGTTCCGTGATGAGGAGTGGTTTAGGTGATAGGTGATTTTGCAATATCTCCACAATCTCTGTGAATGTTTTATTTGAGGGCTTCAGAGGGGCAGTCAGATCTCTTAGCAAACTGTATGTTTTTGGGCCAATTAAACTCAACAACGCTGGTACTCTTTTGTTATCAGCAATGTCATTTTCAATGAAGTACTGTTCCAGTCGTTCAATGTAAGTTGCCCAGTTTTCTTGCGTGTCATCAAACACATCTATTTTCCCGATGCTAGCCATTCTCTTTACCTCCGGCTCCACGGGTCTTTGATCTGCCGCCTCGTTCTCGTCAGCTCTCCCCTCGTCTTCACTGCTTGCTAGCTGTTGTGCTACAGGGTCAAAATCTTCCTCTCTTCCTACGAACTCCATCTGTATTCGTGATGCACACTGCAGGTAATCATCCTCGTCGCCATTGTAGTGTCTTAACACTTTGTACTTATTTATGTAATAAGAAAGACTCTGAATACAAGCAATTGAACTGGAGCTTCACATTTACTCAAACTAGTTAGTACCAGAATAACATAGAATAATACTGTGCATGACCAAATGTGCTCCATCCTTAAAGGGGACATCAGTAATTAACAGAACATAACATAAACAAACACTTAATTTACAATGTGTGAGGTGAAAATAAATGACTGAGCTGCTCAGTTTATTAGTGGTGGACTTGTTGAATTAAGACAATCAGAAATCATACATTGCCAAATGGGCACTTTCCTACATTTGTATGCAGCAGGCCAGGTAGGACTACCTCAATGCATGCTCAGGTGACATGCGCTCACTCAACGTTATCAGGACATAGAAACACAACAGTGGCACAAGCCAAGAGACAAGAAGATTGATGACAAGCCTATTCCAGTGGTCTTGGAGACAAGGGCAAAAGTGAGCTGGAAGAGAAGTCTACTGCAGTTATAACTTTGACTGGTGAGCTACACGTGAATGCATTGTTTACATCTAATGCATGTAATAACCAATTCAACCACAAGAGGATATTTTTTATCACAGATGCAAGTCCATTATATCTTCAACTTTTACGTATCAAAGAAACCCATGTTTTACATATGGGCAGGTACTTACTGTATAGGCACAAATCTATGGTTAGCAGCAGAAACAGTATGGTATCCATAAACAAATGTCATCAAATGTTTCCACCTCCATGGTAGTATGTTTATGTTCTCAGGACAGTGTCAGAAGTAACAGATGAAGATGGGTGGGCGTATAACGTGAACGTCTAGCAACCCAAAGGCTGCAAATTTGATTATCATTACAGACAACTTGCGCATTTTAGCTAATTAGCAACTTGTCAACTGCTTACTACATTTTAGTTACTTTTCAAATACTAAGTATGCTAGCTAACTCTTCCCCTACCCTAACATTAACCCTTTTAGCTAACCCTAACCCTAACCTTTACTCTTTAAGCTAACTTGTAAACATAATCCTAACCCCTAGCCTAGCTAACATTAGCCAGATAGCTAACGTTAGCCACCCAGCCACCTAGCTAGATTTCGTAACATATCATATTATAACGACACAGGGCGAGAAACAGATGCAGACACCAGAGGCAAATGGTTTGAGTCTCTGATATTTATTGAAAAACAAGGGGCAGGCAAGAGGCTGGTCGAGGACAAGCATAAGTTCATAAACCAGGTCAGAGTCCAGAAGGTACAGGGCAGCAGACAGTCTGGAGGTCAGGCTGAATGGTCAGGCAGGCGGGTACAGTGTCAGGGCAGGCAAAGGGTCAGAACCGGGAGGACTAGAAAAACAGAGACGAGGAAAAACAGGAGCACGGAAAAACACACTACTTGACTTGACGAACTGGCAACAGACAGACAGAAGACACCGGTAGAAATACACAGGGAATAACGGGAACAAATGGGAGACACCTGGTTGGAGGTGAAGACAAGCACAAGACAGGTGAAACAGGGTGTGACACATATGTTTCGCAAATTCATAACATATAGTAATACAGTAATACAAATTGTAATTTGTAACAAATCATAGAAAATGGTTGATGGCCATCCACAAATGATTACATACCATACGAAACGTAATATATCATACTAAAAGGAGTGTCTCGGACTTACACAGATAATAATACGAAATTCTCTGAGACCAGGTTGAGAATACCCATACAGATTTCTGTCTGTGTGCATGGGTGTGTGAGGACTAGCCTATAATAAGAATGTGTGGCTGGAAGTTGGACAGCAGACTCCAGTCACCCAAGTCATAGACTTGGTCTAGGACCAAAAGGCTCCTTAACAGCTTCTACCCCCAAGCCATAAGTCTTCTACCACCCCCCCCACCATTTGTTATGTACACTGCTGCTACTCGCTGTTTATTATCTATGCATAGTCACTTCACCCTAACCTCCACGTACAAATTACCTCGACTAACCTGTACCCCTGCACATTGACTCGGTACCAGTGCCCCCTGTATATAGCCTCATTATTTTATTATGTTACTTTAGTTTATTTGGTAAACATTTTCTTAACTCTTTCTTGAACTGCACTGTTGGTTAGGTCTACACTTGTTGTATTTGGCGCATGTGACAAAGAAAGTTTAATTTGATTTGAGCATGTTAACCACAAACCATATCCGGTTTAGGTTTCCTAATCTGGAATTAGGGATCTTGCGAGATACTATTTTATACTTCTTAGTTTGTTTTTTACCCTTTTCACATGCACCCTATGCTTCACAATTGTCATCTCAAAATCTAGTTCTGGCATTTGTAGGTTGGACATTGCAAAGTGATGATACATGTAGTGTGTTATTCATTCAGTTATTCATTTAGTGTTAAGGTTATATTTTTTGAGGTCTCCTGAGTCAAATTATATGTAAATCAGACTTCTGTTGCTAACGTTGTACTTGTGATTGCACTAAGTTGTGTAGTTATGTATGAGTTATGTAAGTTGTTATAATTGATTGTCACGACTGGCCTGTGAGCATCAGGGTACAAACGATCAGGGCTCTACAGAGGTATCAAAATCAAATCAAATCAAATCAAATTGTATTGTTCACATACACGTGATTAGCAGATGTTCTGGCGGGTGTACCGAAATGCTTGTGCTTCTAGCTCCAACAGTGCAGTAATATCTAACACGTAATTTCTAACAAATTAAACATTCACCCAATACACACAAATCTAAGTAAGAATGTAGGAAGACTACATACATGGACGAGCTATGTCAGAGCAGAATGGACTAAGATACATTAGAATGGTATAGAATATACTATATACATATGAGATGAGTAATGGAGGATACAGTTGAAGTCGGAGGTTTACAGACACCTTAGCCAAATAGCCAAAAGTTTTTCACAATTCCTGATATTTAATCCTAGTAAAAATTCCCTGTTTTAGGTCAGTTAGGATCACCACTTTATTTTAAGAATGTGAAATGTCAGAAAATTAGTAGAGAGAATGATTTATTTCAGCTTTTATTTCTTTCATCACATTCCCAGTGGGTCAGAAGTTTACATAAAGTTTTTTATGGCGGTTTTGGAGCAGTGGCTTCTTCCTTGCTGAGTCATAGGACTCGTTTTACTGTGGATATAGATACTTTTGTACCTGTTTCCTCCAGCATCTTCAATAGGTCCTTTGCTGTTGTTCTGGGATTGATTTGAATTTCTCGCACCAAAGTACATTCATCTCTAAGAGAGCGTACACATCTCCTTCCTGAGCGGTATGATGGCTAGGTGGTCACATGGTGTTTATTCTTGCGTACTATTGTTTGTACAGATGAATGTGGTACCTTCAGGTGTTTGGAAATTGCTCAAAAGGATGAACCAGACTTGTGGAGGTCTACAATTTATTTTCTGAGGTCTTGGCTGATTTCTTTTGATTTTCCCATGATGTCAAGCAAAGAGGCACTGAGTTTGAAGGTAGGCCTTGAAATACATCCACAGGTACACCTCCAATTGACTCAAATTATTTCAATTAGCCTATCAGAAGCTTCTAAAGACATGACATAATTTCATGGAATTTTCCAAGCTGTTTAAAGGCACAGTCAGCTTAGTTTATGTAAACTTCTGAATGAAATAATGTCTGTGTGCCAAAACTATAGTTTGTTAACCAGAAATTTGTTAAAAGAAAGTTTTAATGACTCCAACCTAAGTGTATGTAAACTTCCGACTTCAACGGCATGTAAACATTATTATTAAGTGAATGAGAAACCATAGAATAGTACAGAAAACAATATATACATATGAGATTACTAATGCCAGATAAGTAAACATTAAGTGACTAAGATACCGTAGAATGTCACGCCTGCTCCCGCTCTTCCCCTCTCCAGCATTGCACACTCCTGCTATCATCATTACGCACTTGCCCCCCGTCATGCGCATCAGCGATTATGGGACTCACATGGATTCAATCACCTCTTGTCATTACCTTCCCTATATCTGTCTGTTTCCCCGCTCTGTTCCCTGCTTCTGCATTGATTGTCATATGTCCTTGTATACCCATGTGCTGGCTCTGTTCCTGTCTTGTTTTATGTCTGTTCCTGATTAAGTGCTTGACTCCCCGTACCTGCTTCTCATCCCAGGCGTCGGTCCTAACAGAATACAGTATATACATATGAGCTGAGTAATGCAAGACATGTAAACATTATTAAGTGACTAAGATACCGTAGAATAGTATAGAATACTGTATAAATGAGATGAGTAATGCCAGATATGTAAACATTATTAAAGTGACTAGTGTTCCAGTCTTTAAAGTGGCCAGTGATTTCTAGTATATGTCTAGGCAGCAGCCTCTAATGTTCTAGTGATGGCTGTTTAACAGTCTGATGTCCTTGAGATAAAAGCTGTTTTTCAGTCTTTCGGCCCCAGCTTTGATGCACCTGTACTGACCTCGCCTTCTGGATGATACCGGGGTGAACAAGCAGTGGCTCAGGTAGTTGATATCCTTGATGATCTAAATCAAATCAAATCAAATCCAATTTGATTTGTCACATACACATGGTTAGCAGATGTCAATGCGAGTGTAACGAAATGCTTGTGCTTCTAGTTCCGACAATGCAGTAATAACCAACGAGTAATCTAGCTAACAATTCCAAAACTACTACCTTATACACATAAGTGTAAAGGGATAAAGAATATGTACATAAAGATATATGAATGAGTGACGGTAGGCAAGATGGCAAGATGCAGTAGATGGTATCGAGTACAGTATGTACAGTATATACATATGAGATGAGTATGTAAACAAAGTGGCATATTTGGCCTTCCTGTGACATCCGGTGCTGTATGTGTCCTGGACGGTGGATGGTTTTAGGTGACAATCAAATTTCTTTAGCCTCCTGAGATTGAAGAGTCTCTGTTGCGCCTTCTTCACCACACTGTCTTTGTGGGGGGTCCATTTCAGTGTGTCAGTGATGTGTATGCCAAGGAACTTGAAGCTTTCCACCTTCTCCACTGCGGTCCCGTCAATCTAGATAGGGAGGTGCACCCTCTGCTGTTTCCTGAAGTTCATGATCATCTCCATTGTTTTGTTGACTTTGAGTGAGAGGTTGTTTTCCAGGCACCACAGTCCCAGAGCCCTCACCTCCTCCCTGTAGGCTGTCTCGTAATCGTTGATTATCAAGCCTACTACTGTTGTGTCGTCTGTAAACTTGATGATTGAGGCGTGCATACCCACTCAGTCATGGATGAACATATATCCCTCCCGCAGAGGGGGAACGGTATAGAGGGATTGATGGGGGGTGGGGTTTAAATTCGTAAATTATAAGGCAGCAGCCTGATTCCTTCCTAGTCTCTAATGTGAGAGACTGGAATGTGTGTGCCTTATGGAGAATCTACCTCAGAATTGTAACATGCAATAAATTGACTTTTGGACATTATATTTCTCCAGCCAAAATTGTCGTAATGGAATATAAAAATGAATGTTATTTTTGCTATGTTATTGTTAAAGGGAAATGTCACAATTGTTCAACTTCATTTTCATCATCTCCAGCACCACCCCAATATCAACATATGTGAAAATTACATGTTTCTATGTTCTGTCATCATCGGTGTGCATCCTGTGATTTTAACCAATTATGATTAGGAATTGCCCACAAATTGTCTACTAATTGGTTCATTATGTCATTGGGAACACTGATCTTATGAAGTTGAAAAATTGTGAAATTTCCCTTCAACCATGTGGTAGCTGGCTTCTTTTTTCACTTTGTAATATGTTGAGATATTACACATTATGCAAAAGGTTAACTTCACTTAGTTGCTTACCTTGGTGCAAAAGTATGTGTCCTTCGTTATCTTGCTTGTGTTCAACTGTGAATGACCACAAAGCTTTATCCACAACCTACACTTCTCTCCGTTAGATTTTGGTTTTTGGAAAGGGTATAAAAAAGACACCACTGTCTTACCTCTCCAGGTACAGACTGTCAGTATTACATGTGCCCCAGGCACACTGTTTTACCATTTTCTGTTCACTTGTAGCAGAGAAAGGAAAGGTATCCCTGCCTGTAGCCCATAGAAACCATGAGGATTTTTTTCAAGGGTCAAGGGTCAAAAGGGTCAATTATGTAAAACTGATTTGGGATACCTTTGATGGTTTCTTATAACCAGGTGCTTTACATACTAACCAATACACTTGAACATTAACAGGTCAAAGACGGCCATTATGTGTTTTTCTTTATTATAATTTGGTATTATTGTATAATGTACACCATGTGTTAGGCACTTTTTCTGTTATAAAGTTTACGTTTATTCTCTATTGGAGTATATTCATTGCTTAAAGTGATAGTTGACCCAAATGTCATAATTTGTCAACCTTTTTCTGTATTTTTTATTTTTTTACCCAATCAGAGTATTCTGAACAAACCTTATTTGCCAAGAAACAGGTGAAGGTCAGGGACAGACTTCAAGTTTCAAGTCCAAAGAAATGCTTTCTTGGAGGTTCCTTCTCGACAATGCAACAACAATAAAACATTATAAAATATAAGAATTTTGAACATAAAGTAAATTACCCAGAAGAATAGAATAAACATTTTAGCATAACACCACTTGTTTACCCTGCTGTCCACCATTTTGTTCTACCAAATATATATTTTTCTGGATTTCACAAAGTAAACAAAGTATTTCCAAATTCAGGGTTTTCTACTCTGATGAAAGAGTGTGAAACAAGGGTGTGCAATGTGGGAAAGTTGAACTTCAACAGGTATTTAAGCACAGACATTATGCAGTCAGAAACACAGATGGAAGCTGAGCAAGAATTTCTTGTAGATTTTCTCCTTGAGTGAAAGCATCATCTAAGGCTTTACCATGAAGACTGCTGTTCTTTTGTTTACTGTGGTGCTCATAGGTAAGAATAACCAAAATTGACATATATTGATTCAACTATTAGGTCAATCCATTGCAATATCAAATCAAGTAGCTGTCCAGCTCGCACATGCAATTTGGTTGGTTCTGGATGCAGTTTGTGTTCAATATAATTTTGGCATTTTAATATAAATACACTTAAATAGTAGAAAATATCAGCATAACAGGTTTTCCTCCTTAGTCAATATATCTGTGGTTCATCCCATCTCTAGCTGTGTTGTCAGAGTGTGAGATGGTCAAGTTTGGTCAGCTGTGCAGCGACAACTCCAGTAACAGGAGGAGGACAGGGGACAGATGGGGACAAGGACACCACGGCGCAAGCAGGTATGGCAAGTGTGTGTGTCTGTAGTATTTGTGGCATGTATTTTGATGTATCAGTTTGGTTTTGTATTATTTTACTGTCCTCAATTTACCTCATACTTTAGTTGATAAGATGTTAATCACATTCCATGACAATGATTGAAATCTAAAAACACATTAATTCAATATTAATGCTCTTACTGTATACAGTACAAGAATGAAAACATACCATAGTGTTGCAATTGAGATACTCTCTGAGATACCCCCCAACTTTAATACACTTTCCTATCTATGTCCAGAGGAGGCCGTGCGCATCAGGGTCTGGACATTGTGTGTAATGATGGGGCCACAGTGTACGCTCCATTTGACGTGAAACTCAACGGGAAAGTGATCGTGTACACAGACCCGAAGAAGGCAGCCATCAACGATGGGATCAACCTCAGTGGAGAGGGTCAGTGTCTATCCTGAATCTTTTTTTAAAAATAACCGAGATAAATAGTTAAGTTAATGCTATGCTTGTAAATATGCACTGTATTCCGATGGAACTCCCTAAAAACCAACCACTTCACTCTGTGATTGTCGTAACAGGTAAGGAAAGCATTTTCGCTACTCCTTTTCTTAACTTTAACTTCATTCTCCTAACCTGCTACATTACTTCTCCTTACCTGCTGTGTAAGTTCTCCTAACCACTAAGAAAACGTCACTTTTGATCATGGCTGTATGGAAGTGGCATGTTTTTTGGCTGTCCCGTAACCCAATATTCCGGCTCTGTTGTGTCACTGAGGTATACGAGCAACTAATATGTCACATGGAGGAATGGATATTGGAAGAATATGTGGCATATAATTGGGTAATGGTTGAATCAATTGTCTAATTGATTGATTGACTGACACTGTTGGTTGTCTCTGTTTTCTAGGTCTGTGCTTTAAGCTGTTCTACGTAAAGCCTGACAAGTACTCTGGGGTGGTGAAGAAGGGACAGAGGATTGGGACCATGCTGACCATGCAAAGTGTCTACCCAGGGATCACTTCTCATGTCCACGTCCAGATGTGTGACAAGTCTGACCCCACCAAGTTCTTCTAATGGAGTCCCTTTTGGCCTCTCAATCAACCAATAACATGATTGTAATCATTGGCCAATAGATGGGCTTACTGTGTTTAAAAATAATAATTTGCTTATTATTATAATTTTTTAAAATTACAGTATAAAATACATGCATGCTGCACATTTCTGGAATAAAGTTTTACATGAACCCTATAAGCATCAGGGGTAAATTCATAATTTGTTATAAATCCTTTTATGCAACTAGTTAATATATAATTTCTGTGGTATATATACATATATATATATATATATACTCTTTTTGTATACTAGTTGTACGTGCCTCATCTGACAATGTGTACTCAATAGTAAACTTTGTGAAAAAAACATGATAGATTTAAAACAAATAACAACCCTGTACCATGACTAGACAGTGGAAAAAAACACCCATCTCTTTAATAAGTTCTTTAGACAATAAAAGCTAATTTACCAACATTTCTGAAAATTTGAAATGAAACTTCTATTGATCAAAATAACTGTTTAAAACATGAAAAACATACTAAAATTGTCACGTTCGTCGTAATGATGAGACCAAGGCGCAGTGTGTTAAGAATACACTCTTCTTTAATTAACGAAAAACACTTAAACAACTGTGACGCTATGCTAAACCAAGTGCTGACATGCAACTACACATAGACAATAACCCACAAAACCAAAATGGAAAATGGCAACCTAAAATAGGATCCCCAATCAGAGACAACGATAAACAGCTGTCTCTGATTGGGAACCAATTCAGGCCACCATAGACCTACAGATACCTAGACATATCAAAACCCCATAGATTTACAAAAACCCTAGACAAGACAAAACACACATACCACCCTCGTCACACCCTGACCTAACCAAAATAATAAAGAAAACCCTGACCTAACCAAAATAATAAAGAAAACAAAGAATACTAAGGTCAGGGCGTGACAATTATTTATAAATGTAAACATTAAATTTGACTATAAATGTGTGAAAGTGTAAAAATATATGCATATTTTGGGAATTTAAACCATTAGCTTGTGTTACAGAAGGTTAATAAAAGAAAAAGTGTTACTGTTTGACAGAAAATGTAATTTTGCCATCATTTCCAATTTGGGGTCAAAAATGACCCATGTTGGTGCATTTAGGGGTCAAAATATGTTGGTACTTTTGGGGTATTAACAACTAAATAAATACATCATAAATCATTCCTAATAAATAATGTGTATTTTTGTATCTGAGCCTCCGTTTTGGATTTTTTTCATATTTTTGTCTCAATAAAAACAACGGCGTGGCTGCGCAACTTGTGTTCAGGACACATTTTTCCAGTGCACTAAACAACCTAATATTCTGAACATATGTTACTTTACACAACTAAAACCAAACAAATTTAGTGCAGCCAGTAAGGCAATGTCGAGCCCAAGTGGAGGTGGAAGGGAACGAGGAAGTAGATGTGCTACCTAAACAGTCCCTTTGAAGAGAGGAAGTGGAGGTGCCAATGAACAAGGCAGCTAAGGGACTGATATGGAAACTAGTGGTGCAGAGATGGCAGGAGCAGTGAAGCAGAGGCACTTAGGGCAGGCATCTATTCCAAGTACAGAGGAATAACAAACTTAGGTTTAGAAAACAATTACATTTTCTACAAAAAATGATTGACTAATATAATTTATGATTAATATAATATAATTTACGAGTAATATAATTTACGAGTCAAGGTTTTCTCATGTAGATAAGCATTCTAGCCAGTCTGATTAATTTGTACCAAGGAACAGACAGTCATTGTTCTAACTCTTGACCACATTCACACACATTATATTCAGTACTGGGATCAAGAAAGAAAACTCATACATTTACAGCAACATAATAGTATTCTGATTAGTACATATACAGTAACATAATAGTATTCGGATTAGTACATATACAGTAACATATTAGTATTCTGATTAGTCAGTCCTGATTGTAATGTATACATAATTAGTCACCATTGATAAAAAATTCCCTTAACAAAGTGCCCGCCCAAGAAGGCCCATTGTCATTGGTCACAGATAAATCAACATATAATGCCCGGTAACTTTGTCAACTTCATAGCTAGCTAGTTGTTTACCACACACTGTTACCACGTCTTGAAGCTAGGTATCTTAGCTAGTTGAAACATGTCTACTAGCTTAGCTAATTCAGAGCTAATTGGTGCTAATTAGCCACCTAAACTTTTAAATATGGTTATCCATTCAAAAATAAAGCAAGCTGGATCATAGAGCAATGGCTATTGTTGATGTTTGATGGCAGACTGTAATACCGATGGAACCATATGTAGAAGAAGGATTAGTTATAAATGTCTTTGATGGAACTGTAACTGTGCAATATATGAAGGCGAGGGAATAGTGTTACAAACATTGCATATTGTTAAGTAACCAGGCCCCTTTGTGTCACAATATTACAGACCGATTACTAGTTAGTTAACTCTATAAAAGTATGCTCGACTACCGTGGTCTTTCGTGCAATAAGAGCTAAAGATATGGGACGTAGCCATAAACTGATCATAACCCAAATGTTATAACATTTGTGTGTGTGGCTTCAAATAAGTTTTTGAGATGAATTATTAGTGCATGAAATGTGTAGCCAGTGCAGTGTACTGGTTTTAATGCAAATGAGCTTTGTTGATTGACTTTGCCCCACCAATATTTTCAGGTTAAATTCAGCACTGGACAGGAGGTAAAATGGTATGGAAAGAAGAGGAGTAAACTAACATTTAAATTAACCTGGAAAGAATAGGAGTAAACTGACATTTAAATGAACCCCAACCCTATAACTCTTTTAGATTTTTGATGAAAACGTTTTTCAGAATATTATTATTACTCTCTCTCTCTGCTTCTTCAAATGTGTTGCTGAAACAATCACTGACCGACTTCCTGTTCCTCTCAGTGACAGTAAGGCAAAGTTTGACTGAAGCCACAACTCAGAGAAAAGCTCACTTCTGTCACAACCCATTGGGCACAGCACGTCATTTCAACATGGGATAATTGGGTAATATTTGGTTGTGACGTTGATCAATGAGATTACAACCTATATTAATCCACTCAAAAAGACAGCCAAAAGTGAGTTGAATTTCCAATGTGTTATCACTATGCTTTCAGCTATCTAAAAGCACAACCAAATTCCTATCGATAAACAATGTCTGATTTTTGGTTTAGCTGTCACCCAAATGTCTCACTGCGCTTTCAACCATATAAAAACACAGCAAAGTTTAAATGGGAATATAGTGTCAGCTATTTTGTTTATTTACACAAAGGTTTAATATTAAATCACTGTGCAAGCAGAACCAAATGACCTGGATTGCAGTTGAGATTACATTAAAGCACATGGTGCAAGTGACCAATGCCGTTCAAGATTCTGCACAGATTATTACAGCAATTGTGAAGATCTCCACAGACCTACGGCGACCTATGCATGCACTCTTGAACATGCACACTTTATATGATTAGATAAGACATTTATAGTTAAAGTAACCTCAAAATGTAGCCACAGATGTGGTACTCATTTGAAGGTTATTTTTACATTAGTTTGTAAGATAACTTCAGGCTACACTTTCAGTGGTTGATGATCCAGCCAACCTACGGAGGAGGAGGAGGAGGAGGAGGAGGAGGAGGAGGACTGACACTTCTCCCTCCCTGTATCATCGACACGCCCTGCATTACTATTGCTTTTCTGAACAGCCTCAGCACCCTGTCAGCTGTGGAAGACCATCGTCAAGACCTGCCACTGCCAGTATCCTACATTTGTTTTGTTTAGTTTTTAAAGCGTATTTGAGATTCTCTTTGTAATGAAAAGTGCTACATAAAATACATAAATTATTATTGGGCCCACATCATGCCAATGTGGGCATGTTTGCTAGGTTGCTGCTGAAGAGTGGGTTAAATTGCCAGTAGAAGAATGCAGCAAGCTCAATGATGGCTACAAAAAGCTTTTTTTCAGCAGTTATCTAGGCCAAAGGCTGTGCAAACATGTACTAGCTCCGGGGTGCCAATCATGTTGGTCGGTGTTGGCAGTTGGCAGTCAAGTTGGCAGCCATGTTGGCAGTCTCTATGGGCGTACCACAGGGTTCAATTCTCGGGCTGACTCTTTTCTCTGTATATATCAATAATGTTGCTCTTGCTGCGGGCGATTCCCTGATCCACCTCTACGCAGACGACACCATTCTGTATACTTCTGGCCCTTCCTTGGACACTGTGCTATCTAACCTCCAAACGAGCTTCAATGCCATACAACACTCCTTCCGTGGCCTCCAACTGCTCTTAAACACTAATAAAACCAAATGCATGCTTTTCAACCGTTCGCTGCCTGCACCCGCACGCCTGACTAGCATTACCACCCTGGATGGTTCCGACCTAGAATATGTGGACATCTATAAGTACCTAGGTGTCTGGCTAGATGGCAAACTCTCCTTCCAGACTCATATCAAACATCTCCAATCCAAAATCAAATCTAGAGTTGGCTTTCTATTTCGCAACAAAGCCTCCTTCACTCACGCCGCAAAACGTACCCTAGTAAAACTGACTATCCTACCGATCCTCGACTTCGGCGATGTCATCTACAAAATATCTTCCAATACTCTACTCAGCAAACTGGATGCAGTTTATCACAGTGCCATCCGTTTTTTTACTAAAGCACCTTATACCACCCACCACTGCGACTTGTATGCTCTAGTTGGCTGGCCCTCGCTACATATTTCGTTGCCAGACCCACTGGCTCCAGGTCATCTACAAGTCTATGCTAGGTAAAGCTCTGCCTTATCTCAGTTCACTGGTCACGATGGCAACACCCAACCATAGCACGCGCTCCAGCAGGTGTATCTCACTGATCATCCCGAAAGCCAAAACCTCATTTGGCCGCCTTTCCTTCTAGTTCTCTGCTGCCTGCGACTGGAACGAATGACAAAAATCTCTGAAGTTGGAGACTTTTATCTCCCTCACCAACTTTAAACATCTGCTATCTGAGCAGCTAACCGATCGCTGCAGCTGTACATAGTCCATCGGTATATAGCCCACCCAATTTACCTACCTCATCCCCATACTGTTTTTATTTTATTTACTTTTCTGCTCTTTTGCACACCAGTATCTCTACCAGCACATGTTCATGCTCCAGTGCTCCAGCACATGCTCCAGTGTTAATCTGCTAAATTGTAATTATTCGCTCCTATGGCCTATTTATTGCCTACCTCCTCATGCCTTTTGCACACAATGTATATAGATTATTATTTTTTCTACTATGTTATTGACTTGTTTATTGTTTATTGTTTTACTCCATATGTAACTCTGTGTTGTTGTCTGTTCACACTGCTATGCTTTATCTTGGCCAGGTCGCAGTTGCAAATGAGAACTTGTTCTCAACTAGCCTACCTGGTTAAATAAAGGTGAAATAAAAAATAAAATATATATTTTTTGTCCATGGTATTTATCTTGATATGTTCTGCAATGTTGAAAATCCAATAACAAGGTCTGGAGACCAAAATCTATTCTCAATTTTAACTTAATTGAGAAGAAATGGAGAATTATTGAATAAAAAATGGCAAGGTTGCCAATATATATGGCCGCAACTATATCTGTTACCAGAAAGGTAAAAATCTTTACTCAGTAAACACTGACGTTGATGAGTTTTTGGGGTCTTTAGAGTAACTTTCATCTTAATCCATCTTAGGCCAATTTATTTTTAAGTATTTTTAGATGCCACGTTCAAAAAGTAGTTGAATTTTGAAAATAGGGGGACACTGAAGAGAGGATGAAATAGGGGGACACTGAAGAGGGGATAAAATAGGGGGACACTGAAGAGGGGATAAAATAGGGGGACACTGAAGAGAGGATAAAATAGGAGACACTGAAGAGAGAATAAAATAGGGGGACACTGAAGAGGGGATAAAATAGGGGACACTGAAGAGGGGATAAAATAGGGGGACACTGAAGAGGACATAAAATAGGGGGACACTGAAGAGGGGATAAAATAGGGGGACACTGAAGAGAGGATGAAATAGGGGGAAACTGAAGAGGACATAAAATAGGGGGACACTGAAGAGGGGATAAAATAGGGGGACACTGAAGAGAGGATAAAATAGGGGAACACTGAAGAGGGGATAAAATAGGGGGACACTGAAGAGAGGATGAAATAGGGGGACACTGAAGAGGACATAAAATAGGGGGACACTGAAGGGAGGATAAAATAGGGGTACACTGAAGAGAGGATAAAATAGGGGGACACAGAAGAGGGGATAAAATAGGGAGACACTGAAGAGGGGATAAAATAGGGGGACACTGAAGAGAGGATAAAATAGGGGGACACTGAAGAGGGGATAAAATAGGGGGACACTGAAGAGAGGATAAAATAGGGGGACACTGAAGAGGGGATAAAATAGGGTTACACTGAAGAGAGGATAAAATAGGGGGACACTGAAGAGGGGATAAAATAGGGGGACACTGAAGAGAGGATAAAATAGGGAGACACTGAAGAGAGGATAAAATAGGGGGACACTGAAGAGGGGATAAAATAGGGGGACACTGAAGAGGACATAAATTAGGGGGACACTGAAGAGGGGATAAAATAGGGGGACACTGAAGGGAGGATAAAATAGGGGGACACAGAAGAGGGGATAAAATAGGGGGACACTGAAGAGAGGATAAAATAGGGGGACACTGAAGAGGGGATAAAATAGGGGACACTGAAGAGGGGATAAAATAGGGGGACACTGAAGAGAGGATAAAATAGGGGGACACTGAAGAGAGAATAAAATAGTGGGACACTGAAGAGGGGATAAAATAGGGTTACACTGAAGAGAGGATAAAATAGGGGGACACTGAAGGGAAGAGAGAAGAGCGTAGCAGTCTAAACAGTGGTGTGATGTACCAGGACCAAAAATGAGACTGAGTGCCCTGAAATGCTTCATGTCAAAAGTTGTATCTCCATGTTGTAGCACCAGGGCGAGGACACAGGCACAGACACAGTGTTACCAGTGTTTCCTCTGTCTCTCTCTCTGTCTCTCTCAGGTACCCATCAGAAATCGGGTGTTTAAATGTCAAACGTTTTGTTATATTTCAGTCTTCTGTGATTTATATAAAGTGATTTATTGGGATGCAAACTCAAAATGTAATACATTTCAACTCTGTCTGACATGGTACAGGTGTCTTCTTTTTAAAGGCCACAACCATGTGTGTGAGGTGTCTACTTCGTTTCAAAGTAGATTCCTTTGACTACAAAGTAAAACTAGGATAAAAGCCCTGTAATTTCCCAGTGATCAAAAGCTCCACTATACAAAGGCACACACACACACACACACACACACACACACACACACACACACACACACACACACACACACACACACACACACACACACACACACACACACACACACACACACACACACACACACACACACACACACACACACACACACAAAGTTCTCTTGTAGCTTTACTTTTTCAAATTTTAAAATGAGTTGCTCTTTCCAGTGGGTGACATCACACAGAGTTAAAGAGGAACATAAAGCCAGTCTGAGGACGTTTGGATTTCTGAGTGAAAAGCCGCTACATACAGCTCTACATCACACAGGGAAAGAGTAAAGGGGTTAGTAACGGACATGAGGTTTGGCAGATTGAATTCATAGAGGAGACTTCCAGGAGAAAAACATCCTCAGACGCTGCCATGACATTTTCAAACCCTTACCTGGACAGAAGAAAGAAATGGAGAGACCAATCAGAACCGTAATGATGAAGGGCAATCACTGGCATCGTAAAAAAACAGTCTCTGTGCAGAAGTTTATCCATGACTGGGCAGAAGGAAAAGCCAATCAGAATGTGGATTTCATCTTTCCCCAAAATATGAAATAGATTCAATAAAGGCAGTACAGTCTTCATGGGCTTATAAATTATTTCCACCCTGAACAACAACAAAAAAACGACACACATAAATATGCCGACTGTAAAGTCATGCTCATCTTCGATGGTCTGGATGAAAGCAGACTTCAGTTCGATTTCAGTCCGAACCTGATGCTGAGTGATCTAACTAAACATCCACACTAAACTGGAGACATGGAGGATGGTACTTTTGAAGGGTTCTTCACATGACTGGTTGTTGGACAGTTTGTTAGGGTCAACTTGTCACCCGAAGAGCATGTTCGGATGCATTTTTCCTAAATTATTGTTTTTACTTGGAAGTTAGGTCCAAAGATGCATACCTACAGGTAGGTATAACTGGATATTAATACTAGCAGACCAAGAACATTTTTGTAGTGAATCATGTGCTTTATGTTCCTCGACATGTAGACGTTCTTGGTCGATAACGTGAAATGAACCAAATAGATGAACCTGGTTTAATGTAATTGTGTATTTGACTTTGTCGACTTAAAAAAAAAAAAAAAAGATTTACCAAATTTTTTTTACAACTTGTTACTCATCACGTTACAATATATCACCCCGTTTAGGCTGAACAAACGTTATCTGACAGAGAGATGTTGTGAAGTGTTAGCCTCAGCTCTCAGCTTAATCCCTCCTCACCTGAGAGAGCCGGAACTGCAGGATTCAGGAGTGAGGCTCCTCTCTGCTGGCCTGGGATAAAAACTATGAACTAGGAAAACTGAGGTTAAAACTTTTGTGTCAAAGCACATCGTCATTACAGTAGCCGGTAAGTTGGCTCAATATACACGTATAAAGGTAAATACTGTGTAAATACTGTTATACATGTCATTACATTTCAGTCTCACATTGCTGTGACGTTTAACCCTTGTGAGATAACTGCAGGATATTAGTGCTGCAATTTGACTGTACATTTGAGATGATTAACAATGTTTATGACCTAATTCAGTCGTTAAAGTGACTAATACAGTTATCCAATTAATACTAAATGACCGTGCAAATTGTATCTGTCTTGTCTTAACCTGAACACCTGATTTGATTAAATAAATCCTTAATTGATATATGTTTCTTACATTAGTACAGCAGGGGAACATTGTAGTGACGACTGCACTGCAATACAAGATCTTTGAATAAGAAACATTTGTTCAAACTCAGTTGACCACCAGACGGCAGATGTCCTGTTATAAAATCATGATGACCTCTGCAAGCTGTCATTCTGTGGAGTCACAGATGAAGGCCGTGCTTCTCTGCTTTGCAAATATTTTTTCTTCTTTTTTTTCTGACCAAGTAAGAATGGGAAACACTCGATGAGTCCTGGGTGAACCGCAGCTGCTGAAGAAATGTATGTGTGCCAGTTACAAACAATCAACGTTGATCAATGCATCCAACAAATTAACACATTAAACACACATTCAGATCCAAAGTAGTCAATTCCCTGTCCTTTCATCTGTAGATGCCTGTGATCTCACACTGGACCCAAACACAGCAAATCCTAACCTCTCTCTCTCTCTCTCTGAAGGGAACAGAAAGGTTGAGTTGGAGAGATGAGAGCAGCCATATCCTGATTACCCAGAGAGGTTTGATTCAGAGGAATATGTGCTGTGTAGAGAGGGTTTGATTGGATGCTGTTACTGGGAGGTAGAGTGGAATGGGATGGCTAAAGTTGCGGTGACATATGTAAAGACATCGGCAGAAAATAATTGAATCATTCCTGTCACATTGGAGGATATGACAAGTTCTGGTGTCTGTTCTGCTGCCCTATGGGATGATTACTCCACAATAATGAAAATAGTATTATGATATGCTTCCTGCCTCATCAACCCTCAACCCCAGAGACACCTGTCCTCCTTCAGCCCCAGACTAGGAGTGTTTCTGGACTGGCCAATTGGCACACTGTCGTTCTACAGGGTCTACTCTCACACAATGACCCATTCCACACCAGATTATATACAAAACATTAGGATCACCTGCTCTTTCCATGACATAGACCAGGGTTACTCAACTCAACTAGTCGGAGCCTGCTATTTCTGTTCTACCTGGTAATTAATTTCACACATCTGGTGTCACTGGTCTAAATCAGTCCCTGATCAGAGGGGAACAATGAAACAAATGTAGTGGAACTGGCTTAGAGGTTCAGAGTTGAGTTTGAGGGACATAGACTGACCAGGTGAAAGCTATGAACCAGCACTGCCAACTCCCACGCATTGGCTGTGAAACACATGCATTTGACCCTCTTCTCGCGCTCTTATGGCACACCTCTTATATCTCACGCAATGAAAACTACTGATTTTATTATTTTACTTTGTCTATTGTATAGTCAGCTCGTTTACTTTTCAACTGTGTCCCAAATCTTTTTGAAATCTGCGCCTGCAACTGAAGATCAGGAGCAGAACCTCTATGTCCTGTCTTGTTACGTCACTTTGAAGCATATGATTGGTCTAGTTATTGAAGGATCAAGGGGATTGGAGGCATGTTTTAAAGAAACGCCCAAGATTAGAGCGGAGCTGAATGGAGAGAGAGAGAGAACGTTCTCTGCTGAGTTTATAAAACTGTAAATAGAGCAGCACCGTAACGCTGTTTTATGTCAAATGTGGTCAACAAAATTAGGCTGGTGTTACTCCTGTCCATTAATATATTGTACAATGCAGCCTTTTGTATTGAATTGTATTTAATCCACACTTGCATTAGTCCTCTTGTTTTGGTGATTGGCATTTGTTTTAGCAGGGAAGTTTGGTCGGGTGATCTGTTTGTAACTATGAAAATATATATATTTTTACAACAGATTGTGAACCCTAAAGTGTATGTTTGATTCTAGAGTGGGGAAATAAATAGCCAAATCATTTGTTTAGGGTGTAAGAGCAGATTAATTAGGATTAATTAGGAATCTTCTCTTCAGGAGATTTTATTATCTATTTATTTTGTCTGATTAATGGAACAATTCTCATTCTTGACAATGGGCTAAAATAAATGGGCAATTACTGTGTTTGTCAGCAAGAACACTACTGTTATTAACTTATTTTATTATTCCACTTCCCAATGTTGCCAGTGTAATAACATATTTGAAATCTGATATTCCTGCTTGTGTCTTTGTAGCCATTCATGGACAATTTTGAATACGCATTGGTGGAAAAAAGTACCCACATGTAATACTTGGGTAAAATTAAAGATACCTTAACAGAAAATGACTCAAGTAAAAGTGAAAGTCAGAGTAAAATACTACTTGAGTACAAGTCTAAAAGTTTTTGGTTTTAAATATACTTAAGTATCAAAAGTAAAAGGAAAAATGTAAATAATTTCAAATTCCTTATATTAAGCAAACCATTTTCTGGTTTTCCTAATTTACGGATTGCCAGGGGCACACTCCAACACTCAGACATAATTTATAAATGAAGAATGTTTATAAAGGTAGTCAGGATGATCAGGGATAAGTGCATGAATTGGACCATTTTCCTGTCCTGAGTAATTTTGTCTGCCAGGGAAAATGTACGGGGTAAAAAGTACATTATTTTCGTCCGGAATGTCGTGAAGTAAAAGTAGTAAAAAATATAAAGAGTAAAGTACAGATACCCAAACAAATCTACTTATGTAGTACTTTAAAGTATTTTTACTAAAGTACTTTACACCACCGTGAATAAGTCCTACAAATAAGCATTGGATATGAAATGCTCCTGGAATCAAATATAATTAAAGACATTTTAGTATTGTGCACACGCTAGGCAGAGATGGTAGAGGGACTCACAACTCATAAAGGCATCATATTTTGTCTATGTAGAGTAAGATGATGGCAAGGATCTTTAACTAGTAGGCATAAACTACCTGAATATTGATATTCATTAGATTTTTCTTGAAGGTTGGGTGATTTTGAGAAATACATTTTCATAAAAAGAAACATAGATCAAGGGAGGCTAATCCTCCTGGAGAGCAAGCAGGATTTTCTTTCAGCCCTATTTTAAAGAGATAGTTCATCCAAATAAAAAAATGTGTGTCCTTTACTTGAAAGCAGTTTATGGACAAGGAGACTACAATCTATGATCCTGTGCCGAGCCTCGCATACAACTTTCCACCTGAGAACAGGGATTTTTTCCCTGCTTCCAACGTTCCCAATGTTTCTAGCATTTGCCCATCTCCCTATCTATTCATTACTGTCTGAATGAAGTCTCGAAACACCAAAAAAGAAGGTTTAAACAAATATATTAGCATACTTTCAATTTCATCCCCCACAAAATCTCAAAGTAACAAAGCCGTCGAATTTTGAGTGTTCATTTACTGTTCAAAGAATCCTGATTACACCTGACCGTTTTGTGTGTGTTTTTTCCCAACCCTGGTCATAGGCCTAAGCCATGTCAAAATACGTAGAATTGCAGGAAATGTACTTTAAAACAGGACAATTTTCCTGGGGGCAATGGGGGTTGTGCCAGGGGGCAGCACTGTATGATCCCTCATTGATGTCATTTGTTGAATCCACTTCAATCAGTGGAGCTGTGTATGTGTGCCATTCAGAGGGTAAATGGGCAAGACAACAGATTTAAGTGCCTTTTCAACAGGGTATGGTAGTAGGTGTCAGGCGCACTGGTTTGAGTGTGTCAAGAACTGCAATGGTGCTGGGGTTTTCACTCTCAACAGTTTCCCACCCAAAAGACATCCAGCCAACTTGACACAACTGTGGGAAACATTGGTTTCAAATCAAATCAAGTTTTATTAGTCACATGTGCCGAATACAACAGGTGAAATGCTTCCTTACAAGGCTTTAAAACAATGCAGTTTTAAGACAAATAAGAGTATAAGAAAAATATTTATGAAACAAACTAAAATAAAAAACTAAAAGAGCAACAATAAAATAACAATAACGAGTCTACAGTTGAAGTCGGAAGTTTACATACACCTTAGCCAAATGCATTTAAACTCAGTTTTTCACAATTCCTGACATTTAATTACAGTACAAATTCCCTGTCTTAGGTCAGTTAGGATCACCACTTTATTTTAAGAATGTAAAATGTCAGAATAATAGTAGAGAGAATGATTTATTTCAGCTTTTATTTCTTTCATCACATTCCCAGTGGATCAGAAGTTGACATACACTCAATTAGTATTTGGTAGTAGAGCTTGGGTCAAACGTTTTGGGTAGCCTTCCACAAGCTTCCCACAATAAGTTGGGTGAATTTTGGCCCATTCCTCCTGACAAAGATGTTGAAACTGAGTTTGTAGGCCTCCTTGCTCGCACACACTTTTTCAGGACTGCACACAACTTTTCCATGGGATTGAGGTCAGGGCTTTGTGATGGCCACTCCAATACCTTGACTTTGATGTCCTTAAGCCATTTTGCCACAACTTTGGAAGTATGCTTGGGGTCATTATTCATTTGGAAGACCCATTTGCGACCAAGCTTTAACATCCTGATGATGTCTGGAGATGTTGCTTCAATATGTCAACGTCATTTTATTTTGTGAAGTGCATATATTTTGTGAAGTGTACCAGTCCCTCCTGCAGCAAAGCACGCCCACAACATTATGCTGCCACCCTCATGCTTCATGGTTGGGATGGCGTTCTTCGGCTTGCAAGCCTCCCCCTTTTTCCTCTAAACATAACGATGGTCATCATGGCCAAACAGTTCTATTATTGTTTCATCAGACCAGAGGACATTGCTCCAAAAAGTACAATCTTTGTCCCATGTGCAGTTGCAAACCATAGTCTGGCTTTTTTATGGCGGTTCTGGAGCAGTGGCTTCTACCTTGCTTAGTGGCCTTTCAGGTTCTGTCGATATAGGACTCGCTTTACTGTGGATATTGATACTTTGTACCTGTTTCCTCCAGCATCTTCACAAGGTCCTTTGCTGTTGTTCTGGGATTGTTATGCAATTTTCGTAGCAAAGCACGTTCATCTCCTTCCTGAGCGATTTGACAGTTGCATGGTCCCACGGTGTTTTTACTTGCGTACTATTATTTGTACAGTTGAATGTGGTACCTATAGACATTTGGAAATTGCTCCCAAGGATGAACCAGACTTTTAGATTTTTGATTTTCCCATGATTTTCCCATGATTTCAACCAAAGAGGCACTGAGTTGGAAGGTAGGCCTTGAAATACATCCACATGTACACCTCCAATTGACTCAAATTAGGTCAATTAGCCTATCAGAAGCTTCTAAAGCCACAACATCATTTTCTGGGATTTTCCAAGATGTTTAAAGACAGTCAACTTAGTGTATGTAAACTTCTGACCCACTGCAATTGTAATACAGGGAACTATAAGTGAAATAATCTGTCTGTAAACTATTGTTGGAAAAATTACTTGTGTCATGAACAAAGCAGATGTCCTAACCGACTTGCCAAAACTATAGTTTGTTAACAAAAAAAAAAAAAAACGTTTTTCAACCACTCCACCAGTGGGGAGAACAAGTATTTGATACACTGCCGATTTTGCAGGTTTTCCCACTTTCAAAGCATGTAGAGGTCTGTAATTTTTATCATAGGTACTCTTCAACTGTGTGAGACGGAATCTAAAACAAAAATCCAGAAAATCACATTGTATGATTTTTAAGTAATCAATTTGCATTTTATTGCATGACATAAGTATTTGATCACCTACCAACCAGTAAGAATTCCGGCTCTCACAGACCTGTTAGTTTTTCTTTAAGAAGCGCTCCTGTTCTCCACTCACTACCTGTATTAACTGCACCTGTTTGAACCCGTTACCTGTATAAAAGACACCTGTCCACACACTCAATCAAACAGACTCCAACCTCTCCACAATGGCCAAGATGAGAGAGAGCTGTGTAAGGACATCAGGGATAAAATTGTAGACCTGCACAAGGCTGGGATGGGCTACAGGACAATAGGCAAGCAGCTTGGTGAGAAGGCAACAACAGTTGGCGCAATTATTAGAAAATGGAAGAAGTTCAAGATGATGGTCAATCACCCTCGGTCTGGGGCTCCATGCAAGATCTCACCTCGTGGGGCAACAATGATCACGAGGAAGGTGAGGGATCAGCCCAGAACTACACGACAGGACCTGTTCAATGACCTGAAGAGAGCTGGGACCACAGTCTCAAAGAAAACCATTAGTAACACACTACGCCGTCATGGATTAAAATCCTGCAGCACACGCAAAGTCCCCCTGATCAAGCCAGCGCATGTCCAGGCACGTCTGAAGTTTGCCAATGACCATCTGGATGATCCAGAAGAGGAATGGGAGAAGGTCATGTGGTCAAATGAGACAAAAATATAGCTTTTTGGCCAAAACTCCACTCGCCGTGTTTGGAGGAAGAAAAAGAATGAGTACAACCCCAAGAACACCATCCCAAACGTGAAGCATGGAGGTGGAAACATCATTCTTTGGGGATGCTTTTCTGCAAAGGGGACAGGACGACTGCACCGTATTTTCGGGGGAGCATGGATGGGGCCATGTATAGCGAGATCTTGGCCAACAACCACCTTCCCTCAGTAAGAGCATTGAAGATGGGTCGTGGCTGGGTCTTCCAGCATGACAACGACCCAGAACACACAGCCTGTACAACTAAGGAGTGGCTCCGTAAAAAGCATCTCAATAAAATCTTTGAAGGGAGCTGAAAGTCCATATTGCCCAGCGACAGCCCCGAAACCTGAAGGATCTGGAGAAGGTCTGTATGGAGGAGTGGGCCAAAATCCCTGCTGCAGTGTGTGCAAACCTTGTCAAGAACTACAGGAAACGTATGATCTCTGTAATTGCACACAAAGGTTTCTGTACCAAATATTAAGTTCTGCTTTTCTGATGTATCAAATACTTATGTAATGCAATAAAATGCAAATTAATCACTTAAAAATCCTACAATGTGATTTTGTTTTAGATTTCCTCTCTCACAGTTGAAGTGTACCTATGATAAAAATACAGACCTCTACATGCTTTGTAAATAGGAAAACCTGCAAAATCGGCAGTGTATCAAATACTTGTTCTCCCCACTGTAAGTGTATGTAAACTTCCGACTTCAACTGTATATACAGGGGTTACCGGTACCGAGTAAATGTGCTAGGGTACAGGTTAGTCAAGGTAATTGAGGTAACATGTACATGTAGGTAGGGGTAAAGTGACTATGCATAGACAATAAATAGTGAGTAGCAGCTTCCTAAAAAAAGGGGGGTGTCAATGCAGTGAAATGCTTACTTAAGAGCCCCTAACCAACAGTGCAGTTTAAAAAATATGGATACGAATAAGAGATAAAAGTAACAATTAATTAAAGCAGCAGTAAAAAATAACAATATTTATGGGGGGTGCCGATACAGAGTCAATTTGCGGGGGCACCCGTTAGTTGAGGAAGTATGCAAATGTAGGTAGAGTTAATTAATGTGACTATACATAGATGACAACAGAGAGTGGCAGTGGTATGGGGAGGGGGGGGAGCAATGCAAATAGTCTGATGTTCAGGAGTCTTAAGGTTTTGGGGTAGAAGCTGTTTAGAAGCCTCTTGGATCTAGACTTGGCGCTCCGGTACCACTTGTCGTGTGGTAGCAGAGAGAACAGTCTATGACTAGGGTAGCTGGAGTCTTTGACAATGTTTAGGGCCTTCCTGTGACACCGCCTGGTATAGAGGTCCTGGATGGCAGGAAGCCTGGCCCCAGTGATGTGCTGGGCCGTTCGCACTACCCTCAGTAGTGCCTTGCGGTCGGAGGCCGAGCAATTGCTATACCAGGCAGTGATGCAACCAGTCAGGATGCTCTTGATGGTGAAGCTGTAGAACCTTTTGAGGATCTGAGGACCCATGCCAAATCTTTTCAGTGTCCTGAGGGGGATTAGGTTTTGTCGTGCCCACTTCACGACTGTCATGAAGTGCATGGACCATGTTAGTTTGTCGGTGATGTAGACACCAAGGAACTTGAAGCTCTCGACCTGTTCCACTGCAGCCCCGTTGATGAGTAGTCCACAACCATCTCCTTTGTCTTGATCACGTTGAGGGAGAGATTGTTTTCCTGGCACCACACGGCCAGGTCTCTGTTGCTCCTCCCTATAGGCTGTCTCGTTGTTGTCGGTGATAAGGGCTACCACTGTTGTGTCATTGACAAATTTAATGATGTGTTGGAGTCATGCCTGGCCGTGCAGTCATGAGTGAACATGAAGTACAGGAGGGGACTGAGTACGCACCCCTGAGGGGCCCCTATGTTGAGGATCAGCGTAGCAGATGTGTTTTTACCTACCCTTACCACCTGGGGGCAGCCTGTTAGAAAGTCCAGGATGCAGTTGCAGAGGGAGGTGTTTAGTCCCAGGGTCCTTAGCTTATTGATGAGGTTTGAGGGCACTATGGTGTTGAACACTGAGCTGTAGTCAATGAATAGCTTTCTCACATCTGTGTTCCTTTTGTCCAGGTGGGAAAGGGCAGTGTGGAGTGCAATAGAGACTGCATCATCTGTGGATCTGTTTGTGCGGTATGCAAATTGGGTGGGTCTAGGGTTTCTGGGAAAATGGTGTTGCTGTGAGCCATGGCCAACCTTTCAAAGCAATTCAAGGCTACAGACATGAGTGCTATGGGTCGGTAGTCATTTAGGCAGGTTACCTTAGTGTTCTTGGGCACAGGCACTATGGTGGTCTGTTTGAAACATGTTGATATTACAGACTCGGACAGGGAGAGGTTGAAAATATCAGTGAAGACACACTGGTCAACGCATGTGCACGTCCTGGTAATCCGTCTGGCCCTGCAGCCTTGTGAATGTTGACCTGTCTAAAGGTCTTACTCACATCGGCTGCGGAGAGCATGATCACACAGTCTTCTGGTACAGCTGGTGCTCACATGCATGTTTCAGTGTTATTTGTGTTGAAGCAAGCATATAAGTAGTTTAGCTCATCTGGTAGGCTCGTGTCACAGGGCAGCTCTTGGCTGTGCGTCTCTTTGTAGTCTGTAATGGTTTGCAAGCCCGGCCACATCAAACTAGCGTCAGAGCCAGTGTAGTGTGCCTCAACGCTTTGCCTGTTTGAAGGTTCGTCGGAGGGCATAGCAAGATTTCTTATAAGATTCCGGGTTAGAGTCCCACTCCTTGAAAGCGGTAGCTCTGGCCTTTAGCTCAGTGTGGATGCTGCCTGTAATCCTTGGCTTCTGTTTGGGGTATGTATGTATGGTCACTGTGGGGACGACATCATCGATGCACTTATTAATGAAGCCATTGACAGATGTGGTGTACTCCTCAATGCCATTGGAGGAATCGCAGAACATATTCCAGTCTGTGCTAGCAAAACAGTCCTGTACCTTAGCATCTGCTTCATCTGCCAACTTTTCTATTGATCTAGTCACTGGTGCTTCCTGCTTTAATTTTTGCTTGTAAGCAGGAATTAGGAGAAGATAATTATGGTCAGATTTGCAAATAGAGGGCGAGGGAGAACTTTGTCTGTGTCTCTGTGTGTGGAGTATACGTGGTCCAGAGTTCTTTCCCCTCTGGTTGCATAGTTGACATGCTGATAGAAATTTGGCAAAACTGATTTAAGTTTCCCTGCATTAAAGTACCTGGCTACTAGGCCGCCTCTGGGTGAGCGTTTTCTTGTTTGCTTATGGCGGAATACAGCTCATTCAATGCTGTCTTAGTGCCGGTCTCTGACTGTGGTGGTATTTAAACAGCTTCAAAGAATACAGATGAAAACTCTCTCGGTAGATAGTGTGGTCTACAACTTATCACGAGAAACTCTACCTCAGGCGAGAAATAGCTAGAGAAATCCAGCTGTTGTTTACAGAAATACATAGACAGCCGGCCCTTGTCTTACCAGACCCCGTTGTTCTATCCTGCCGGTACGTCGTATAACCAGCCAGCTGTATGTTGATGTTGTCCTCGTTCAGTCACGACTCCATGAAGCATAAGATGTCACAGTTTTTAATGTCCCCTTGGTAGTTTAATCTTAAGCGTAATTCGTCGATTTTATTGTCCAAAGATTGCACATTTGATGGCAGAATTGAGGGAAGTGGGGGTTTGACTTCTCAGCAGGCAGCCTGCTCTCCGGCCTCTCTTTCTCCCTCTCCTCGTTTTTAGCACATTGAGGCAGTGGTTGTTGTCCTGGCTCCACACTGCCATGTCTCTGACCAACCTATAGGCTGTCTCATCGTTGTCGGTGAGAGACTATAATATTGTGACCATAACCATGAACACTAAGGTTCAAAAGAAACTCCCAAGGATTGTGGACAAGATATATTTTTAAACATTTAATCACAAAAAAATATCAAAATGATTTGGCTGCTGTATTTTGTGAGCTGATCGATCTGGATTATTTAAGTCAAACTCCAGAATGTTATATTAATTTGCTCACTTGGGTAATGGACCATCATGCCCCAGTAAGAAAGACTACAGTTGGGACTCGTCAATCTCCATGGATTGATGATGAACTGGGTGAGGCATTTTCTCAAAGAAATATGGCAAAAATCTTTGCAGCCAAATATAAACTAGAAATTAATTAACATAATTGTAGAATACTATGTAATTATGTAGTTAAAATAAATAACTATTTTACAAAAATGCTTTTATTGATTGTAAAAATAATTTTAAAAAGGTATGGAATACAGTTAAGGGCTTACTTGGTACATATATTTCATCATGCCCATCTAGTGTGGAAGTTGACGGTAGAACAATACCATACTGTGTATCATTTTGCAAAGAACCAATTTACTGAGCAATAATGTAAACACCCATTCTTCCAAACAAGCTATTGTTCAATGGATTGATGATCATATTATGAGCAAAAAAAACAGCTCTTTTAGTCTACAATTGGTGTCAGGAGAGGTGTTAAACCTATTGAAGTCATTACCCAATGGTAAATGTACAGATTATGATTTTATGGATAATTTTTGCTTCGCTATGCTGCTCCCAAGAATGCAGCTCCACTGAAATACATATTTAATTGGTCACTGGAAAAGGGGAAATTTCCAAATGTATGAAAGCATGCTAAACTGTGTCCAATCCCGAAAGACAGCAACGAACCCATTACTCCTGCCAATAGTCGAAAAATGTGTCTACTCCCTTCACTCAGTAAGACATTGGAGGGTATTGTGAGTAGACACATATGGGAGAATATGGAAAAGAATGATCTGATCACAGCCAATCACCATGCTTATCGCGAAAACCATTCCACTACCACTGCACTGGTTGACATGACTGACCAGTGGCTCAATGCTATGGATAATAGCAGGTTTGTGGGTGTACTATTTTTTAGATTTTAGTGCAGCATTTGATTTAGATGATCATGAAAATGATTGGATTATGGGTATCTAACTGACAGGAAACAGTCCACCTATATCAATGGGTCGTTTTCTTCCCCTCATGCTCTAAACTGTGGAATACAGGGCAGTTACCTGCGGCCACTTCTTTGCTTAATATATACCAACAACCTTCCTTATGCCTTATCTGAAACTCAAGCTACTATATTTGCAGATAATACTACAATTTATACAGCAAGACAATTGGTTCAACAGGTACAGCAGGCTTTACAAGTAGATATGGGACATTTCAGGGAGTGGGTTTTCCAGAACAAACTTGTTTTGAACAACATGAAAACCAAGGTTATGTTGGTCTGTTCAACCAGGAAAAGGCCACCACAGTATGGGATGCAATTAAGTATGGGGGAGTACAAATTCTGGAAGTGGCAGAAACCAAAACTACTAGGGGTGCAGCTAGACAACTGCTTATCATAACTAATAACTAATCTATGTAAATGAATAATGAAAACTACATGTATGATCAGAAGGGTAGCTAAATATTTGCTTGGAAAGATTCTTAAAGCAAACAACCCAAGTATTAATTGGGAGTAAGTTCTGTGGTCTGGGGAAATGCGCCAGTAAGTGAGGCTACAGATTTCACAGAACAAAGCAGCAACGATTGTTTTAAGGTGGAGACAAGATTTTTCTGTTGTAGTCATGCACAATGCTCTTGGTTGGTCATCAATCAACAAGATCATTGAAAAAAAACATGCTTATTTTATTTCACAATGTACACTATTTAAAACGGCCAAACTCTTTTCACAACAGTATTCAGTTGGTTAGAGACAGATATTCAGTCAAAACTAGGAATAGATTGTCCACCATCTATTTGTTATCCAGACGGAAAAGAGAAATGGGCTAAATAAAATTTAGATTCAGAGCAGTAAAAAAAATTGAATAATTTAAGTGATCAAAGCAGAAACCTTTCAGTATATAAATTCCAACAATACTTTTAAAATAAAATATTTTGGGAAGGTTGTGCAAGGACTATGGTATATGAAGGAATCAATCTATAATTTCAGACTGTTAGAGTATTTATCTGGTCAATATGTCAGTGTATTATGTCTGTTTTTAACAGTGTGTTATATACACTACCGGTCAAACGTTTTAGAACACCTACTCATTCAAGGGTTCTTCTTTATTTATTTTCTGCATCGTGGAATAATAGTGAAGGCATCAAAACTATGAAATAACACATTTTGCCTTGATGACAGCTTTGCACACTCTTGGCATTCTCTCAACCAGCTTCATGAAGTAGTCACCTGGAATGGATTTCAATTAACACATGTACCTTCTTAAAAGTACATTTGTGGAATTTCTTTCCTTCTTAATGTGTTTGAGCCAATCAGTTGTGTTGTGACAAGGTAGGGGTGGTATACAGAAGATAGCCCTATTTGTTAAAAGACCAAGTCCAAATCATGGCAAGAACAGCTCAAATAAGCAAAGAGAAAGGACAGTCCATAATAACTTTAAGACATGAAGGTCAGTCAATATGGAACACTTCAAGAACTTTGAAAGTTTCTTCACGTGCAGTCGCAAAAACCATCAAGCGCTATGATGAAACTGGCTCTCATGAGGACCGCCACAGGAAAGGAAGACCCAAGGTTACATCTGCTGCAGAGGATACGTTAATTAGTTACCAGCCTCAGAAATTGCAGCCCAAATAAAAGCTTCACAAAGTTCAAGTAACAGACACATCTCAACATGAACTGTTCAGAGGAGACTGTGTGAATCAGGCCTTCATGGTCGAATTGCTGCAAAAAAAACACGACTAAAGGACACCAATAATAATAAGAGAATTACTTGGGCCAAGAAACACGAGCAATGGACATGAGACAGGTGGAAATCTGTCCCCTTTCGTCCTCATTTTGATTCATCTTACAAGAGTTCTAAAACATTAAAATACAATTTAAAATACGATCACCTTTTCGCATAATGTACTGGTCAAAATTTTAAGAACACCTACTCATTCAAGGGCTTTATTCTATTTTTACACTTTTCTACATTGTAAAATAATAGTGAAGACATCAAAACTTTGAAATAACATATTTGCAACCATGTAGTAAACAAAAAAGTGGCTGAGATAATGAGTGGGCTAGACATGCCGAGAGATGAGTTGGGATTGGTCTCAATTTGAGCTGGTCAGTATGTCTAGGTAATCCTAGATATACTGGCCGGTGTCAGTAAGTGTTGGGCAGTAAACATAATTAAATTGTTGCCAGCAGCACAGTTACAGTCTGCCTACCTATGTCAGAGACGCAAACTCGGTCTCAACCTTTAAGTCTTTACTGAAGACTCATCTCTTCAGTGGGTCATATAATTGAGTGTAGTCTGGCCCAGGAGTGGGAAGTGAACGGAAAGGCTCTGGAGCAACGAACCGCCCTTGCTGTCTCTGCCTGGCCGGTTCCCCTTTTTCCACTGGGATTCTCTGCCTCTAACCCTATTACAGGGGCTGAGTCACTGGCTTACTGGGGCTCTCTCATACCGTCCCTGGGAGGGCTGCGTCACCTGAGTGAGTTGAGTCACTGATGTGGTCATCCTGTCTGGGTTGGCGCCCCCCCTTGGGTTGTGCCGTGGCGGAGATCTTTGTGGGCTATACTCAGCCTTGTCTCAGGATGGTAAGTTGGTGGTTGAAGATATCCCTCTAGTGGTGGGGGGCTGTGCTTTGGCAAAGTGGGTGGGGTTATATCCTTCCTGTTTGGCCCTGTCCGGGGGTGTCCTCGGATGGAGCCACAGTGTCTCCTGATCCCTCCTGTCTCAGCCTCCAGTATTTATGCTGCAGTAGTTTATGTGTCGGGGGGCTAGGGTCAGTTTGTTATATCTGGAGTACTTCTCCTGTCCTATTCGGTGTCCTGTGTGAATTTAAGTGAGCTCTCTCTAATTCTCTCTCTCTTTCTCTCTTTCTTTCTCTCTCTCGGAGGACCTGAGCCCTAGGACCATGCCTCAGGACTACCTGACATGATGACTCCTTGCTGTCCCCAGTCCACCTGGCCGTGCTGCTGCTCCAGTTTCAACTGTTCTGCCTTATTATTATTGGACCATGCTGGTCATTTATGAACATTTGAACATCTTGGCCATGTTCTGTTATAATCTCCACCCGGCACAGCCAGAAGAGGACTGGCCACCCCACATAGCCTGGTTCCTCTCTAGGTTTCTTCCTAGGTTTTGGCCTTTCTCGGGAGTTTTTCCTAGCCACCGTGCTTCTACACCTGCATTGCTTGCTGTTTGGGGTTTTAGGCTGGGTTTCTATACAGCACTTTGAGATATCAGCTGATGTACGAAGGGCAAAATAAATAAATTTGATTTGATTACAACGCTCTGGATAACATGAAAACAGCCTAACCAGCTCTGCTAGGGCGAGTAAAATGGTCAGAGTGAGGTGTTCTCTCATTATGTGTCTGGAAGTAGCTAGCCAATGTTAGCCAGTTAGGTCGGGTGCTTGACTGCCGTTGTGAGGTCAGAATGATCGGATCAACCCTACTAATCGGCCCGAGCGTCCGATGTGCTCTCCGAACGTGAAACACATTGAATTTACTAACGGACAATCTGACAACACAGTTGCATTCACCAACGCTCTGGATAACATAACAGCCTAACCAGCTTTGTTAGGGTGAATAAGGTTCAGTGAGCTGTTCTCTCTCACTTAGATGTCTGGAAGAAGCTAGCAAGTTTGGGTGCGTGCCTGCTGTAGTTACTTACATTCGGATCAACCCTTAAAGAGATGGGTGGGGCGAAAGCTTAACTTCTTATGGCTGCAGGGGCAGTATTGAGTTGCTTGGATGAAAAGGTGCCCAGAGTAAACGGCCAGCTCCTCAGTCTCAGTTGCTAATATATGCATATTATTATTAGTATTGGGTAGAAAACACTCTAAAGTTTCCAAAACTGTCAAAAATATTGTCTGTGAATATAACAGAAAATCAAACCAGGAAGTGGCTTCTATTTTGAAAAGCATATTTTCAAAATCTGATACGACAGGTGGATTAACAAAAGGCTAAGCTGTGTTTGGCTATATTGCACTTGTGATTTCATGAATATATTTTTAGTAATATTATTTGAATGTGGCGCTATGCAATTCAAAGGCCATTTTCTCAAAAGTGAGTTACGAAGTTTATCAACTTTCGAAGCAAAATTACTTTCCTGTTGTTCCTCAACTGTAGTGTATGATATACCATTTTTTTAGCTCTACTTCAATCCAATGAAAATGTCAAATTTTGCTACATAAGGCCGTTTTGAGCCGGTCGGTCACATTCATGGTGCTAGGCTATTTTCTGTTCTGTTCATATCACTCAGGTAATTGTATTTGTATCATGTATACATTTCAACATTACTGTAATGTCTATTTGAGCACATTTCCCTGAGATTCATGTGTTCATTAGGCTGTTGAGTCTATTGCCATGTGACTAGGCCTTATACCTGCTGTAGCTGCCCTTGCTGTTATATACTAACCTGTGCCAGCAGTGCTATAGCCTAAGTTTTCTTTCTCCTCTTTCCTTTCAGAACCACATCGTTAATGTCAGTTCTCACTGCACACGATTCTCAGTTATCTGAACCATGAGCGGTCAATCATTCAAATGTATTTATAAAGCCCTTTCTACATCAGCCGATGTCACAAAGTGCCATATAGAATGTGTGTGGTCAGATGTGTGTGTGTGTGTGTGAATGTGGATATCTTCTATTAAACTCCCCTTAACCTGGACAGCCACCTCATCCTTGTTCTGACATTCTGTAGTGGTTGCAACTGGCCTTCAGCCAGCACCTAAGATGTCTTTTTACATTCATGGTCCTTCGATTCTCTACAACCCTACCCTTATTTTTCACATATAATATTTTTCATATATAAATATATATATATATATATATATATATATATATATATATATATATATATATATATATATATATATACATATATATATAAAGCACAAGGGTGAAGCTGGACTTGAAATTTCTGTTAATAGTGAGATTTTCACCTTAGCCATCATAATAAAAAAAGCAGTCATCATGTCCATTCTGGTCTTTCTGGTGATGAAAAAATGTTCCATTTTATTTTGGCATTAATACATGTCACATATCAGTTTGCAAACAATGTGAAAAAAATATATATATTACAATGCCACATACAAGCATGTTTTTTTTTGTTTTCTTGAGTAAGGCTGCTCCAAAATGCAGGTGTTTCAGCCTAGCTCAGTGCTTTCTGTGGTGGTGAAGCAGCCAGCAGAATATATGGAGCATAGGGGTTGGTAATGTTCTCTAGTTGCGCTGTGATTAGCTCAGTGTTCTGTCACTCATGGGGACACAATGTCTCCGGGTAGAGCTCGAAAATTCAAGCCCCCTGGATGTTGCCATATAGTTACATTAGAAGTACCCATCCAAGAAGGCTCAAGGTAATTGGCCACAGATAAAATGACATCAAATCACATTGTATCTACCACAGCTTTGATTGGACTGATCATGTCAACATCATACCTTCAAAATCTTAGCTAGCAAGCTAGCAGTCATCATCATGAATCAATTAGACAATCTTTTGGCAAATTATTTTCAAACCTTATCATATGAAGAAAAATTATGAAGTGAAATTATAGATAAAGCGTAACGGTGGCTATATAATAAAACGCTAGCAAATTACTTACTGCAATGCACAACATGCAAAGTCTAAAATTGCATTAAAATAAAGTGAATCTCTAATAATTTCCATTTTCTCATGTCTGTGTCCAGAGCTGGCTGTTGCAAACACATGGGGGTTGACATAGTATGATCGGATGGCCCGGGGCATCCGTCTATATGCCAATCAACGTGAAATTCAACAGCAGATCTACGCCATACTCTGCCACTAGAAAGAGGGACATTAACAATGGGGTTTCTGTCTAAAAGGATTTACTTGGAAAACGAATTGCATGGAAAACGAATTGCATATTATATCTAATCTACCGTAGTGTACTTTGGACAATATCATTATTAGCACCCATTGAGGAAGCACACAGGAAGCACACAAGCTATTCGTGTTTCAAAAGACATTTAAGTGCCTAAATAAAAGATATGTTTAGATTTTTACTACAAGTGAATTTTTTTAACAATAGTTCTATATTGGGGTCAAAATTATCCAAAATGCAGCTAGGTACCTGCCAAAATAAAGGAACAAACACCAACATAAAGTGTCAGTGTTGGGCCACCATGAGCCAAAACAGCTTCAATGCACCTTGGTATAGATTCTACAAGTGTCTGGAACTCTATTGGAGGTTGCAACACCATTCTTCCACGTGAAATTCCATGATTTGGTGTTTTGTTGACGGTGGTGGAAAATGCTCTCAGGCGCCGCTCCAGAATCTCCCATAAGTGTTCAGTTGGGTTGAGATGAGCCATGGTGACTGAGACGGCCATGGCATACATATATTATGGTTTACATCGTTTTCATGCTCATCAAACCATTGTCATGGTAGCCAAAATAAGGGCCTGCCCAGAATTTGTATACATGACCCTGAGCCTGATGGCATGTTAATTACTTAATTAACTCAGGATCCACACTTGTGCGGAAGCACCTGCATTCAATATACTTTGTATCCTTCATTACCTCAGGTGTTTGGCAGTTAACTGTATGTTAGCATCTTGAGGGTTAATGGAAGCTATTGGTCAAAAGGAAACTGTATACAGAGTGGGTTGCCCAGGGTCCAGAGCCGTGAAAACCTGATGTTCACTTAAGTGTAACATTGGTTAATATCATGTTCTCCTTTTTCCCAGAAGTCTGTGCTTTAAGCTGGGGTATGTGAAGCCAGTAAAGTACAGTGGCATAGTGAGGAAGGGCCAGCGGCTGGGGACAATGATGCCCATGTAACGTGTCTATCGCGGGATCACTTCTCATGTCCACCTTCAGATGTGCAACAGGTCCAATCACACCAAGTATATAGATAGATGACGGGGGTAGTAATTGTAAAAACTGGATGAAATACCGATGCAACTATGAAATGTATATTCATGTACGTATATTATGCTACTTTACCCAATAAAAAAGTGTACATACAGTTGAAGTCGGAAGTTTACATACAATTAGGTTGGAGTCATTAAAACTCGTTTTTCAACCACTCCACACATTTGTTGTTAACAAACTATAGTTTTGGCAAGTCGGTTAGGACATCTATTTTGTGCATGACACAAGTAATTTTTCCAACAATTGTTTACAGACAGATTATTTCACTGTATCACAATTCCAGTGGGTCAGAAGTTTACATACACTAAGTTGACAGTGCCTTTAAAACAGCTTGGAAAATTCCATAAAATGATGTCATAGCTTTAGAAGCTTCTGATAGGCTAATTGACATCATTTGAGTCAATTGGAGGTGTACCTGTGGATGTATTTCAAGATCTGCCTTCAACTCAGTGCCTCTTTGCTTGACATCATGGGAAATTCAAAAGAAATCAGCCAAGACCTCAGAAAAATAATGGTAGACCTCCACAAGTCTGGTTCATCCTTGGGAGCAATTTCCAAATGCCTGAAGGTACCACGGTCATCTGTACAAACAATAGTACGCAAAAATAAACACCATGGGACCACACAGCCGTCATACCGCTCAGGAAGGAGACGCATTCTGTCTCCTAGAGATCAATGTACTTTGGTGCGAAAAGTGCAAATCAATCCCAGAATAGCAGCAAAGGATCTTGTGAAGATGCTGGAGGAAACAGGTACAAAAACATATATATCCACAGTAAAACGAGTCCTATATCAACATAACCTGAAAGGCCGCTCAGTAAGGAAGAAGCCACTGCTCCAAAACCGCCATAAAAAAGCCAGACTACGGTTTGCAACTGCACATGGGGACAAAGATCTTACTTTTGGAGAAATGTCCACTGGTCTGATGAAACAAAAATATAACTGTTTGGCCATAATGACCATCGTTATCTTTGGAGGAAAAGGGGGGAGGCTTGCAAGCCGAAGAACACCATCCCAACCGTGAAGCTTGGGGGTGGCAGCATCATGTTGTGGGGGGGGCTTTGCTGCAAGAGGGACTGGCGCACTTAACAAAATAGATGGCATCATGAGGGGGGAAAATTATGTGGATATATTGAAGCAACATCTCAAGACATCAGTTAGGAAGTTAAAGCTTAGTCGCAAATGGGTCTTCCAAATGGACAATGACTCCAAGCATACTTCCAAAGTTGTGGCAAAATGGCTGAAAGACAACAAAGTCAAGGTATTGCAGTGGCCATAACAAAGCCCTGACCTCAAAAGTGTGTGCGGGCAAGGAGGCCTACAAACCTGACTCAGTTACACCAGCTCTGTCAGGAGGAACGGGTCCCAAAATTCACCCAAGTTATTGTGGGAAGCTTGTGCAAGGCTACCCAAAACGTTTGACCCAAGTTAAACAATTTAAAGGAAATGCTACCTAATACGAATTGAGTGTATGTAAACTTCTGACCCACTGGGAATGGCCAGGCACGACTTCAACATCATCATTAAGTGCAGACGACACAACAGTGTTAGGCCTGATCATCGACAATGACAAGACAGCCTATAGTGAGGTGGTCAGAGACCTGGCCGGGTAGTGCCAGAATAACAACCTATCCCTCAACGTAACCAAGACCAAGGAGATGATTGTGGACTACAGGGAATGGAGGACTGAGCACACCCCCATTCTCATCGACGGGGCTGTAGTGGAGCAGGTTGAGAGAATCAAGTTCCTTGGTGTCCACATCACCAAAAAACAAGAATGGTTCCAACACACCAAGACAGTCATGAAGAGGGCATGACAAAGCTTATTCCCCCTCAGGAAAATAAAAAGATTTGGCATGGGTCCCGAGATCCTCAAAAGGTTCTACAGCTGCAACATCGGTTGCATCACTGGCTGGTTTGGCAATTGTTCGGCCTCCGACCGCAAGGCGGCAGGGTAGCCTAGTGGTTAGAGCATTGGACTAGTAACCGAAAGGTTGCAAGTTAAAATCCCTGAGCTGACAAGGTACAAATCTGTCGTTCTGCTCCTGAACAAGCAGTTAACCCACTGTTCCTAGGCCGTCATTGAAAATAAGAATTTGTTCTTAACTGACTTGCCTAGTTAAATAAAGGTAAAAAAAAGAAGCCACTACAGAGGGTAGTGCGTACACCCCAGTACATCACTAGGGCTAAGCTGCCTGCCATCCAGGACCTCTACACCAGACGATGTCAGAGGAAGGCCCTAAAAATTGTCAAAGACCCCAGCCACCCCAATCACAGACTGTTCTCTCTACTACCGCATGGCAAGTGGTACTGGAGTGCCAAGTCTAGGTCAAAAAGGCTTCTCAACAGTTCTCAAGCCATAAGACTCCTGAACAGATAATCAAATGGCTACCCAGGCTATTTGCATTGTGTGCCACCCCCCTCCCAACCCCTCTTTTAAGATACTGCTACTCTCTGTTTATCATACTGTATATGCATAGTCACGTTAACTATACATTCATGTACATACTACCTCAACCGACCAACCAGTGCTCCCGCACATTAACCGGGCTATCTGCATTGTGTCCCGACACCCGCCACCCCCTCTTTTATGCTACTGCTACTCTTTGTTTATCATATATTTTTATTTCACCTTTATTTAACCAGGTAGGCAAGTTGAGAACAAGTTCTCATTTACAATTGCGACCTGGCCAAGATAAAGCAAAGCAGTTTGACACATACAACGACACAGAGTTACACATGGAATAAAACAAACATACAGTAAATAATACAGTATAAACAAGTCTATATACGATGTGAGCAAATGAGGTGAGATAAGGGAGGTAAATGCAAAAAAAGGCCATGGTGGCAAAGTAAATACAATATAGCAAGTAAAACACTGGAATGGCAGATTTGCAATGGAAGAATGTGCAAAGTAGAAATAAAAATAATGGGGTGCAAAGAAGCAAAATGAATAAATTAATTAAATACAGTATGGAAAGAGGTAGTTGTTTGGGCTAAATTATAGGTGGGCTATGTACAGGTGCAGTAATCTGTGAGCTGCTCTGACAGTTGGTGCTTAAAGCTAGTGAGGGAGATAACTGTTTCCAGTTTCAGAGATTTTTGTAGTTCGTTCCAGTCATTGGCAGCAGAGAACTGGAAGGAGAGATGGCCAAAGAAAGAATTGGTTTTGGGGGTGACTAGAGAGATATACCTGCTGGAGCGTGTGCTACAGGTGGGAGATGCTATGGTGACCAGCGAGCTGAGATAAGGGGGGACTTTACCTAGCAGGGTCTTGTAGATGACATGGAGCCAGTGGGTTTGGCGACGAGTATGAAGCGAGGGCCAGCCAACGAGAGCGTACAGGTCGCAATGGTGGGTAGTATATGGGGCTTTGGTGACAAAACGGATTACACTGTGATAGACTGCATCCAATTTGTTGAGTAGGGTATTGGAGGCTATTTTGTAAATGACATCGCCAAAGTCGAGGATTGGTAGGATGGTCAGTTTTACTAGGGTATGTTTGGCAGCATGAGTGAAGAATGCTTTGTTGCAAAATAGGAAGCCAATTCTAGATTTAACTTTGGATTGGAGATGTTTGATATGGGTCTGGAAGGAGAGTTTACAATCTAACCAGATACCTAGGTATTTGTAGTTGTCCACGTATTCTAAGTCAGAGCCGTCCAGAGTAGTGATGTTGGACAGGCGGGCAGGTGCAGGTAGCGATCGGTTGAAGAGCATGCATTTAGTTTTACTTGTATTTAAGAGCAATTGGAGGCCACGGAAGGAGAGTTGTATGGCATTGAAGCTTGCCTGGAGGGTTGTTAACACAGTGTCCAAAGAAGGGCCAGAAGTATACAGAATGGTGTCGTCTGCGTAGAGGTGGATCAGAGACTCACCAGCAGCAAGAGCGACCTCATTGATGTATACAGAGAAGAGAGTCGGTCCAAGAATTGAACCCTGTGGCACCCCCATAGAGACTGCCAGAGGTCCGGACAGCAGACCCTCCGATTTGACACACTGAACTCTTTCAGAGAAGAAGTTGGTGAACCAGGCGAGGCAATCATTTGAGAAACCAAGGCTGTCGAGTCTGCCGATGAGGATGTGGTGATTGACAGAGTCGAAAGCCTTGGCCAGATCAATGAATACGGCTGCACAGTAATGTTTCTTATCGATGGCGGTTAAGATATCATTTAGGACCTTGAGCGTGGCTGAGGTCCAGCTCTGAAACCAGATTGCATAGCAGAGAAGGAATGGTGAGATTCAAAATGGTCGGTAATCTGTTTGTTGACTTGGCTTTCGAAGACCTTAGAAATGCATGGTAGGATAGATATAGGTCTGTAGCAGTTTATATGCATAGTCACGTAAACCATATCTACATGTACATACTACCTCAATCAGCCTGACTAACTGGTGTCTGTATGTAGCCTCGCTACTGTATATAGCCTCGCTACTGTTTTACACTGTCTTTTTACTGTTGTTTGTATTTCTTTACTTACCTATTGATCACCTAATACCTTTTTTTGCACTACTGGTTACAGCTTAAGTAAGCATTTCACTGTAAGATCTACACACCTGTTTTATTCAGCATTTCACTGTAAGGTCTACACACCTGTTTTATTCAGCATTTCACTGTAAGATCTACACACCTGTTTTATTCAGCATTTCACTGTAAGGTCTACACACCTGTTTTATTCAGCATTTCACTGTAAGGTCTACACACCTGTTTTATTCAGCATTTCACTGTAAGGTCTACACACCTGTTTTATTCAGCATTTCACTGCAAGGTCTACACACCTGTTTTATTCAGCATTTCACTGTAAGGTCTACACACCTGTTTTATTCAGCATTTCATTGTTAGGTCTACACACCTGTTTTATTCAGCATTTCACTGTAAGGTCTACACACCTGTTTTATTCAGCATTTCACTGTAAGGTCTACACCTGTTTTATTCAGCATTTCACTGTAAGGTCTACACACCTGTTTTATTCAGCATTTCACTGTAAGGTCTACACACCTGTTTTATTCAGCATTTCACTGTAAGGTCTACACACCTGTTTTATTCGGCGCACGTGACAAATAAACTTTGATTTGATGAAAGAAATAACAGCTGAAATAAATCATTCTCTCTACTATTATTCTGACATTTCACATTCTTAAAATAAATAGGTGATCCTAACTGACCTAAGGCAGGGAATTCTTACTAGGATTAAATGTCAGGAATTTTGAAAAACTGAGTTTAAATGTATTTGGCTGAGGTGTATGTAAACCTCCGACTTCAGCTGTATATCAATGTCCCTTAGCTCCACCATGGTATTTACAGTAATCTTTTTCTTCGTTTTGTTCTGCTTTGCTCTTCCTAAAGCACTAGATGGCAGCAATGTATTACGATATTCAGAGGAAGAAATGGCTACATTATAAATTGATGGGCTGCACTGTACTGTTTCTCCTTTCAGAGATGGAAATTAAAATTATACCCTGTAAGAATAATTCAATAAAGCAAAAAGAACGTCTGCATCCATCTTCCTACAAATATATGTGGCATTCAGCGGCATGTCATCAAAAGAAACAGAGTATCTCTGTTTCTTATACATTCAACATTCAACCATATATTGGCTTTCTATCACTTTCTCTCTACCATGCCATTTCTGATGTGATTTAAGAAACTCAGGGAAGGTTCCATGTTGGCTGGAATACTGACGCCCTGCTGTTTCTGAATAGATTGAATTAGAAATACATTCAGGGGTGGAAGCACTTCCCTTGTCTCCCCGTTGAGAAGGGGGATTGAATCCTTCACCAAAGGGATTCTGGGCCCAAGGTCTAAATTAACACACATGGCACCCCAACTGTTCAGGGCACCTTGGACGACCACTCCCCTGCCTGGGTTCTCCAACAGGCATGGTGGTTGGTCGGTAGACAGGCTACCTCTCCAAAGGTGGGCTGCTGATTAATTGAGGCTGAGTATGTGCGGCGTAGTGCTGACAGATATTAAGTGCAGATGCTATGATGAGAGAAAGAGCTCTCCATCTTCGCCTAGTAAGTCATTATCTGTGTTGCAAACGTGGCCAAGAAGCCTCCAAAACGTTATTGGGCCATAGGTACGTCGAGTCACAATACAACATAAGGTTGCTATAGCCCTTTATGGAGAGTCTTATGGACCTTATTTACATTGGTCATTCGTTGTTGATTATGTCTTGTCGTTGACACACAAGGCTATTTTTTTGACACTATCCACTCATTACTGTACCTTAACCTAACTTTACCCACTGGGCAAAAACTGGTTGAATCAATGTTGCAGTTATTTAATTAGAGGGTGGATCAGCTTTAATATTGAAAACAGATTGTGGTTTCTATCAATGTAATTGTCTGCATAATTTCCAATCCCCCATATATATTATTTTGTACATATTTTCCTTTTTTATTTTCCCCCAACCCTACCACCCCTCCCCTAATTGGAGTAAATTAATGTACAACAACACTTAGGCTTCTGCTTGCAGCCTATACTTTACATATTATATATATTCTACAGACACAGTACATTTTACATGAGTTATCTTTTGTTTGTTTTTAGTCCCATCCTTCAGCTCCACTCAACCCTTCCTATCTATCTCTGAAGACCATCCTGTTTTGATTTTGCTTCGAGTATTATTATATTATTGATCGATTGACTATGACTTCAATCAAAGTTGTTTCCACATCATATCAACTCAAAAATGCTATGTGATGACGTTGAATCAATGTGGAAAACTGGCGCCAATGGATAGGGCAGCCGTGCAAAGGGCTCTTAGGGAACTTTGCAGTATTTTATGTTATGTCTTGTTATTTCTTACATTATTATTACATACAGCTAGATATCAGAGCGACGGTAACTCACCAGCATTAGGACCGGATCCTTTGTTCGTATCCCCCAGGGCAATTGGTCTGATCCCAGATGCTTTTCCAAAACTCTGACGGTGGAAAAGAGGCACTCGGAGCTGACTTTTAGTCCGATTCAGGAGGTGGGCACACCACCCACCGCTTCCGAGTATATGACTCGCTAATATTCAGTCTCTGGATAATAAAGTTGACGAGCTCAGGGCAAGTGTTTCCTTCCAGAGAGACAGCAGGTATTGTAACATACATTGTTTCACGGAAACATGGCTCTCTCAAGATATACTGTCTGAGTCTTTTCAGCCAGTTGGGTTCTCAGTTCATTACGCAGTCAGGAATCAATATCTCTGCGGGAAGAAGGGCAGGGGTGTATGTTTCATGATTAATTACTCATGGTTTGATTGTGATAACATACAGGAACTCAAGTCCTTTAGTTCATCCGATCTAGAATACCTCACAATCAAATGCCGACCGTGTTAACTCCCATGAGAATTCTCTTTGGTAATAGTCACAGCTGTGTATATTCCACCTCAAGCCAATACCACACCGGCGCTCAAGGAACTTCATAAAAACTGGAAACCACATATTCTGAGGCTGCATTTATTGTAGCTGGGCATACGGTCAGTCTGTAGCACTGCCCACAACCGCAGTGCTCTCCAGAGGGTGGTGCGGGCTGCCCAGCGCATCACTGGGGGAAAACTACCTGTCGTCCAGGACACCTACAGCACCTAATGTCACAGGAAGGCCAGAAAGATCTTCCAAAAACACAACCACCCGAGCCACTGCCTGTTCACTCCACCATCATCCAGAAGGCGAGGTCAGTACATATGCAGCAAAGCTGGGACCGAGAGACTGAAAAACAGCTTCTATCTCAAGGCCATCAGGCTGTTAAATCCTAGCACTAGCACATTAGAGGCTGCTGCTCTATATACCGTATATAGACTGGAAATCACTGGCCACTTTAATAATTGGAACACTACTCACTTTAATAATGTTTACATATTTTGAATTACTCATCTCTTATGTAAACTCAGCAGAAAACTTTTTTTCAGGACCTTTTTTTTCAAAGATAATAAAAATCCAAAGAACTTCACAGATCTTCATTGAAAAGGGTTTAAACACTGTTTACCATGCTTGTTCAATGAATCATAAACAATTAATGAACATGCACTAACAGCTTAGAGACGGTAGGCAATTAAGGTCACAGTTATGAAAACTTATGACACTAAAGAGGCCTTTCTACTGACTCTGAAAAACACCAAAAGAAAGATGCCGAGGGTCCCTGCTCATCTGCGTGAACATGCCTTAGACATGCTGCAAGGAGGCATGAGAACTGCAGATGTGGCCAGGGAAATATATTGCAATGTCCGTACTGTGAGATGCCTTAGACAATGCTACAGGGAGGCAGGGAGGACAGCTGATCGTCCTCACAGTGGCACACCACATGTAACAACACCTGCACAGGATGGGTACATCCGTAGCATCAGAACCTGCGGGACAGGTACAGGGTGGCAACAACAAATGCCCGAGTTACACCAGGAATGCATAATTACCTCCATCAGTGCTCAGACAGTCCCCAATAGGCTGACAGAGGCTGGACTGAGGGTTTGTAGGCCTGTTGTAAGGCAGGCCCTCACCAGCCATCACCAGCAACAATGTTGCCTATGGGCACAAACCCACCGTCGCTGGACCAGACAGGACTGGGAAAAAGTGCTCTTCACTGACAAGTCGCGGTTTTGTCTCACCAGGGGTGATGGTCAGATTTGTGTTTATCGTCAAAGGAATGAGCGTTACACTGAGGCCTGTACTCTGGAGCGGGATCGATTTGGAGGTGGAGGGTCCGACATAGTCTGGGGCGGTGTGTCACAGCAGCATCGGACTGAGCTTGTTGTCATTGCAGGCAATCTCAACGCTGTGCATTACAGGGAAGACATCCTCCTCCCTCATGTGGTACCCTTCCTGTAGGCTCATCCTGACATGACCCTCCAGCATGCCAATGCCACCAGCCATACTGCTCATTCTGTGCGTAATTTCCTGCAAGACAGGAATGTCAGTGTTCTGCCATGGCCAGCGGAGTGCCCAGGTCTCAATCCCATTGAGCACGCTTAGGACCTGTTGGATCGGAAGGTAAGTGCTTTTTCCCCCAGAAATGTCTGGGAACTTGCAGGTACCTTGGTGGAAGTGTGGGGTAACATCTCACAGCAAGAACTGACAAATCTGGTGCAGTCCATGAGGAGGAGATGCACTGCAGTACTTAATGCAGCTGGTGGCCACACCAGATACTGACTGTTACTTTTGATTTTGACCCCCCCTTTGTTCAGGGACACATTATTCCATTTATGTTAGTCACATGTCTGTGGAACTTGTTCAGTTTATGTCTCTGTTGTTGAATCTTGTTATGTTCATACAAATATTTACACATGTTAAGTTTGCTGAAAATAAACGCAGTTGACAGTGAGAGGACGTTTCTTTTTTAGTTTATAAACTGTATTCTGTCTGATTCTACTGTATCTTAGTCTATGCTGCTCTGACATTGCTTGTCCAAATATTTATATATATTCTTAATTCCATTCCTTTACATTAAGTTGTGTGTATTGTTAAATATTACTTGTTAGATATTACTGCACTGTTGGAGCTATACGCACAAGCATTTCACTATACCCACAATAACATCTGCTAAACACGTGTATGTAACAAATAACATTTGATTTGATTTGAAAAGGATAGGATTTGAAAAAGTCATCAAAGTAAGGGAATTTCATATTTTTTTCATCCAACTTTGAACCTAAATGTGTTTGTTGATTGTGCGTTGAATTCACCAAATGTAAATCAAAACTAGACGTCGGTGCCAAGTGGGTAACCACTAGCTAGAAACGTAACTTCTCACGTTTACATGTAAATGTAGATAAAGTTTGTGAGCCCACAAGCTGGTTAGCTTAGTTTCTGTGAATAGTAATAACTTCTACTTTTCCTCTCGTACTGGGGATAACAGGCTTTGATTGCATGCTGTAAGGATTGCAGGCTGGAAAAGTGATGAGAAGCAATAATTGTAATGGCATACACACTTACACATAAAACCACCATGGGCATTGTTCAGTGTAAGGTAAAAAGGAAGTAACTGACACAGTAAGACTATACACAGACAAGTTAGACAGAGCTTCTTTACCTAGAGGCAACACTCCTGTCTGTACCACTGCACAAATTATGATCACTGCTGTATGCTGTATAGCTTTTATAGCTTTTGAACTACCATACCCTTCTGTATGGATTTGTCTGGCTGTATAGTTTTTATAGAAGTGTGTACTATATGTGTGTGTGTTGCATGCATATGTGTGATGACGAGGTGGGGTGTTTTGGGAGCTGTGTATTTGCATGTACAGTATTGCTAGAATATCAATAAGAAAAAAACAAGTCTTCATTGTTCAGGAAGTTGAACTAGTCACTTATGATGATGGTGACCACACTTTTCCGAGAGGGGAGGGAGTGAGATTGAGGAAAAAGAAAGAGAGTGTGTGGTGGAGTGTGTTGTAAAAATGTATGGCTAAATTGGAATTTCTCTCGACAAAAGGCATATTTCCAACAATAGAAGCCCTTCAGAGATAATGCTCATTTTTTAACGCGCTCTACCAAAAGCACATAAACCACTGAATAGCAATGGCCACTTGCTTCTTCTGTGAGTGGACTAATGCACCCTGGGGGGGGGGGGGGTATAGACTGAGAAGTGCTAACTGATGAAGCTTTAACTAGAACAGAATGATTTGAGAGAGGTTTGGACTGTATCTAAGAGGCCCAACGTAGCCTTAGGGCAAGTTTATGCAAAAACAGGGCATGATCATTATTTAGCATTTATTCTTCATTTATTTCTTCGTCTTCTCGGTGTGACCTGAGGCCAATTACGATATCTCATAATTCCACCATTTTTTAAAAGATTGCTTCTGAGATGAATCTTTGTGACAGCTGTCCCCAATGCTGTTGTCATTATGCAGAGAGAGAGAGACGTTCATCTGGAAAAAACAAGAGGTCCAAAAAACATGTGGGGGCGAGGAGACCAGAGAGTCAAGAATATCCATAGAGTTCACAAAATGTTCCCTCTTTTCATCTACCAGTATACCATATTAATCTTTAACCAAGCAAAGCCATTTATTTATGAACAGAGCAAAAACATTTTTGACAACTTAACTGCCCTCCTAGTATTCTCTTTCCTTCTTTTTTCACATATCCATTGTAGTTCAGATAGAGATATAAAACAGCCATTTGCAAAGTGAAAAGCCATGCTAGTCTGGTACGACAATTTCTTTGTGTTCTTCCGTTTCCCTATTCTGATTGCCCTACTTTATCTGAGGGTCCACGCTGAGACGTGAAAGCTACAGCTTAATTCTTATCAAGACTTCACTATAAATCATATCACCATCCATACTATGAGTCGCCCACTTTAGGAGACGCGTTTGGGTGATTTAACACTTCCAGAATGGAGACAGTCATTCTCATCTCATGCTATAATGCTTATCTCTCTGAGGAAGAAACGTCCTTTCAATGCCCATAGCCGACTGATAGAGCTTTCAATATCACCAGTAATAGGCAATATGGTGCTGGCTATTTACAGTACCTCAAGCATTCAATCAGGGTAGGAAGTCCGGAAAGTACCATGCTACTTTTATTTAAAAAATGTAATCCCAAAACTTTTTTCAGTTGTTCTGTGTTGGGAATCATTGTACTGTACCTTGAAAGTGTATTACGGCGAGTTAATTTCTGCTGATAGTATGTGTTTAGTACCATGCTACTATTTTTCTACCACGTCCTTGCCTTCTGAGTAGTGTGTTCTGAGTCTGGGTGTTGTTTCAATTAGATTCTGTAAAACCTATGAGGAAAATGCATATTTTAGGTACAATCAATTTTAGGCACAAATTAAGCATTGAATTCACAACTCTAAATAGTCCTGATACAGCCTACCCAGATGATTGTAGTTGTACAGATGTCTGATCTTAATTTGAACACTTTCGTCGCAGGAGGTAAATAATCCTGCAGCAAGAGGATTTGAATATCTGAAGAAATATTTAGTATCGGCTACGTGCAGGCTACAGCATGTCTCGTGTGAATTCTTATGTGGATTAGAATAAATGTACATTTTTGTAGGGGATAGATGCATTGTTCGTTAGGGAATATCAATTTTGTTTTTATTCAGTCAAGCAATAGGCTAAATAAATTCATGTTTTCATCAGTGCCTGTGTGATCCAGTGGTTACAGCCACTGACCCCAGCACACTCGGCATCAGTTTGAATCTGGCCCACTGCCCTTGGAGTCATGGAAGAATGTTGCTTTTTTACACATGAATTCAAAGTTAATTACGTGTGGTTACTGGGTTAAAACAGAAACAACTCAAAAGGTTAACAGTTTAGGCATTCATTCCGAGTGGTTTAGGTTAGGGTTATGGTTTAGGGAAGGCTTAAAACAAAATAATAAAAAGCGATGTGCCTATGTATCATTAGGGACAGATCGAAATTTCCTGGGCGAAGGGGCTAAGTCCAACTCAGGGCGTCATAAAAAAATGCACCCCCTCCACAAAGTTCTAAATAGTTTCACCCTCCTCCCCTTTTACTGTAAAATAAATTGAACACCCTCCCCCCTCATAGAATTAACTCAAAATAATGTCCGACCCTTTACTCAGTACTTTGTTGAAGCACCTTTGGCAGCGATTACAGCCTTGAGTCTTCTTGGGTATGACGCTACAAGCTTGGCACATCTGCAGATCCTCTCAAGCTCTATCAGGTTGGATGGTGAGCATCGCAGCACAGCTATTTTCAGTTCTCTCCAGAGATGTTCAATCGGGTTCAAGTCCGTGCTCTGGCTGGGCCACTCTAGGACATTCAGACTTGTCCCGAAGCCACTCCTGTATTGTCTTGGCTGTGTGCTTAGGGTCGTTGTCAGTTGGAAAGTGAACCTTCGCCCCAGTCTGAGGTCCTGAGCACTCTGGAGTAGGTTTTCATCAAGGATCTCTCTGTACTTTCCTCCATTCATCTTTCCCTCGAGCCTGACTAGTCTTCCAGTCCCTGCCACTGAAAAACATCCCCACAGCATGATGTTGCCATCACCATGCTTCACATTAGGGATGGTGCTAGGTTTCCTACAGATGCTTGGCATTCAGGCCAAAAAGTTCAACATTGGTTTCATCAGACCAGAGAATCTTGTTTCTCATGGTCTGAAAGTCCTTTAGGTTTCTTTTGGCAAACTCCAAGCTGTCTGTCATGTGCCTTTTACTGAGGAGTGGCGTCTGTCTGGCCACTCTACCATAAACACCTGATTGGTGGAGTGCGGCAGAGATGGTTATCCTTCTGGAAAGTTCAACTATCTCTACAGAGGAAATCTGGAGCTCTGTCAGAGTCACCATCGTGTTTTTGGTCATCTCCCTGACCAAGGCTCTTCTCCCCCGATTCTCCGATTGCTCGGTTTGGCCGGGCATCCAGCTTTAAGAAGAGTCTTGGTGGTTCCATACTTCTTCCGTTTAAGAATGATGGCGGCCACTGTGTTCTTGTGGACCTTCAATACTGCAGAAAACAGGATGCACCTGAGCTCAATTTCGAGTCTTGTAGCCAAGGGTCTGAATACTTATGTAAAAAAGGTATTTCTGGTTTTTATTTTAATACATTTGTAAAACTTTTAAAAAACCTGTTTTCGCTTTGTCATTATGGGATATTGTGTGTAGATTGATGAAGAAAATGTTGAATACTTTTTAGAATAACGCTGTAACAAGAGAAAATGTGGAAAAAGACAAGGGGTCTGAATACTTTCCGACGGAACTGTATATACTGTACAGACGGAACTGTATAAACAATAATTCTACACCTCATGGTTCAGCTGTCAGAGATTTGAGAACTAAATGTATCAGGGCATTGCAAGGAAAGGCCTATAGGCTTTTAATAAATATATATACAGTGAACAAAAATACAAATGCAACATGCAATAATTTCAAAGATTTTTCTGAATTACAGATCATATAAGGAAATCAGTAAATTTATATAAATAAATTAGGCCCTAATCTATGGATTTTTACATGACTGGGAATACAGATATTCATCTGTTTGTAACAGATACCTTACAAGAAAAGGTAGGGGCGTGCATCAGAAAACCAGTCAGTATCTGGTGTGACCACCATTTGCCTCATGCAGCTCGACACATCCGCTTCAGATAGAATTGATCAGGCTGTTGATTGTGGCTTGTGGAACGTTGTCCCATTCATCTTAAATCACCGTGCGAAGTTGCTGGATATTGGCGGTAACTGGAACACACTGTAGTACACGTCGATCCAGATAATCCCAAACATGCTCAATGGGTGACATGTCTGGTGAGTATGCAGGCTTTGGAAGAACTGGGCCATTTTCAGTTTACAGGAATTGTGTACAGATCCTTGCAAAGTTGGGGCTGTGCATGATCATGCTGAATCATGAGGTGACGGCGGCGGATGAATTGCACAACAATGGGCCTCAGGATCTTGTCAAGGTATCTCTGTACATTCAAATTGCCATCGATAAAATGCAATTGTTTTCATCGTCCGTAGTTTACGCCTGCCCATACTATAATCCCAATGCCACCATAGGGCACTCTGTTCACAATTTCTGCCATCTGCCCAGTACAGTTGAAACTGGGATTCATCAGTGAAGAGCACACTTCTCTACTGTGCCAGTGACCATTGAAGGTGAGCATTTGCTCACTGAAGTCGGTTACTGTAATCAGGTCAAGACCCTAGTGAGGATAACGAGAATGCAGATGAGTTTTCCAAAGATACATTCTGACAGTATGTGCAAAAACTTATTTGGTTGTGCAAACCCACCGTTTCATCAGCTGTCAGTGGGGCAGATCTCAGACGATCCCGCAGGTGAAGAAGCCAGATGTGGAGGTCTTGGGCTGGCGTGGTTACACATGGTCTGCGGTTGTTAGGTAGGTCGGATGTACTGCCAAATTCTCTAAAACTAAGTTGGCTTATGGAAAATAAATGAAGATTCAGTTCTCTGGCAACAGCTCTAGTAGACATTTCTGCAGTCAGCATGCCAATTGCACACTCCCTCAAAACTTTAGATATCTGTGGCATTGTGTTGTGTGATTCAGAGAGGCCTTTTATTGGCCCTAGCACAAGGTGCACTTGTGTAATGATCATGCTTTTTAATCAGCTTCTTGATATGCCACATCTGTCAAGTGGATGGATTATCTTGGCAAAGGAGAAATGCTCACTAACAGCGACATAAACTCATTTGTACAAAAATGAGAAAAATATGTTTTTTGTTTGTATGGATAATGTCTAGGATCTTTTTTTTGCTCATGAAACATGGGACCAACAGTTTACATGTTGCGTTTATATTTTTGTTCAGTTTCTAAATACAGTACCAGTCAAAAGTTTGAACACACCTACTCATTCAATGGTTTTTCTTTATTTTTATTATTTTATACATTGTGTTATATTAGTGAAGACATCAAAACTATGAAATAACAAATATGGAATCATGTAGTAACCGAAAAAGTGTTAAATAAATCAAAATATATTTTTATATTTTATATTCTTCAAAGTAGCCATCCTTTGCCTTAATGACAGCTTTGCACATTCTTGGTATCCTCACAACCAGCTTCATGAGGTAGTCACCTGGAATGCATTTCAATTAACAAGTGTGCTTTGTTAAAAGTTCATTTGTGGAATTTCTTTCCTTCTTAATGCTTTGAGCCAATCAGTTGTGTTGTGACAAGGTAGGGTTGGTATACAGAAGATATCCCTATTTTGTAAAATACCAAGTCCATATTATGGCAAGAACAGTTCAAATAAGCGAAGAGAAACGACAGTCCATCGTTACTTTAAGACATGAAGGTCAGTCAATGCGGAACTTTTCAAGAACTTTTCAAGTTTCTTCAAATGCAGTCACAAAAACCATTAAGCGCTATGATGAAACTGGCTCTCATGAGGACCGCCACAGGAAAGGAAGACCCAGAGTTACCTCTGCTGCAGAGAATATGTACATTAGAGTTAACTGCACCTCAGATTGCAGCCAAATAAATGCTTCACAGAGTTTAAGTAACAGACACATCTCAACATCAACTGTTCAGAGGAGACTGTGTGAATCAGGCCTCCATGGTCGAATTGCTGCAAAGAAACCACTACTAAAGGACACCAATAACAAGAAGAGACTTGCTTGGACCAAGAAACATGAGCAGTGTGGGTAAACGGATCTCCGCATGTGTTTTTCCCACCGTAAAACATGGAGGAGGAGGTGTTATAGAGTGGGGGTGCTTTGCTGGTGACGCAGTCTGTGATTTATTTAGAATTCAAGGCACACTTAACCAGCATGGGTATCAGAGTATTCTGCAGCGATATGCAATCCCATCTGGTTTGCACTTAGTGGGACTACCATTTGTTTTTCAACAGGACAATGACCCAACACACCTCCAGAATGTGTAAGGGCTATTTGACCAAGGAGAGTGATAGAGTGCTGCATCAGATGACCTGGCCTCCACAATCATCCGACCTCAACCCAATTGAGATGTTTTGGGATAAGTTGGACTGCAGAGTAAAGGAAAAGCAGCCAAAGGGTGGCTACTTCGAAGGGTGGCTACTTTGAAGATTTGTTAACACTTTTTTTGTTTATGGCAATAGATCATCGCTAGCTGATGTCTTGTTAAACCATCAATACATGATAGATTCACCCGCACAGCTGATCTCAGTTGCAAGCATTATTGGTCACCCCATTTACCGCTCCCTAAAAGATGTTGGTGTTAACCTTAGTCCGGCTTGCAACCAGTCTTTCGAGATATGTTCACTATCTGGTTAGTTTTGTAATTGGAACAACTTAGTCCTTTTTGCTCAGACTAAGGGCGATTTATCTAGCATTCCGCATAATAGAAATATTAATCCCTTACCAAGGCAAATCTACCCGCCAGTTTGAATGAATGGAAACTAATGTTGGTGTCGCCTATTGCTGTTTTATTTGTTTCCTATTTATGTTACCCAAAAGTGTCTGGCATGACTCTAAAGGGGTGGGCCTCCTTTATGGCGGCAGCTCTGGTGCGAGACGTAGACCCCCCTCTGCCTCTGGCTCCCCCCACTTTGGTGGCGCCTCTGGTGCGGGGACCCTCGCCGCCGACCCCGGACTGGAGACTGTTGCTGCTGGAGGCTCCGGACTGGAGAACGTCGCTGCTGGAGGCTCCGGACTGGAGAACGTCGCTGGAGGCTCCGTGTCATAACTCCTCACTGGAGGCTTCGTGCCATGGATCATCCCTGGAGGCTTCTTGCCATGGATCATCACTGGAGGCTTCGTGCACAGGACACACTGGGCTGTACAAACGCACCGAAGACACCGCGCGCAGAGCCGGCGCAGGATATCCCGGGCCGCAGAGACGTACTGGCGGCCAGATGCGCTGAGCTGGCATCCTCCGACCTGGCTGGATGCTCACCCTAGCCCGGCAGATGCGGGGAGCTGGGATGTAGTGCACCGGGCTAAGAACGCGTACTGGAGACACACTGTGAGCTCCACCGCATAACACGGTGCCTGACTAGTACGACACCCGCCATGGTAAGCATGGGGATTTGGCTCAGGTCTCCAACCTGACTCTGCCACACTCCCCGTGTGTGGGGGGGGCTGCCTCTCGGGCTTCCTTGCCAGCCGTGTTCCCTCATAACATTGCTGCTCCGCTTTAGCTGCTGCCTTTGCCTTCCTGTCTGCTTCTACCTGCTCCCAGGGCAGGCGATCCTTCCCAGCCAGGATCTCCTCCCACGTCCAGGATCCCTTGCCATTTAAAATGTCCTCCCATGTCCAGTCCTCCTTCTTACCACGCTGCTTGGTCCTTTGGTGGTGGGAAGTTCTGTCACGCTCGTCTGATGAAGAAGGAGTGGACCAAAGCACAGCGTGGTACATGTTCATGATATTTATATATATTTGGGCCCCATCACCACGGGCCACACCAAACCTGTGCAATTGCCGTAACCACACACCTCCAGAACCCAATTGACCCATTCAAAGCTTTAAATAACTCTACCTTCGCAGGCTTGCAACTCTCTTGTTGTCCAATAATTACTGTACGAAATTTACTGACAGTGAGCTGTGAAAATACTGTGCAGACATGCGTTCAACATTGTCCATACAGGGGTATTCACTATTTTGATGCAAGACTGACACAAGACTGATACCCTTTTTTTCATAATAATAAACAAATTAATTCCCACGGAACCCCTGCAATTATGCCAACTGACATGTCATTCAACACAATGCTGCTCACATCCTTCAGTTGGGGTAGGGATGGTTCAGGGGTATGGGGATGGGGAGACATGGCTGCTGAGCCTGAAGCTGCATCTGTTGGGCCTGGCACCAGGCTGGGGCAGGGACAAACATTTGTGTATGAATAGCTTGCTAAAAGTTTGACTGCATTGATTAAATGTCAGCTAAAAGAGGAGTGAAATGTAAACACTCAAGGATATGCATATTCCTGATACCATTTGAAAGGAAACATTTTGAAGTTTGTGGAAATGTGAAATTAATGTAGGAGAATATAACACATTAGATCTGGTAAAAAAATAAATAAAAGAAAAAACGTTTTTTGTGCCATTATCTTTGAAATGCAAGAGAAAGGCCATAATGTATTATTCTAGCCCAGGCGCAATTTATATTCTTTTAGCAGTGTGTGTGCAAAGTTTTAGTCTGATCCAATGGACCATTGTATTTCTGTTCAAAATGTTGTATCAAGACTGCCCAAATGTGCCTAATTGGTTTATTAATAACTTTTGAAGTTCATAACTGTTCACTCTCCTCAAACAATAGCATGGTATTCTTTCACTGTAATATCTACTGTAAATTGGACAGTGCAGTTAGATTAACAAGAATGTAATCGTTCTGGCAATATCAGATATGTCTATGTCCTGGGAAATGTTCTTGTTACTTACAACCAACCTCATGCTAATCAAATCAAATCAAATCAAATGTATTCATATAGCCCTTCGTACATCAGCTGATATCTCAAAGTGCTGTACAGAAACCCAGCCTAAAACCCCAAACAGCAAGCAATGCAGGTGTAGAAGCACGGTGGCTAGGAAAAACTCCCTAGAAAGGCCAAAACCTAGGAAAAAACCTAGAGAGGAACCAGGCTATGTGGGGTGGCCAGTCCTCTTCTGGCTGTGCCGGGTGGAGATTATAACAGAACATGGCCAAGATGTTCAAATGTTCATAAATGACCAGCATGGTCGAATAATAATAAGGCAGAACAGTTGAAACTGGAGCAGCAGCACAGTCAGGTGGAAGTTGAAACTGGAGCAGCAGCATTTCCAGGTGGACTGGGGACAGCAAGGAGTCATCATGTCAGGTAGTCCTGGGGCATGGTCCTAGGGCTCAGGTCAGTTGAAACTGGAACAGCAGCATGGCCAGGTGGACTGGGGACAGCAAGGAGTCATCATGTCAGGTAGTCCTGGGGCATGGTCCTAGGGCTCAGGTCAGTTGAAACTGGAACAGCAGCATGGCCAGGTGGACTGGGGACAGCAAGGAGTCATCATGTCAGGTAGTCCTGGGGCATGGTCCTAGGGCTCAGGTCCTCCGAGAGAGAGAAAGAAAGAGAGAAGGAGAGAATTAGAGAACGCACACTTAGATTCACACAGGACACCGGATAGGACAGGAGAAGTACTCCAGATATAACAAACTGACCCCAGCCCCCCAGCACATAAACTACTGCAGCATAAATACTGGAGGCTGAGACAGGAGGGGTCAGGAGACACTGTGGCCCCATCCGAGGACTAATCACATTAGTCTAGGTTAGCTCAAATGTCCCGTGGGGGACCCACCGATCCTGAATAAGTTTTTAAGTAACTAATGTTAGGGGAGCAAAAGTAGCCTCTTTCACTATGAACTAAGCTAACAAGTTAATTTCCACCACTCATGGACTACACGCACCTTCCTTTGTGAAATGCTTGCTGGATGTTAACTTTTAGCCAAAAAATAAAATAATAAGAAATTGTTCATTTTATTAGTACATTGTAAATAAAATATTCTATTAATGATGATAGGTTAATAATTTCACATTGAATTTTGTACACCTAATGTTCTAATAATTTTTTGGGCTCCTTTCAGTCACAGTCCTTAGAAAATATTCCTCATCAGTGGGTAAATTGTCCCACAACCTCAGGTAAATTGTCACATTAGATTATCAACAAATAAGAACACAACTAATTAAATGTGAATATTGATTTTAATTTGAAATTCGAAACCAAATTCAACTTCATTAAAGACCTCAAAATAAAAACAATCATGGCAAGAGAATCTGGCAAATCATGCCTTTCTATCAAAACAATAATGTTGGCAGAGCTCACATTAGTTAATTAAGTCACATGACCACTTTACTACGAACTTTGAAATCAAACATTCTCTGGCGTGCACATAGATCCAGTTGAATTGTTGGAATCGGAATGGAATGTAATGCTGCAGAACACTTGCTTCAATGTTTAAAGTCTAAACAAAACAGACTTGGTGTTTAAACACACTAATGCACTTAATGCACAGTTTTGTAACACTCTATACAAATACATCTGTATCTGACTAATCACTCATCTTCAGCGTCACAGTTCTGGCACACATTAATTGACTGGCCTGAGGTGCAAGCATCATGGGCCCATTTGTTGCATATCACACACTTCACCCAAGTTTCCTTTGGAAGGCTGTTTGAAAATGGCTCCATAAAGACAAGGCAGGAGCACTCCTCTTCATCTGATGACTCTTCTACGATATTTCTATTTTTTTTATCTGCCTTCTTGTTCTTTGCAGATCCAGATTTTGACTCCCCCTCTTGCTTCCCTTTCTATGGAAACAGTCTTTTGCTAGATTTTGCCATATTCTTTTCCATTTCTAGTGCCTGCTTCACTGGTGTGTCAGTTAGAATAGCTGTTTTGCGCCGTTTTCTTCCTTTGCAAGCTGGTTTTCAGGGGCCAGCTTTTGGATATGGCCGGATGTCCTCTGGAGTTGGTAGTCTGCTGTCAGCGATGACATTGCTGGGCAAGGGTGAAGTGGTACTAGCATAGGAACTGGGCAGGTCTGTGTCTGAGCTTGTGCTAGGCAGGGCTGGAATGGTGCTGGGGCCTGGCAGGTTGGTGCTGGGGCCTGGCAGGGCAGGGTTGGTGTTGGGGCTTGGTAGGGTTGGGTTCTGAATGGGGCAATCTGTAACGTAGGATGGCGCAAACTCGGTTTCCAGAAATAGATCCCTGTTGTAAGGCTGTACCCCAGGCACCCTAAAGCCAGCCTGAATGTTCAAGGGGGTTGTAGCCAGAGGATAGGCGATTGCCACAATCCCAGCAATGTCATAAATTGACATTGTCCTCCCGGGATTGTTCCTCATCCAGGCATCACACGCGGTGTTGATGTGCCTCTTTAACGGCCCGTAGACAGACCTGTCTAAGGGATGAAGCCGATGAGAGCAATGGGGTGGGAATGACAGCATAATTATGCCATTTTCATTGGCATAATTGAGTCCATCAATGGATAGATGAGACTCGTGGTTTTGTCTAAAAGGAGTAAACAGGGCTTCTCCTTTGAGCACTTGGTATGCTCAACAAAATGTTTCAGGAAGTCAACAAAGTGCACATCTTTCATCCACCCAGAGGGATTTCACCACTCTAATGACAGGTGGCCTGTTGATCAGGAAATTATCACGGAAATTGACACAGGGGAACATAAAATATGGAGGTATACTATTCCCTGTGGCTGAGACAGCACAGGCCAGTGTGACGAGGGTTCCCCTTTCAGCGGAGGTCAGTGACACTACTTGTTTGAATCCACGTCTGCCAACCACTTTCTCAGGTTTATGTACAGTGGTCACCCCAGTTTCATCGACATTCCATATGTCGCCTGGTCCAAATTGATATCTCTGCAGCACTTCTGCTACATTGTCGAAGAAAGCATTAAAAATGTATCTGTTGAAGCTACTTGCCCTGGCAAGGCTACTTGCCTCTGGCTTTCTCAGCGACAGCGTTGGGTGCTGCTTTAAGAAGCCTGTAAACCACTCCGAGCTGGCCTTTTCTTTTTCTGCCCACATTAGCGTGAACTTCAGCTGGTGTGCCCCAGCAAACTGGTAGGCAAGTTTTCTGACCTCACTTGGTGACAGACCAAAATAAATGTGACCTAGTAACATACTGAACAAGCTGCATCTCCAAATCAGGTGAAAAAAACTGCCGTGGCTTTGTATAGCCAACCACTGTTGTTGGCATGGCTGTCTGACTTTCAACTTCTTCTCTGGTAACCTTTTGACAATACCGAGTCAGAGTACGGTAATTTATGTCAAAATCCTTCGCTGTACTCCTGATTGATTTGTTCTGCAACTTCACCTGCCTCACTGCCTTTAACATTATGCCAGGTGGTGTGCTGCCATTCTCTGTCTTTCTTATCATTTCTACCCATATTTCCTTCCTTCCTTCCTTCCTTCCTTCCTTCCTTCCTTCCTTCCTTCCTTCCTTCCTTCCTTCCTTCCTTCCTTCCTTCCTACAAAAACACATTTCCTCATTGCAAATACATATTCATTGCAGGCTTATAACGCCCACCGCCCTGTCTACTATCTTTGTTGCCACAATGCAATTCATAACACCACACTAAATTCACGACACTGTATGAAGTAGCCTGTGTGTGTGTGTGTGTGTGGATATACTGTCTCATACAGTAGGCATGCAGTGTGATAGTAGACACACACACACACCGGAGCCTGTCTTGTGTAGTCCAGGGATATGTCTGCTGCTCTAAACTATACGTATATATAATAATCAATTTACAGTAACATTTAATACTATTATCAGAGCTGATTACACAATATCACAATGTTCTTTGAGCATGTTCAATGTGTCTATGTATACTGGGGCAAGTTGTCACATTTGAAGACTTTCGCCAAGGTCATTGAGACAACATGCCCCAAACTGACATGTGTGCTAATGTTGGCTAAATCTCAAGGTTAGCTCATCATAGGACTGCAGCTAAAGTATCAAAAGACAATAAAATGTTATTGTCTTCTCTACTCAGTGTAAAATTATCATTTTGAACATTCATATCTAAGTTTTATTGCTGCCAATTTTTTACTTTTGAAGGGGAAAAATAAGACACGTGTGCTCACCTCAGATTAGAGTGACCTTGACCACATGTGAACAGGAAGTTGACCATAAAACATGTAGTCACACAAAGTAGAGATTTGATTTTTGAGATAGAGCCTCTGTTGTGGTAGTTATGAACAGTTTGACAACTTACCCATGTGACAACTTACCTCGCTCTTCCCTACATTTTTGGATGCAACAGCAAACTAATCTGTTAATAATATATATTTTTTGTTTAATATACATCTGTTCTGTAGGCCTATAGCCTACCTTAAGCATCCTCCCGCTCTCTCCCAACTCGGATAGAACGTTTGATGCATAAAACCTATTAATGCCAAATAATACAATCTGTCCACCGTCAAAACAATAGCTTACTAGGGATTGTTTCATTATGCAGACAATGCAGTCTAGCCTACTAGCCTATCTATAGCTATATATAGTATTTAGCTTGGTAGTCTGAGGAGGAGGTGGTGGGCCTGCACTCTCCCTAGAGGGACTGTTGTCGAGAAGAGGAAGAGGAGGAGCAAGGCCACTGCCATTGCCAGGCCTGGGCAGTGATTCTCTGTTGGGACTGGGAGGCTGCTAGTGCTAGCTACTGCATAAGTAGGTGTACTAGCATCCACCTGCGATGGTGTTTTGTCCATCGAGGACGAGGTGGTTTGCATATGTGGTTATCGTCAGTAATTTGTTTATCCATCTTGAACAACACACTCATCCGAGTCCGAGTCCGACCTGATTCACCTAACTTTTTTGAACTTATAGCCAATTAGGTGAGGAGGCCGAGGCGGGCTGCTGCCGTCACCACTGAGAAAGAAGCTAATCAGATGCATGACAACTATATTGCCTGTCTGACTCACCCATGTAGATAGGACAACACAAACACTTCGCTTGCAGCATTTGCAAATTTTAAAAAAGAGGGTTACTGTCAAAGTGATTTATTTAAAATGTTTATAAAATGTGAGTTGATGGGCACGTGGGCCCCCAGAGCACCGTCTTACTTTGGACGCAGGTTTCCTCTATGCGGGTTTCCTGTCTTGGAATGCGGGTTTCCTCTATCCCTGTGATCTCAACCCATGACCTGTTTTTCTTTGGTGTTGTTACAATCCACCTAGAAAGTATAATTGATCTGGCTTTTCCTATACAGGCAGTTATTTCAGACACCTGCCCATGATACATGACTGAAGCTATCGTTTAATAAGTCATTACATCCCCGTAATATCCCCCATGTGATGCATAAACAACTCTCAGACAGCATGCCAGTAGAGGGACTCAGCTTTAATGACCCTTTACAGACCACATTTCTCACAGACATCTCGATAATGTGACCAGTGGCACTTCCCTAAGAATAATCTCATGTTAACAACTTGGCTTCAGTGCAGGGATGTAGAGACACTGGGTACAAGGTCAGAATACTGATATTATACACTATTTATACAAAAGTATATGGACAACATGTAAGTGCTCTTATTGTGAAGTGGAAACATCCAGAAGCAACAACGGCTCAGCTGCAAAGTGGTTGGCCACACAAGCTCACAGAACGGGACTGCCAAGTGCTCAAGTGCCAAGTGCTAAAGTGAAAAATTGTCAGTCCTCGGTTGCAACACTCACTACTAAGTTCCAAACTGCCTCTGAAAGTGACGTCAGCACAATAACTGTTCGTCAGGAGCGTCATGAAATGGGTTTCCATTGCCGAGCAGTTGCACACAAGCCTAAGATCACCATCACCGTAATGCCAAGTATCGGCTGGAGTGGTGTAAAGCTCGCTGCCATTGGACTCTGGAGCAGTACAATGGAGGAAGTGTGGTTAGGCGGATGCCAGGAGAACGCTACCTGCCCGAATGCATAGTGTCAACTGTAAAGTTTGGTAGAGGAGGAATAATGGTCTGGGGCTGTTTTTCAAAGTTTGGGCTAGGCTACTTAGTTCCAGTGAAGAGAAATCTTGACGCTACAGCAAACAATTACATTCTAGACAATTGTGTGTTTCCAACTTTGTGGCAACAGTTTGGGGAAGGCCCTTTCCTGTTTCAGTATGACAATGCCCCAGTGCACAAATCGAGGTACATACAGAATTATTTGTTGAGATCAGAGTGGAAGAACTTGACTGGCCAGTACAGAGCCCTGACCTCAACCCCATCGAACACCTTTGAGATGAATTAAAACACTGACTGCGGGAGAAGGCTAAATTGCCCAACATCAGTGCCCGACCTCACTCTGGTGGCTGAATGGAAAAAAGTCCCAGCAATGTTCCAACATTTTGTGGAAAACCTTCCCAGAAGAGTGGGTGCTGTTATTGCAGTCAAGGGGGGGACCAACTTCATATTAATGCCCAGGATTTGGAATGAGATGTTCGACGAGCAGGTGTCCGCATACTTTTGGTCATGTAGTGTACCACCCACGCATTAGAGCAGTCTGATAGAATATACATTTTAGATTTGAGGGCTGATACGGAACAATGAAAGGTCTCGTTTTTGATCAAAACACACAACTATCAAGACAACGAGGCGTCGGTGACTACTGTAGCATTAGAACTGTTGTTTTATGCGTGGATGATCAAACATTCATGTTGTTGACAGTGTACTGTGCATAAGTTAAACAAATCAATTAAATCAGAACTGTTTTGTGATAAATCTACATCCCTATTACCTTGTATCTTCCCTGCCAACACATTGCTGTTTGCCACTTTTACGGCGGTGTCTGAGGCTGAAGCTAATACTGACACCATACACTTAGCTCAGGATATTTGAACAAAGTCAGGTAAAAAGAAAATAACAGACACACTCAAGCTTTCAATTTGTGCTTAGCTCACTTAACTTCACAAGGGAATAACTATTGCGACCCACTAAAATATTCAAACTTAAAACGCCTATTAGGAAGTTTGTTGGATGTTGTTTTTCTCTAATCGGATGATTTACTAAACGAATAGTTGTCTTTTGCATTCCTTCCACTTCTTAGTTGCCTGCTAGGCAAGGGATGGCTGCTTTTAATGGCAGGTTATATATTTACCCTGCCTCTAGTTCACTATAATTCTCAGGGATGTTCAATTGAATTTAGAAAAAAATTATTGTGCAGCCAGGAGTTAACAAAAATGTATCACATGGAATGTACAACATTGTACAGATGTGGCACTTAAGTTTTACACAATATGCTCAAGTAATTGAAGGTTGCTGTCGTGTAATACACATGGAAACTACATCATGCTCAAATAAAGTGAAGGTAAACAACAACAAAATGATCCAGTCCATCAAATTAGACAGACAGAATGTCTTGTTTCCACAGGGCCAGGCCGGATCTATGGTTAATGAAGGCACCACCTGCTGTGAACCCATTCATAGATCATATCAGGCTTTTATTAATGCATGAAGACTAGCTGGGTGGGCCTCACATCCTCCCACCCCTCCAAGAAACATATGATTAATGGTCTTCCCCCAACTGCATCAGTTAGCCCGCAATATCTAGTATTTGTCTTCACAAGATGGTATCGACTTTTGTGAGATCATGCAGAAAATGAACTGTCATGTGAGCAAGTGCTGCACTGAATGAACCCTGATAATACAGAAACAGGCCCTACCACAGCCAACGGTAGCGAAAATAAATACTACAGGCCGACGAAGTTGCACAGGCTGCGCAGACAAAGCACGACCACAATGTCTGGGATTCTTTTTAAAATGAGCAAGTTAATCTTGTGTGGCTTTAATACGAGTGACTCGATCCTCATTTGGAAAGACATTTTGAACAGAGGTCTTAGTGAGGATAATACAACAGATCAAGCTGTTCCAATGTTTGCACGGCCTAGATAATGGTGTGTATCATTATTTTTCTTCACATGTGATAGAAGAAAAGTGATAGCCAGCTCTGCCTTTGTTGTGCATCAATGGGTGCTTAAGTCAGATTAACATCGAAGACGGAACATGATGAATTTCAAGGAAGTTTTTTGCACTGTCTGGAGCCCATTACATTTCCTCAAGGACATCGAAACAGCAACAAAACTAGCTATTAGGTAGAACATTGTCTACTTACATATCTGTTTGGTGTTTTTTTTTATATATCTCTCAGAATATGTTGACCTCTTTCATAAATGTTATTTCTTATAGTAGTAATGGATTATAATATGTAATATATAGTATTTGTGAACCTTACTGTTGAGTATCCAAAATAAGAAGGATTTGGTTGGAAATTGCAGTATGTAGATTGTCTTGCTGAGGTCTCGTTTGGCAAGAACGAGCCACACAACCTCCCTCATACCCATTTTTGTAGACTACTTTGCAATCACTTTTAAACTTCCTCATGATGCAAGAGTAGAACAACATTATCCAATACGCCAAGGTGAATGGTTGATTAGTTCTTACCTTTAAAAGGGAAATGTAAAAATGACTACTCTACACACCTGAACAGATACACTCATGCCATCTATTATTTTCCAAGCCTGCAGCAATTTTTCGAATGATTTCGTCTTAGACACAACTCTTACAAGTTTTATCTTCTTTACCTTCTTGTAATTCTCAGTCAAATCTGGACATTTAGAGTCATCTGAGGACCCTGAAGTCGTACCTGCTGCCATTACGGGGAAATCTTAAAGAAAGAGATTACACCAACCATCCAGATAATGCAAGTAAAGCCAGGTGCTGATTTTTAACAGAGCAGGGCTACAGGGGCCACCAGGGAGCCTTGGGAGCCCAATCAAAGGGGGGAGAGAAGCCTCATATTAAGGCAACTCACATCTGCCGCTAGAGGGAGGAATGATTGTCCGGGAAGATAATTGTGAGACGAGAAGCATGGACTAAACGGTGTGTCAGGAATTTTATCAGTCTGTGGCCCCTTTACGGCCCCTGCCCGTCTTGGATAAGGGGGATATGAAAACTGGCAAGGTGCAGCTGGGAGGGAGAGAGTGTCATTATCGTGTGTCCCCACACAACCCCACATAATTCTTTCCTCTCCTTTGTTTTGCTTTCATGCTCTTTGCCCTCTCTTGACGAGGTAAACGTGTGAGTCCCTTGGCTTTTGAAATCAATTTGGATCCACGCTGTGTCTCGGATGACTGACTGGCCCCCTGGCTCAGCTCCTTGATGAGGCCTGGCTGGCCCCATGGCGCAGCTCCGTGACGAGGCCTGGCAGGGCGCTTTTGGCTGCCCTCCCTATGTTGAAAGGTGGAGGAAGTGATTAAAGGTGACAGTGCAATCACACACATGCACGTGGGAACACACACACAGACACATCTTTGGTTCACTCATACAGAAGTACACAGGTTTGGATGAGCTCCATTCCTGTAAGAGAGTGTAAAGTAGGTTGCGTGGACAACGTGACCAATTCGCCCTTCCTTTCTTTTTGTGATTTTTTATTTTTATTGAATCACATCAAAAACAATACAATCAATAAAAAACAATAATTTTTTTTATAAAAAAGGACTTCTTATATGAAAGTCATGTGGTGGCAACCAGCACTGAACAGAGACATTTTTTTGGCAGCAGTCAACCCAGCCAGCCACACCAGCCAGCTGCATACCTGAATCATCATTAAGTGGAAGAGGAAATGGTTCCAATTTGACTTTCCTTATGTAATGATACCACACTGGAAATAATCAATTTTACAGACCCACATGAAAAAATACTAGTTCTTTTTTTGCCACCAAGTACTAAGTCATGTTTGCAGAGGGGGTCAAATACTTATTTCCCTCATTAAAATGCAAATCAATTTATAACATTTTTGACCTGCGTTTTTCTGGATTTTGTTGTTGTTATTCTGTCTCTCACTGTTCAAATAAACCTACCATTAAAATTATAGACGGATCGTTTCTTTGTCAGTGGGCAAACATACAAAATCAGCAGGGGATCAAATACTATTTTCCCTCACTGTAAATTCTTTCTGGGGGATTTAAATATTGACTGGCTTTCATCAGGCTGCCCACTCAAGAGAATGCTTCAAACTTTAAGAGGTGCCAGCAACCTAGTTCAGGTTATCAATCAACCTACCAAAGTAGTTACAAACAGTACAGGAATGAAATCATCAACATGTATTGATTATATCTTTACTAATGCTGCAGAGATTTGTTTGAAAGAAGTGTCCAAATCCTTCGGATGTAGAGATCACAATATAGTATTCATATCTAGGAAAACCAAAGCCTAATATTGTGTATAAGAGGTCATACAATAAGTTTTGTAGTGATTCCTATGTTGTTGATGTAAAGAATATTTGTAGGTCCGTGGTGTGTAAAGAGGAGCAAACAGACACTGCTCTGGACACATTTATGACATTGCTTATTCCAGTTACTAATAAGCATGCACCCATTAAGAAAATGACTGTAAAAACTGATAAATCCCAATGGATTGATGAGGAACTGGAAAATTGTATGGTTGAGAGGGAAGAGGCAAAATGAATGGCAAATAAGTCTGGCTGCACAAACGATTGGAAAACGTATTGGAAATTGGTGTCTATCAACAATGACAAGCCACTGGGGTCTGACAACTTGGATGGAAAATTACTGAGGATAATAGCGGACAATATTACCACTACTATTTTCCATATTTACAATTTAAGCCTACTAGAATGTGTGTGACCTCAGGCTTGGAGGGAAGCAAAAGTCAATCCGTTACCCAAGAATTGTAAAGCTCCCTTTACTGGCTCAAATAGCCGACCAATCAGCCTGTTACCAACCCTTAGTAAACGTTTGGAAAAAAATGTGTTTGACCAGATACAAGGCTATTTTACAGTAAACAAATTGACAACAAACATCCAGCATGCTTATAGGGAATGACATTCAACAAGCACAGCACTTACACAAATGACTGATTATTGGCTTAGAGAAATTGATGATAAAAATATTGTGGGGGCTGTTTTGTTAGACTTCAATGCGACTTTAGACCTTATTGATCATAGTCTGCTGCTGGAAAAACGTATGTGTTACGGCTTTACACCCCCTGATAATTTTTGGAAAAAGAGTTACCTGTCTAACAGAACACAGATGGTGTTCTTTAATGGAAGCCTTTCCAACATAATCCAGGTAGAATCAGAAATTCCCCAGGGCAGCTGTGTAGGCCCATAACTTTTCAATCTTTACTAATGACATGCCACTGGCTTTGAGTAAAGACAGAGATTCTATGTATGTGGATGACTCAACTCTATACATGTCAGCTACTACATACAGTACAGCGACTGAAATTACTGAAACACTTAACAAAGATTTGCAGTTAGTTTCAGAGTGGGTGGCAAGGAATAAGTTAGTCCTAAATATTTCTAAAACTAAAAGCATTTTATTTGAGACAAATCATTCATTAAACACTAAACCTCAACTAAATCTTGTAGTAAATAATATGGAAATTGAGCAAGTTGAGGTGACTAAACTGGATGAAGTAACCTTGGAATGTAAACTGCACGGCTGGCCCTTGGATGAACATAGAGAGCTAATATTAATAATATGCATGTCAATCTCTCCTGGCTCAAAGTGGAGGAGCAATTGAGCCTCCCGAGTGGCACAGTGACTGCATTGCAGTGCTAGGCCGTGACTGGGAGACCCATGGGGCGGTGCACAATTGTCTGGGCTAGGGAAGGGTTTGGCCAGCAGGAATGTCCTTGTCCCATCACACACTAGCGACTCCTGTGGCAGGCCAGGCAAAGTGCACGCTGACACGGTCGCCAGGTGCACGGTGTTTCCTCTGACACATTGGTGCGGCTGGCTCCCGGGTTAAGTGGGCATTGTGTCAAAAAGCAGTGTGGCTTGGTTGGGTTTTATTTTGGAGGACGCATGGCAATCAACCTTCGCCTCTCCCGAGTCTGTATGGGAGTTGCAGCAATGAGACAAACTGTAACTACCAATTGGATACCGCAAATGTTTTTATTTTACCTTTATTTACCTAGGCAAGTCAGTTAAGAACAAATTCTTATTTTCAATGACGGCCTGTTCAGGGGCAGAACGACAGATTTGTACCTTGTCAGCTCGGGGATATGAACTTGCAACCTTTCGGTTACTAGTCCAACGCTCTAAATTTGGGAGAAAAAGGGGTAAAAAAAATTATAATTACAAATAAAAATAAATAAAAGCATAACTCTCCCAGTGACCTGTGAACAAATAAAATAAAACATTTAAAAAGTGGAGGAGAGATTGACTTAATCACTACCTGTTTTTATGACAGGTATTGATTGACATGATGAATGCACCGAGCTGTCTGTTTGAACTGCTGGCGCACAGCTTGGACACCCATGCATACCCCACAAGACATGCCACAACAGGTCTCTTCACAGTCCAGGATAGACTATGGGAGGCGCACAGTACTACATAGAGCTATGGCTACATGGAACTCCACATCAAGTAACTGATGCAGGCAGTAAAATTAGATTTAAAAAATATAAAAATACACTTTATGGAACAGCGGGGACTGTGAAGAAACATAAACATAGGCACAGACACATGCACACACACACACACACACACACACACACACACACACACACACACACACACTAACATGCGCACTATACACACACGTACACATGGAGTTTGGCAGCAGTGGATCCATAATCCATTATAAATACAAATACAAATAAAGTTAATTTCACTTTAGTGCCTTATTGCAAACAGGAAGCATGTTTGGACATTTTTATTTGCTATTTTCCCTCGTCATTTAGATTAGTATTGTGGAGTTACTACAATGTTGTTTATCCATCTTCAATTTTCTTTTATCACAGCCATTAAACTTGGCCTCATGGTGAAATCCCTGAACGGTTTCCTTGCACTCCAGCAACTGAGTTAGGAAGGATGCCTGTATCTTTGTAGTGAATGGTGTATTGATACACCATCCAAACTGTAATTAATAACATCACAATGCTCAAAGGGATATTCAATGTCTGCTTGTTTTATTTGACCTTTCTAGGTGCCCTTCTTTGTGAGGCATTGGAAAACCTCCCTGGTCTTTGTGGTTAAATATGTGTTTAAAATTCACTGCTCGATTGAATGGACCTTACAAATAACTGTATGTGTGGGGTACAGAGATGAGGTAGTAATTCAAAAAGCATGGTAAACACTGTAATTGTGCACAGAGTGAGTCCATGCAACTTTTCTGACTTGTTAAGAACATTCTTACTCCTGAACATATTTAGGCTTGCCATAACAAAGGGGTTGAATACATTTCAGCTTTTCATTTGTAAATCATTTGTAACAATGTCTAAAAACATAATTCCACGTTGACATTATGGGGTATTGTGTGTATATCAGTGACACAAAATCTCACTGTATGTTGACATTGTGTGCTCAGAAAGATGTCAAACAAATGAAATGTGGAATTATCAATATTTTTTAGGGGCAATTCCACAGTAACAGAGTGATATTGAGACTCAAATTTCTCACTTTAAATGTATGCCGAAAAAAAACAATGATTGCAAAGTTAAACAAACTATACAACTCCATGCACAAGGATGACTTTTAAAAATTTCCACTGAAAATTTTACAAAAACAAATTGACTTGAAGAACAGTGCAGATGCAACATTTGGTAACAGAATGGCAGCACAAACACCGCAAACTGTCATTCTGCAAATTTTGCATCAGCACTGCTATTCAACTAAATGATTTTTTTTGTAGAATTCTCAGTGGAAAGTCTCAGCGTCATTCTGTTGACGTGGAATTGCACCTGAGACTTGATAAAAAAAGACTGGCCAAAGCCCTACTGTTAGCTGACTTATATAGCAGAATTACATCAATAAACACAAAAGTAAAGAAAAATCTCTTGAGAAGTTCTCCTTAGGAGACTTCCTTACTTACAGCCTGCTCTGTCTGTGACAAAAAGCAACCCGCGTGGACCCATTAATTTGTAATTCAAATAAAACAAAGGGACAAACATTTAACAACATGTGTGCTCCTGCCAGTTAAATCAGTTTCATGGGGGGAATTTTAATTCAGTTTTTGAGGGATGCGTTTGCGCCCCACAGCGCTTTTGTTAAAGATTGAGTAATGGTGTATTTGGTGCAAGAGAACGTACTGTAGGGGGTAGTGACAACATACTAGAAACTCAATTTTTCTGTACATTGCATCAAGAAAGTGTACATTACTATTAATTATAGACACTGTCAGTAGGGACTGTAAAAAAAGTTGACATGTTCCGGTCTGGCCGATTAAAATGGATGTGAAACCTTTCATGTTGTCACGGTTCTCTGGAGGTGCTGCTGGGTTGGCTGCCTTGTGCTTTGGCAATAGGGGAGGATATACTCACAATGGTTAATTCATGGGTAAGCCACTAAGCCCACTGCACTATGGCTTTTTGGCATTATGTTCACTTTCACCTGGCAGACTCCTCCGAAGACTCCCCTCTCCCCCAACCTTCCAAACCCAGCCGCCTTGAGTGGCAGCTGAGCAGCACATCCTACAAGCCCCCATAATCCTTCGTTCTGCTTCTGTCTGATATAATCTTTTCCCTGGGATAAACACTGGTGCCCCAGGGCTTCCCGATAAAAATCTCTTCTGAGAATAGCCGATCCAAGTCGATGAAGACAAGGATCAGATTCTTTCACTTCCACACCCTGGAAATAAAAAACAAAAATATCAGCAACAGACATCCCTTTACTTATTTATAGCTGCAATAAACCCTTGGCAATTAGTTATCTTGCGAAGCAAAGCACACTGCAGCATCATCAAGTAGAAGAGAAAAGACAAATATATTTCAACCGGCATCTCACATTAAATCAATTCGGGCGTACTTAAAAAGATTTGCTTACAGTAGTTGCCGATACTTGAGTTGTGCAACAGATGGCGACTCATATTTTGTGCTGTTGATCCATGTGTCAGCAACTCTCACTTGTGTTGCTCTAGAGAAAACATAATGACAATCAATTGCATTTGTCTAGAAGCGCTTTTCATTGAGTCTCAAAGTACTTCCTGTCTTAAGTAGATGACACTTCATCCACCGCCAACGTGTAGCTTTCCTAATATGTACACAGTACGCATTGCTGACCAATGCCATCAACATTCCAGCAACTATACATGTACTGTTTACTTAATATGCTATTATCTACATGTTATAAAACACTGGAATCATATACATAAGGGATTTAACTTAAAACCCAAACTATACTGAACAAAAATATAAATGCAACATGTAAAGTGTTAGTCCTATGTTTCATGTGCTGAAATAAAAGATCCCAGAAAAGTCCCTTATGCCAAAAATGCTTAGTTCTCTCAAATTTTGTGCAAACATTTGTTTACATCCCTGTTAGTGAGCATTTCTCCTTTGCCAAGATATTCCATCCACCTGGCAGGTGTGGCATATCAATAATCTGATTAAACAGCATGATCATTACACATGCGCACCTTGTGCTGGGGACAAAAAATGGCCCCTCTAAAATGTGCAGTTTTGCCACACAACACAATGCCGCAGATTTCTCAAGTTTTGCTGACTGCAGGAATGTCCACCAGAGCTGTTGCCAGATAATTGAATGGTAATTTCTCGCCAACGTTGTATTCGAAAATTTGGCAGTACGTCCAACCGGCCTCACAATTGCAGACCACGTGTAACCGAGCCAGCCCAGAACATCCACATCTGGCTTCTTCACCTACGGGATGGTCTGAGACAAGGCACCCAGAGAGCTGATGAAACTGTAAGTTTGCACAACCGAATAAGTTATTCACAAACTATCAGAAACCATCTCAGGGAAGCTCATCTGAATGCTCATGGTCTTCAACAAGGTCTTGACCTGACTGCTGCTCGGCATCGTAACCGACTTCAGTGGGCAAATACTCACCTTCGATGGCTAATGGCATGCTGGAGAAGTGTGCTCTTCATGGATGAATCCCAATTTCAACTGTAGGGGGCAGATGGCAGACAACGTGTATGGCTTCGTGTGGGTGAGTGGTTTGCTAATTTGTTGTGAATAAAGTACCCCATGGTGGCTGTGGGGATATGGTATGTATGGGCAGGCATAAGCTACGGACAATGAACACAATTGCATTTTATCAATGGCAATTTCAATGCACAGAGATACTGTGATGAGATCCTGAGGCCCATTGTCTTACCATTCATCAGCCGCCATCACCTCATGTTCCACCATGATAACGCACAGCCCCATGTCGCAAGGATCTGTACACAATTCCATTGAGCATGTTTGGGATGCCCTGGATTGATGTGTAAGACAGTGTGTTCCAGTCCCGCCAATATCCAGCAACTGAAGAGGAGCGGGCCAACATTCCACAGACCACAATCAACAGCCTGATTAATTCTATGCGAAGGAGATGTGACGCTCTGCCTGAAGCATATGGTGGTCACATCAAATACGGACTGGTTTTCTGATCCACGTCCCTACCTTTTTTTTATGTATCGGTGACCAACAGATGTGAAATCCATAGATGACGGCCTAATTAATTGATGTCAATTGACTGATTTCTTATATGAACTATAACTCAGTAAAATTGTGGAGATTGTTGCATGTTGCATTTATATTCTTGCTCAATATACATCGATACGGGTACCCCCATAGTTTCCCCAATTGAACCTGACACCGCTGTCCCCAGTCAATTCCCTGAATCAATACTTGGCCCAGGCTGAAAGAAACATTTTCAGACCACACCGAGCATAAATCATTCATGTCATGAATTAATTATTGACCAGGGTAGGGAACAGAAATACAACAAGCAGACCAATTTTGATAAGCATTCTTCCCTTGTACTCACGGTAGCCATTTTGATCTGGCATTTGATCACTAGCATACTTCCAGGCCAAAATCTAACATGAAACGCAGACCTGGGTTTAAATACCATTTGAAGTAATTGTAAATACTTTAGCAAGAATTGATCTTGTCTGGCGCAATAGAACTAATAGTATAGTCGCAAAACTGCAAAAACCTGCTCATCTGGCACTCCTCGCAGGCTAAAGTAAACATTGGATTTTTTTGTTAAGAATAGTATTTGAGCCCAGGTCTGGTGAAACTCCACAATGTTTTTTTCTTCATCCTTTCACTCATGTCACTGTAAAATGTAATGATTTGCATATCTCAGGAGTTGTCCCGCTGAGATTTTGTGTGTGGTACATGTGTACAAAATTTCCCTCAGTGCACGTTTAATCAGTCAGCAGATAAGAGCGGGATTCTAGTGAAATACAAAAAAAAAAAAGTTAATTAGATTTTTCCTGCACTACACCTCTGCAATGTCGTTATCCAAGAATTAAATGGGGACGGTTGTTTTGCTGCGTTATCAATTGCTGTGCTATCAACTTAGACTAATTGCGTGCGAACAGTTCTCCTCACAACAAGGGAGCGGAGGCCTCAGCGTGATCAAAACAAGGGAGCGGAGGCCTCAGCGTGACCAGATATTCCAACCCTTCCAGGAATTTGAGTTATTCTCCATTTCTCTAACAAGGAGGGATTTTTGGTTACATATAGGGAGTTGGGAAGTTAGCGTTATTCAGGAAGTAAACTTAAATAACATTTTTTTTAACTGCATCTATTTTCAATTACTTCTCAATAAACTTCCATTTAAAAAAATTTAAAAAATCACTTATTGAATTGACTGCCTTCAATTCGAATTGACCTCAGCCTTGCTTAGGTGCATTCTCCATGGCCTCTGTTTTGCCATGCTCATATACTGTTAGCTAACCAAGTACAGTAGTTTAATACACAGCATTGTTATTTAGCGATGTCAGAATACTGAACCCTTCAAATTTCCCACCAAACAGGGTCAATCAGCATAAGCAGTCATCGATTGCAAACAAACCAAAAGCCGGACATGGGCACTCGATGACAGTCACTCAGGGTAGCTTTGCTAATCGCAACGGAGCACAGCACAGCTAGCTACAACAAGGTGGAGGACCGTCCACTCTCCTGCTCCTTCTTCTGCAACAGTGTTAAATGATCAAGGATGAATATAGGGTTTAGCAGCAATACTGGAGGTATACCAGTAAATCTAGAGGCTAGCTAACCTACTCCTTAGACCAATAAAGCTAGCTAGCTTGTCAGGTAGCTACCCATAACTATTAGCAACTGTGGATATTTGGTTCCAAAGTTGTTTCAAGCATAGCGTAAGAGTACCTGTAACTATGTTAGCTACCATTCAGATGTTTTTCTTATAACATTTTCTTTCCATTATGAATATATTTAGGGAAAGGGATTCTGCCTTCTTGGTCATCACCTTTATCCAAGATGGTAATTTTGAGTTTCTTATCTATCATTATGATTACACCTTTAATTTTGTTTGTACAAATGGTTTGTACAAATGGTTCTCTAGTCTCTGTGAGTCCTTTTGGAAGAGGTGTGTTTCTTGGAACATTGCTATATCAATATGGCTTCTTCCTAGGATATCAAGACAGCTGGAACATTTAATAGGCGAGTTTAGACCTTTCAAATTCCAAGAGAGAACAGCTAGCATTGCCATCGTTTAAAAAAAAGAATGTAGCATTAATGATGGAATTGTTATCTTTGGTGTTAATAAGCCCATAGGTGTGAAACAAAAAGAAGGACACATAGGGAAACCAGCCATTGATCGTTTGCCACCCAAAAGACATCCCTGTGAACAATTGAGCCAGCAAATTGGGGTTAGCCTAGATCTGTTGGCTCATCCCTTTGTGTGTTGACTTGATGTGCTTATCGAAAAAGTCTTGCGCCTCCTTGGCAGTGGAAAATGTGTGTGTTGTATTTTGTAAGGTCAAGATGAGTTTTTCTGGGTGGATGAAGCCATATCTTAGGTTTAGCTTGTGCAGCCGTGATTTCACTTCATTGTAGGTTGACATCTGTTTTAGCAGTTTGGCACTCAGATCTGGGTAGATGAAGATCCACTTCCGCTGCAAGGTGAACAATTTGTGGTTTGACTGTGGATTGTACAATCATACACTGAGATCCAGTCCGGAGAAGACCCATACGGTGCGCATCTCCCCCTAATCAGTTCACAGAAATTACACTGGTCCCATGTTTCATGATCTGATATAAAAGATCTCTGAAACGTTCCATACGCACAAAACGCGTATTCTCCAATTGTGTGCACAAATTTGTTTAAATCCCTATTTGTGAGCGTTTCTCACTTACCAAAAATAATGAATCCACCTGACAGGTGTGGCATATCAAGAAGCAGATTAAACAGCATGCTAATTACACAGGTGCAACTTGTGCTGGGGACAATAAAAGGCCACTCTAAAATGTGACGACTGGCTCCTATGTAGCAACATTTGAAATGGTGTTTTTTAGTTTTGGATAAAAGTAGAGACTCAGAGATAGAAAATGGTTTATTCATTCAGATTCATGCAGGGTAGTAATGTCATGAATTGGGATTATAGTTCATTGTTTACCAAGTTAGCTAGGGACATGTCTTAACAAAAGACTCCTCTATGCATGTAACTATTTTGGGGTGCGTTCGTAAATTCAGTCTGGCCATCTACACCTATTTCAGGGCACTCTTGCCTGAGTGTGCCAGAAGGCAGAATAACTGATGAATTCATGAACGCTCAACATCTGTTGAATATGGCCGGTGTCAGTAAACATCGGCAAAAAAACGTAAGTAAATTGTTGCCAGCAGCACACTTACAGTCACCAACTCTTTTGATAATATGAAAACAGCCTAACCAGCTCTGCTAGGACGAGTAGAAGGTTCAGAGTTGGGTGTTCTCTCATTTGTGTCTGGAAGTAGCTTGCAAGCTAGCCAATGTTAGTCAGTTAGCTTGGGTGCTTGACTGCTGTTGTGAGGTCTGAACGTTCGGATCAACCCTACTCATCGGCCAGAGCATCCAGTGTGTTTAAGAATGGGCAAGTGTATGATATACCACTGTAGTGTATGATGTACCATTTTGTAGCTCTACTTTTATCCAATATAAAAAAACACAATTAAAAATGTTGCTACATAAGACCGATTTGATCCGGACAGTCACATATACCTGAGAGATAAATGAGATGCTGACCGGTGTTTAAATTGGTGTGCCAGAAGGTGGCTGGCCTTGTCACCATATTCGTAGTACGTCCACCAGTTTTTGACGTTTCAGTTTTCTTTGTTTGACATAATGAGCATTGTAATAAATTGTCTTTCCCTGAAATGCAACTTTGAAAGTCACCCAAAGAAGAGAGGGGGAGGTGACGTTTTTTTTTATTTGTCTGTGTTAGTTGAAATAAAGTCACAGAATCCTTTGTTAGAAAATAGGGCCCTGTTAAATCTCCAATTCCACAGTTTTTTTTGTATTCGGAGTAAGAGCTAAATCTAGAATGTGGGGGGAATGGCCCGAAATTACCAATGCAGAATATTCTGTAGTTTTAACTGAGTGGAGAAGTGCTCTATCTAAAAAAAAATGTCTATGCGCGAGTAAGCTTGATGAACATGAAAAAAGTAGAAGTCCTTTGTAAGTGTTCTGGGATTAGACCGGTCGAGTCTTGGTTCAATAACACAGTTAAGGTCCACGCCGAAGATGAGGCGGTGGGTGTCAAGATTAGGGAGAGAGGCTAAAAGAGATGTCATAAATCTAGTATCATCCCAGTTAAGGGCGTAAACATTCGCAAGTACTACAGGGGTCTGGAAAAGGGTGCCACTAACTATTGTATAAACGTCCTACAGGATCTAAAATGATCTGTGAGGGTGAAAACTATACTTGTTTGTGAAAAACTATTGCTCTTCCCCTGACTTTGCCGTTAAAATTCAAATGAAAAACCTGTTCAACCCATGCTTTACGCAATCTAGTATGGTCATTAACATGTAGGTGCGTTTCTTGAAGAAATGCGATATCAGTATTCAGGCTCTTCAGATGTGAAAATACTCTGGAGAGCTTCATTTGCCCCCCACAACCCCGAATGTTCCATGTCACCAGTCTGTTTGGAAGCCCCAAAATACCATCCTGACTTGTTGTTGAACTAGACATGAATCCTTAAAAGAGGAGAAGTCAAATGAAGAAGAAAGAGGAAAAGATTGGATGAAAGGTGCAGGGCTCCATCTGAATTTACCCACCAACGTTCCTCTGCAATGCCACGCACAACTTTTTCTCAGCTGGCACAATTTGATTGGCTGCTGTAATCCGTTAAATGAAGAGTTGATGCGCTTCACACTTTGTTTCATAACCTCATTTGTAATATTTGGGCTTGGGGAGGGTATCAAGCCAGGTTGAGTCAAAAGGCTCAAATCCATGTTAAGTCACGAGTCATTGATGTTAATTAAAGTCAAAGTCAAGTTGCAAGTCGTCATATTTGTGACTCGAGTCCAAGTCATGTGACTCGAGTCCACACCTCTGGTAAATTGTTACAGACGTCCTTAGAGGGGGCCATCAGTGACAAGCATCACCGATTAAGATCAACGTAAACCACAGATGTTCAGAATTGCCATAAAAGTACAAATAAAAGACACAATAAAAAAACAGTATACATCAAACAGACCCCTAATGAAAGTATTGGTAGACAGGATCGAGGTCTAACTAGCGAGTAACATTAGCAAGTGTCCTAAAGGCGGCCAAACTACCATGTGGGCTATAGATTGCCAAAAGTGTAATAGCAACTTCAAAGCCTTAGTAAAAAATAAATACATCAAAATCCTACGCTTTTAACAGCGCTTTTATTTGATTAAGAAACTACACAAGATCAAATGAAAGTTTAAAGAGCAGTGAGACAGCAAAGTATGTCATTGTCAACAACACAAACTACTGTAGTTATGTGCTGCCTCAAACATACCTACTGTAAACTTTAGTATTGGATTATTTCATGAGAAATGGATTGATAGATAGCTATAGATGGTTTCCAGCATAGCGATTTGGTCGCTATGGCCCAACAGCCGGTCTCAAATTCAGCCAGTGTAGTTGTGTGAGATGCCACAGAACCACAGATGGTGTCCATGGTTGCCTGAATTGGAGTCAGAGCAGCTGCCAGTGAGTTATTCAGGAATTCGGGGAATTCTGCTGCTAAACTTCAGGTGATTTCGCCAGCTCTCTGTCAAGGATCTCCACTGTTATTGGGTTAGCTGTATCGCCCGGAGTGGCTATTGAAGCCTTTAATAAAGGTGCGATTGTAGCCATTTTAGTGGTGGAGCGTAAAGTTTTTTCAGGCGATTTTCCAAAGCGTGTGACTGGTTTTCTCATGCTAGTTTAGGTGCACTCTATTACTGGGTTATTAAAATAACTTTTGAGTTCATAAGAAGTATGAATTTAGGTGAAATTGAGGATTATTTACAAAAGTTGTCGGAGAGACCTCGTGTGAACTCTTTCTACATCGCTCAACCAGAAACCCCCAAAGCAGGGCATTCTACCGGATAAATTTTTACTTGGACACTATCTCGTTGGCCTAACATTATATCCTAATTTTACTTTAGAGCAGGTCATATTGTTCTTCACACTACCGTCTCTGGTAAACACACACTATATCTGTCACGACTTCCACCGAAGGTGGCTGCTCTCCCTGTTCGGGAGGTGCCCGGCGGTCGTCGTCGCCGGTCTACTAGTTACCACCGATCCATTTTTCTTTTTCGTTTGTGTCTGTCTGTTTCTTGCACCTGTGTTCTATTGAGTTAATATCTGTAGGTTTATTTACCTCGTTACCTGCTGTTATTTTGTGCGGGATTATTTCTGTGTTTATTTGGTACATGTGCTAGATTGTGCCAACAGGCTATTCTCACGGTCACGGTTTCCCCTACTGTTATATCACTTCGAATTCCTGTTTTGTTGGGCACCTTCGTTGGGTTTGTTTCCTGACCAGTTTTGTTGTGTTTTGGACTTCCAAATAAATATTTTACTATTTGGACCTCAATGCTCTCCTGCTCCTGACTCTTGCACATACCTCGTCCTAGTGAGGCACCTTTCAATATCAAATCAAATGAACAAGTTTATTTGTCACATGCACAGGATACAGAAGGTGTAAATGGTACAGTAAAATGGTAACTTGTATAGTGGAGTCTTTTGTTTAGACAGGTATCTAGCAAGCTTGCTAGATAAACAATTAACCATAATCCCAACTCATAACGTTACTACCCTGTATGAATCTGAAGGTAGCTAAAGTTAACCAGCTAGGTTCAATGTTAGCTAGCTAGCTAAAATTTGGATAAAACTAGCAACGCAAATGGCTTTGATAGACAAATAATATTACTACACAGATCATACACATAACTTTAGCTAGCTAGCTAACAGTACACTTGAACTTGTAATGAAAACGACTTTCTGATAAAATTAGAAACGTATAATATCAAAGAATGTCGCTAGCTAGACTCTCTTACCTGTATACATGGATGAATGCTTCCTCCCTCTCTTTCACATATGTCCTGGTTGCCCTTAGTTTAAAGGTGTTGCTAATTCGGAAACAGGTGTTTTATACAATGGCAGAATATTCTCCATATCTGTAGCTATCCTACTACTCTGGACGGTTCTGAATATGTGGACAACTAACTACAAATACCTAGGTGTCTGGCTAGACTGTAAACTCTCCTTCCAGACTCACATTAAGCATCCAAAATTAAATCTAGAATTTGCTTCCTAATTCACAATTAAGCATCCTTCACTCATGCTGCCAAACATACCCTCGTAAAACTGACCATCCTACCGATCCTCGACTTCGGCGTTGTCATTTATAAAATAACCTCCAACACTCTACTCAACAAATTGGATGCAGTCTATCACAATGCCATCCGTTTTGTCACCAAAGCCCCATATACTAACCACCAATGCAACCTGTATGCTCTCGTTGGCTGGTCCTCGCTTCATACTCGTCACCAAACCCACTGGCTCCAGGTAATCTACAAGTCTCTGCTAGGTAAAGCCCCGCCTTATCTCAGCTCACTAGTCACCATAGCAGCACCCACCCGTAGCACGCGCTCCAGCAGGTATATCTCACTGGTCAACCTCAAAGCCAATTCCTCCTTTGGTCGGCTTTCCTTCCAGTTCTCTGCTGCCAATGACTGGAACGAACTGCAAAAATGACTGAAGCTGGAGACTCATATCTCCCTCACCACTAGCTTTAAGCACCAGCTGTCAGGGGAACTCACAGATCACTGCACCTGTACATAGCCCATCTGTAAACAGCCAGTCCAACTACCACATCCCCATACTGTATTTATTTATTTATCTTGCTCCATTGCATCTCTACTTGCACATTCATCTTCTACACATCTACCATTATCATAATTTCTTCACCACCATGGCCTATTTATTGCCTTACCTCCCTTAACCCTTTCACACGTACCATCACACGGGTGTGATCGTTCTACAGTGGTCCCTGAAGCGTACGATCACACATGTGTGATTAGAACACTCATTTAGAATGCTCGTTTAGAACGGCCAGTTTCGAATGATGCAACAATCAGCGTTTGAGCTGGCCACACTTTTTTCAGAAACTATTTACACAAACATAGTCCTTGCAAAGTTATGTCCAGAATGTGAGCAGTTTATTTTGGGATGCAATGTTCAGATATTCACAGAAGTACAGTATATATAGCATAACACAATCATCCTAACCGGAAAAATGTAGGCTACAGTTGTTCTAGCGCTAACTGAGCAAAGATTGACCCCACACAAGCTGTCATATTTTCTAGCTCTAGGCTGACATAAACTACATTATGAATTTGCTAATAGCAATTACTATGTATAATTAATCACATCATGGGTGAGCTCACCATTGATCGAAATAACTATGTAAAACACTTTATAGAAATCGAAAGTAATCCGAAGATTAGTTTCAGCGCGCAGCCATGCATTTTTTTCCTCACAGAAACCGAAGATAATAAGAGAAGACGAGATGTGTTTGGTCTGTTTATAGTATGCATGTTGAAGGGGTGTCATCTACTGGCGTTCACATCCCACCAGTAATTTCCGGAAGTCCTCAAAAAATTTGTGAACTCTTACCTCATTTTGCTATAGCATCTTTGGTCCGACAGACGATCAAGTGAAACCCAGAATGCATTGTATGTCAACAAACATGGCTCCACACACATAGCTGGAATTAGCTTAGCTCATAATCAGTACGACCTTCAAAACATTATTTTACACAAATACTATGTGCCCTTTACAATCTATGCAAAAATCGGAATGCATGATTTTATCACCGGTAATTGAAAAACGTGAATAAAATAGTAAATATAGGAACACTACACAAAACATTTTCTGTTAGTGATTTATTGATACAAATGGCGCGTGCAGGCAGTCAATCACGTAACCTCTCACTCCCGCTCTGAGCCATTCAGTGTTGTTATGTACGTAGCTAATGAGCTAAGCTGTAGCATTAGCAATGTCTTTCAAAAGGAGACAACTCAGAAATGCAGAAATGGAGATTTAAAAAAAATTCTGACAATGAGTCTGAATGTCAGGAATCAGGTTCTGACAGTGACAGAGGATCCCTTGTCGACTGACAAAGTCCCAGTTCCCTTCGAAGATGCTGGTGGTGACAGAGGCAGACCGATAGTACAGGAGTTCTGTGGTAGCTGGAAGGCTGCCAGCCATTTCACCCCTCCTGGCCCTGCTGTTTGTGTTGATGAGTCCCAGTCTGGAGTGGGGGTGGGGGCAGCAGCAGCCACAATTAGTGAAATGTATACATTTCTGGTGACCATAAAGAGGAACTCCATAAGAGAACACTGGGGCAGAGATCCTATGTTTGCAACTCCCTTCTTTGCCACCCTCTTTTCCCATGACTGCTTTCTAGTTCTGCTGCTATGACTGCATTTCATCAACAACGCTACTGCCATCCTAAATGACCCGGTATACAAAATAAAAAATGTTAACAGCTGGCAGTAAAGTTCCATGACAAACGAGACGTCCATGTCCTCTCCTCTGTCCATACAGCAACCATGTCAGCCACAGGGAAGTTGGACCACCTGACGGGAGAAAGAAACAAACCAGACAGAGAAACATCAAACCAGACTGCGTGCTTGACTATAACCTCAAAATGGGGGCAGTGGATAAGGCTGACATGATAAACAGCTTTGGGGAATGCACTCAGAAAACGACCAAGTGGTATAAGATATTTCTAAATTTTTCCAGGGTAGCGTCAAAATACAACATCTTCTTCTGATGCATTTAGCATTGTTTTACAGAGCTAATAGAAGAATGTAACTAGCTACATAAGCACAATTTAATATAACACCATAAAAGGTGAGTAACGTTACCTAGCGTGTCCGCGGTTATAAGGAATATACACAAATATATTATGTTCCATACACACAGTGAGCTACAGTAGACACAGTATAACACGACACACAGAAACTATTATAACGTAATAAGGCACTTACTTTGATAGAAATGCAGTCGGGATTTGAAGATGGGTGTCTGTAGTGACGCCTCTAGCACGGAGACGCTGTGCCACTTGGGAGTCATAAAGCCAGGGTAGCTTCAAAATACAACACATGCTAATACTTCCCTGACGCAATTAGCATTGTTTTCCAGAGCTAATAGAATAATGTAGCTAGCTACCTAATCATTGAGTATAACACCATAAATGTTATGAAATGAGTAACGTTACATTGCGTGTCCACGGTTATAAGGAATATACCCAAAATATTATGCTACAGTAGAAACGACATGCAGAATCTATTATAACGTAATAAGGCACTTTGATAGAAACGCACACATTTCCAAAGTTATTATTGGTAACGAAAACAACTTTGATTGCGATGCAGGCGACAGGTGGAAACCATGAACACGTGTGTGCAGCACGGCAGATGAGCAAATGTCTGCAGACTTGAACTGCACAAACAATTGAGAAGTGTTTGGGGAATTTTGTCCGGGTCAGAAATGACAAAAAAAATAATTGGTCCGCAAAAGTAAAAATGACTACTTGTATGTGAATGAATGAGGCGGAACACACCTCATTTCAAACTGTTATTAGAAATAAAAAAAACTTATTAGAAAATAATTTAAAATTGACAAATAAAAACAGGCTGCGTGCTTTGGTTTGAGGGCAGCGCCGATTAAATGTACTGTTACGTATCAAACACACTCTGGAATGGAGAGAACGTTCTAACATCACGTGCATAAAAAAACTCACGCTGGGGTGACCGTTAGAGATATTTGGAACTCACGCATGAAAGGGTTAACTTACCTCATTTGCACTCACTGTATATAGACTTGTCTTTTTTCTACTGTATTATTGACTGTATGTTTGTTTATTCCAAGTGTAACTCTGTGTTGTTGTATGTGTCGAACTGCTGTGCTTTATCTTGGCCAGGTCGCAGTTGTAAATGAGAACTTGTTCTCAACTAACCTACCTGGTTAAATAAAGGTGAATTAAAAAATAAATAAAACATTTAAAAATACTCGGTCTAGAAAGTGGAGAGCAATAGCAACATATTTAGAATTCTTTGCGATATCTCAGCCAATCATGGATAGCGGGAAGGTTCTGCTTTTTAAAATATTTTTATAAGGAAAGCATTTATTTTGTAGATGTTACATTGTCAGAGCAGACACCTTTCTTATTATATTGATTGATTACTCATATAATTCATATATTTTGCCTCAAAAATGGCATACCATATCATACAGTTGAAGTCGGAAGTTTACATACACTTAGGTTGGAGTCATTAAAACTCATTTTTCAACCACTCCACAAATGTCTTGTTAACAAACTATAGTTTTGACAAGTCGGTTAGGACATCTACTTTGTGCCTAACACAAGTAATATTTTCAACAATTGTTGACAGACAGATTATTTCACTGTATCACAATTCCTGTGGGTCAGAAGTTTACATACACTAAGTTTACTGTGCCTTTAAACAGCTTGGAAAATTCCAGAAAATTATGACTTTAGAAGCTCTGGTAGGCTAATTGACATCATTTGAATCAATTGGAGGTGTACCTGTGGATGTATTTCAAGGCCTACCTTCAAACTCAGTGCCTCTTTGCTTGACATCATGGGAAAATCAAAAGAAAACAGCCAAGACCTCCACAAGTCTGGTTCATCCTTGGGATAAATTTCCAAACACCTGAAGGTACCACGTTCATCTGTACAAACAATAGTACGCAAGTATAAACACCATGGGACCACACAGCCATCATACCGCTCAGGAATGAGACACGTTCTGTCTCCTAGAGATGAACGTACTTTGTGCAAATCAATCCCAGAACAGCAGCAAAGGACCTTGTGAAGATGCTGTAGGAAACAGGTACAAAAGTATCTATATCCACAGTAAAACAAGTACTATATCAACATAACCTGAAAGGCCGCTCAGTAAGAAAGAAGCCACTGCTCCAAAACCACCATAAAAAAACCCGACTACGGTTTGCAACTGCACATGGGGACAAATATCGTACTTTTTGGAGAAATGTCCTCTGGTCTGATGAAACAAAAATAGAACTGTTTGGCCATGATGACCATCGTTATGTTTGGAGGAAAAAGGGGGAGGCTTGCAAGCCGAAGAACACAATCCCAACCTTGAAGCAGCATCATGTTGTGGGGGTGCTTTGCTGCAGGAGGGACTGGTGCACTTAAAAAAATAGATGGCATCATGAGGGAGGGAAAGTATGTGGATATGTTGAAGAAACATCTCAAGACATCAGTTAAAGTTAAAGCTTGGTCGCAAATGGGTCTTCCAAATGGACAATGACCCCAAGCATACTTCCAAAGTTGTGGCAAAATGGCTTAACGACAACAAATTCAAGGTATTGGAGTGGCCATCACAAAGCCCTGACCTCAATCCTATAGACAATGTGTGGGCAGAACCACAAATGAACCAGAATTAACTGTTACACCAGCTCTATCAGGAGGAATGGACAAAATCACCCAACTTATTGTGGGAAGCTTGTGGAAGGCTAACCAAAAGGTTTGACCCAAGTTAAACAATTTAAAGACACACTCAATTAGTATTTGGTAGAATTATGTCAACTTCTGACCCACTGGGAATGTGATGAAAGAAATAAAAGCTTAAATAAATCATTCTCTCTATTATTATTCGGACATTTCACATTCTTAAAATAAAGTGGTGATCCTAATAGACCTAAGTCAAGGAATTGTTACAAGGAATTGTGAAAAACTGAGTTTAAATGTATTAGGCTAAGGTGTATGTAAACTTCTGACTTCAACTGTAAGTAGGACATTCACCACAATCATTTAGTGAATTGTGTATGTCATAAAAGGAATACAAGTTAAGTTACAAGTTTTCACAAATCTTTTCCATATGGGACACCTGTTACCTCTTTGTTATTTATTCCAGATTAACTCAAGCCAGCCCTAGTATTTGACACATAGGATAGATAATACTTACACATAATGTTATCAGGAAAATACACAGCATTGACAGAGATTTACACAAAGTTCCCACTTCAGATTTCCCACTTCAAGCCCAAGTATATCATACTTTGACTAAAACAATAACTTATTGACTTAAATCGTTATGCAACATCATGAGTCATTTTCGCTGGTATGGTACTTTCACAAAATGAGGCTCCTAATTGATGCAAATGTCTATAGCATGCCTGGAAGTGGCAACAGGGGGGAAGCATTACACACACACACACACACACACACACACACACACACACACACACACACACACACACACACACACACACACACACACACACACACACACACACACACACACACACACACACACACACACACACACACACACACACACACACACCTACTCCAGAGGACATATGACAAATTACATGCTTAGAATAGGGTACAGCAGAATTCAGCACTAAACTGCAGTTAGAGGACTTGTTCTGGTTTATGATTACTTAAACATTTTAAGTAGCTATCCTTTTCAGTTGGTCTGGTTTGACGGCCCTAAAACGGCCTTGAAAGTGTTCAATATGACCTACAACACTTGCTACCTGTCCTGTATAAACGTCATACAGTAAAGTAAGAAAGCTGAAAATAGTTTTTTGTAGCCAAATGTTATTTTTGGCAGCAAAATTTGAACGATAAACAATGTCATTCCGTTTCAATTGAATTGTTTTAATTTAATCAGAAGAGAGACATTTTGATATGCCATTCTGAGATCCAACACAAAACAATGATGAACAATCACAGAGCATCTTCTACATCTTCTATAGATGACATAAACTAATAAAAACTATTTTAAGTGATAAGTAGGCATTAGTCTGAAGCTGAAAAAGAATGGAAATTCATGACTACCACAATGCGTACATCACCCATGCTCTACCAAGATTTTCCAGCACACAGATTTGACCTACTACTGTAGTTACAGTACCTTCAGAAAGTATTCACACCCCTTGACTTTTTTCACATTTTGTTGTGTTACGGACCAAATTTAAAATTGAATAAATGTACCCTTTTTTTGTCACTGGCCTACACACAATACCCACATTAGGAGGAATTATGTTTTTATTTGACAAATTAACAAAATATGAAAAGCTGAACTGTCTTGAGTCAATAAGTATTCAACCCCTTTGTTATGGAAAGCCTAAATAAGTTCAGGAGTAAAAATGTGCTTAACAACTCACACAATACGTTGCATGGACACTCTGTGTGCCATAATAATAATACATTTTTTTGTACCCCACACATACAATTATCTGTAAGGTCCCTCAGACAAGCAGTGAATTTCAAACCCAGATTCAACCACAATGACCAGGGAAGTTTTCCAATGCTGTGCAAAGAAGGGTAAAAATAAAAAAGCAGACATTGAATATCCCTTTAAGCATGATGAAGTTATTGATTACACTTTGGATGGTGTATCAATACACCTAGTCACTACAAAGATACAGGCGTCCTTCCCAACTCAATTGCCGGATAGAGAGAAACCACTCAGGGATTTCACAATGAGGCCAATGGTGACTTGAAAAAAGTTATAGTTTAATGGCTGTGATAGGAGAAAACAGGATGGATTAACAACATTGTAGTTACTCCACAATACCAACCTAATTGACAGAGTGAAAAGAAGGAAGCCTATACAGAATAAAAAATATTCCAAAACGTGCATCCTGTTTGCAACGAAGAAATACTGCAAAGAATGTGGCAAAGCAATGAACTTTTTGTCCTGAATACGAAGTGTTATGTTTGGGGCAACTCCAATACAACACATTACTGAGTAACACTGTCCATACTTTCAAGCATAGTGCTGGCTGCATCATGTTATGGGTATGCTTGTTATCGTTTAGAACTGAGGAGTATTTCAGGATAAAAAATAATTGGAATGGAGCAAAGCACAGGCAAAATCCTAGAGTGGTTAAGTCTGCTTTTCACCAGACACTGGGATATGAATTCACCTTTCAGCAGGACAATAACCTAAAACACATGGCCAAATCTACACGGGAGTTGCTGGAGTTGCTAAATCAATTTTAATCCCCCTTTGTAACAACAAAATGTTGTGAATACCTTCTGAAGGCACTGAATGATGGTAGGGAGATTTTAATTTAATACAGGACTATATTACAGGACTCTTTTCATTGAGTTACAGAAAGGCTGTGTTTAGACAGGCAGCCAATTTCTGATATTTCTTTCACTAATTGGTCTTTTGTTCAAACAGCGTCCTTTTCATACACACCAAACTTGGTGCAAAAATACTCCCACTGGTAACCTAGCAACATTCAAAGCCAGAGTCAGAGGTCGGACGTTCCCTGTGATGAAGTAAATGTGTATGAGAGAGGAAGAACGCTAGAGAGGGCATGCGAGTGAACAGAGAATTTAGAGTTTTCTCATGCCTGCCATGCCACAAAACCATGGGAGATGTGCAGTTTCGCCGCCTTGTTTGAAATGAGTTAAACGAGTTCGTGTTGTATGTTCAAGTCAACCAGTGTGTGTTTTCCTGTACGCCTGCTTTTCTACTCCTCACAGTTTTGACCTTTGCCTGTTTTTCTGGACTCCATTTCCGCCTGCCTGACCTCGAGCCTGCCTGCCATTCGGTACCTCTGAACTGGTTTTGACCTTTTGCCTGTCCATGACCGTTGTTTTGCCTACCCCTTTTGGATTGTTAATAAACATCTTGGACTCTACCATCTGCCTCCTGTGCCCTTATAGTAGCTAAGTATCAGTTCTTTCTTTATCACCTCACTAACCACACTAAGCTAATCAAATCAAATGTATTTATATAGCCATTCGTACATCAGCTGATATCTCAATGTGCTGTACAGAAACTCAGCCTAAAACCCCAAACAGCAAGCAATGCAGGTGTTGAAGCACGTTGGCTAGGATAAACTCCCTAAAAAGGCCAAAACCTAGGAAGAAACCTAGAGAGGAACCAGGCTATGAGGGGCGGCCAGTCCTCTCCTGGCTGTGCCGGGTGGAGATTATAACAGAACATGGCCAAGATGTTCAAATGTTCATAAATGACCAGCATGGTCAAATAATCGATCTGGGACAGGTAGCACGTCCGGTGAACAGGTCAGGATTCCACAGCCGCAGGCAGAACAGTTGAAACTGGAGCAGCAACACGGTCAGGTGGACTGGGGACAGCAAGGAGTCATCATGCCAGGTAGTCCTGAGGCATGGTCCAAGGGCTCAGGTCCTCCGAGAGAGAGAAAGAAAGAGAGAATTAGAGAGAGCATACTTAAATTCACACAGGACACCGGATAAGACAGGAGAAGTACTCCAGATATAACAAACTGACCCTAGCCCCCCGACACATAAACTACTGCAGCATAAATACTGGAGGCTGAGACAGGAGGGGTCAGGAGACACTGTGGCCCCATCCGATGATATCCCCGGACAGGGCCAAACAGGAAGGATATAGCCCCACCCACTTTGCCAAAGCACAGCCCCCACACCACTAGTGGGATATCTTCAACCACCAACTTACCATCCTGAGACAAGGCTGAGTATAGCCCACAAAGATCTCCGCCACGGCACAACCCATTGGGGGGGGCGCCAACCCAGACAGGAAGATCACATTAGTGACTCAACCCACTCAAGTGACACACCCCTCCTAGGGAAGGCATGAAAGAGCACCAGTAAGCCAGTGACTCAGCCCCTGTAATAGGGTTAGAGGCAGAGAATCGCAGTGGAAAGAGGGGAACCGGCCAGGCAGAGACAACAAGGGCGGTTCGTTGCTCCAGAGCCTTTCTGTTCACCTTCACACTCCTGGGCCAGACTACACTCAATCGTATGACCCACCGAAGAGATGAGTCTTCAGTAAAGACTTAAAGGTTGAGACTGAGTTTGCATCTCTCACATGGGTAGGCAGACCATTCCATAAAAATGGAGCTCTATAGGAGAAAGCCCTGCCTCCAGCTGTTTGCTTAGAAATTCTAGGGACAATTAGGAGGCCTGCGTCTTGTGACCGAAGTGTACGTGTAGGTATGTACGGCAGGACCAGATCAGAGAGATAGGTAGGAGCAAGCCCATGTAATGCTTTGAAGGTTAGCAGTAAAACCTTGAAATCAGCCCTTGCCTTGACAGGAAGCCAGTGTAGGGAGGCTAGAACTGGAGTAATATGATCAAATTTGTTGGTTCTAGTCAGGATTCTAGCAGCCGTATTTAGCCCTAACTGAAGTTTATTTAGTGCTTTATCCGGGTAGCCGGAAAGTAGAGCATTGCAGTAGTCTAACCTAGAAGTAACAAAAGCATGGATTCATTTTTCTGCATCATTTTTGGACAGAAAGTTTCTGATTTTTGCAATGTTACGTAGATGGAAAAAAGCTGTCCTTGAAATGTTCGTCAAAAGAGAGATCAGGGTCCAGAGTAACGCAGAGGTCCTTCACAGTTTTATTTGAGACGACTGTACAACCATTAAGATTAATTGTCAGATTCAACAGAAGATCTCTTTGTTTCTTGGGACCTAGAACAAGCATTTCTGTTTTGTCTGAGTTTAAAAGTAGAAAGTTTTCAGCCATCCACTTCCTTATGTCTGAAACACAGGCTTCTTGCGAGGGCAATTTTGGGGCTTCACCATGTTTCATTGAAATGTACAGCTGTGTGTCATCCGCATAGCAGTGAAAGTTAACATTATGTTTTCGATTGACATCCCCAAAAGATAAAATATATAGTAAAAACAATAGTGGTCCTAAAACGGAACCTTGAGGAACACCGAAATTTACAGTTGATTTGTCAGAGGACAAGCCATTCACAGAGACAAACTGATATCTTTCCGACAGATAAGATCTAAACCAGGCCAGAACTTGTCCGTGTAGACCAATTTGGGTTTCCAATCTCTCCAAAAAGAATGTGGTGATCGATGGTATCAAAAGCAGCACTAAGGTCTAGGAGCACGAGGACAGATGCAGAGCCTCGTTGTCTGATGCGAATTAAAGGTCATTTAGGTCATTTTGAGAGGAATGGAAGTTTCGATATAGGCCGATAGTTTTTTATATTTTCTGGGTCAAGGTTTGGCTTTTTCAAGAGAGGCTTTATTACTGCCACTTTTAGTGATTTTGGTACACATCCGGTGGATAGAGAGCCGTTTATTATGTTCAACAAAGGAGGGTTTTTAGGGGTGCACAAGGTTAAATTGAGTTCCTCAGTTAGGTGGTTAACTGATTTTTGTCCTCTGACGTCCTTGGGTAGGCAGAGGGAGTCTGGAAGGGCATCAAGGAATATTTGTGTTGTCTGTGAATTTACAGCACGACTTTTGATGCTCCTTGGTTGGGGTCTGAGCAGATTATTTGTTGCAATTGCAAACGTAATAAAATAGTGGTACGATAGTCCAGGATTATGAGGAAAAACATTAAGATCCACAACATTTATTCCATGGGACAAAACTAGGTCCAGAGTATGACTGTGACAGTGAGTAGGCCCAGAGACATGTTGGACAAAACCCACTGAGTCGATAATGGCTCCGAAAGCCTTTTGGAGTGGGTCTGTGGACTTTTCCATGTGAATATCACCAGAAATGTGAATATTATCTGCTATGACTACAAGGTCCGATAGGAATTCAGGGAACTCAATGAGGAACACTGTATATGGCCCAGGAGGCCTGTAAACAGTAGCTATAAAAAGTGATTGAGTAGGCTGCATAGATTTCATGACTAGAAGCTCAAAAGACGAAAACGTCATTTTTCTTTTTGTAAATTGAAATTTGCTATTGTAAATGTTAGCAACACCTCCGCCTTTGCGGGATGCACGGGGGATATGGCCACTAGTGTAACCAGGAGGTGAGGCCTCATTTAACACAGTAAATTCATCAGGCTTAAGCCATGTTTCAGTCAGGCCAATCACATCAAGATTATGATCAGTGATTAGTTTGTTGCCTATAATTGCCTTTGAAGTAAGGGATCTAACATTAAGTAGCCCTATTTTGAGATGTGAGGAATCACAATCTCTTTCAATAATGACAGGAATGGAGGAGGTCTAATGAGATTGCTAAGGCGAACACCGCCATGTTTAATTTTGTCAAACCCAGGTCGGGGCACAGACACGGTCTCAATGGGGATAGCTGAGCTGACTACACTGACTGTGCTAGTGGCAGACTCCACTAAGCTGGCAGGCTGGCTAACAGCCTGCTGCATGGCCTGCACCCTATTTCATTGTGGAGCTAGAGGAGTTAGAGCCCTGTCTATGTTGGTAGATAAGATGAGAGCACCCCTCCAGCTAGGATGGAGTCCATCACTCCTCAGCAGGCCAGGCTTGGTCCTGTTTGTGGGTGAGTCCCAGAAAGAGACCCAATTATCTATAAATTCTCTCTTTTGGGAGGGGCAGAAAACAGTTTTCACCCAGCGATTGAGTTGTGAGACTCTGCTGTAGAGCTCATCACTCCCCCTAACTGGGAGGGGGCCAGAGACAATTACTCGATGCCGACACATCTTTCTAGCTGATTTACACGCTGAAGCTATGTTGCATTTGGTGACCTCTGACTGTTTCATCCTAACATTGTTTGTGCCGACGTGGATAACAATATCTCTATACTCTCTACACTCGGCAGTTTTAGCTTTAGCCGGCACCATCTTCAGATGAGCCTTAACGTCGGTAGCCCTGCCCCCTGGTAAACAGTGTATAACCGCTGGATGATTCGTTTTAAGTCTAATACTGCGGGTAATGGAGTCGCCAATGACTAGGGTTTTCAATTTGTCAGAGCTAATGGTGGGAAGCTTCGGCGTCTCAGACCCCATAAGGGGAGGAGTAGAGACAAGAGAAGGCTCGGCCTCCGACTCGCTGCTTAATGGGGAAAACCGGTTGAAAGTTTCTGATGGCTGAATGAGCGACACCGGTTGAGCATTTCTACAGCATTTCCCTCCAGAAACCATGAGAAAGTTGGCCAGCTGTGGGGACCGTGCGAGGGGATTTATACTAACATTACTATCTGTAGTTACTGGTGGTACAGAAGCTGTTTCATCCTTTCCTACACTGAAATTACCCTTAACTAATGATTGCGTCTGAAGCAACACAGCTATCTTCACCGTAAGGCGATCGTTCTCCTGTATATTATGAGTACAGCGACTGCAATTAGAAGGCATCATGTTAATGGTACTACTTAGCTTCGGCTGTTGGAGGTCCTGACGAACCATGTCCAGATAAAGCGTCCGGAGTGAAAGAGTTGAATGTAAAAAAGTTGAGTTAGGGAAAAACCAAAAATAGAAACCCGTAAATTTGTCAGGTAGCAAAGTAAGGTTGGCAACAAAACGCACAGCAACACGTAAACAAGTCTGCAAGTTGTGACTGGAAATTACGTCAGCGACAAGAAACATAATGTTGGTCTAATGCTAGACAAAGCACACTACTAGACAGCTTTAGCTCAATTGGCATTGAAAACTAGCGATAACAATTGATATAATTCACAGCTTACCAACCTCCAAAAACAATGTAATTATCCATGATGTCAACGCTATCCATCTGGTCAGTCAGGCTGGCTGCAATCTCTCACTAAAAAGCTACATTACATACTTTAATGCAACTACATATGCAAGGTTTGGATGGCAATGTTTTTGTTTGGTTGGGATTCCATCTCTAGCATTCTTCCTTCTCTCGTGTGCCCTTTGTCAGAGCGAACAACCGAACTCTGACCAGTCAGCGCTGCTTTGAATATTGCTATGGTTTTGCACCATGTTTGGTGTGGATAAAAAGTCAAATTCTGAAAAAGAGCTGATGTGATTGGACAAAAGACAAATTAGTGGAATAAACATCCGAATTGGACTTCCTGGGTAAATGCAGCCATTAATATACGGCTCAAAAAAATAAAGGGAACACTTAAACAACACAATGTAACTCCAAGTCAATCACACTTCTGTGAAATCAAACTGTCCACTTAGGAAGCAACACTGATTGACAATAAATTTCACATGCTGTTGTGCAAATGGAATAGACAACAGGTGGAAATTATAGGCAATTAGCAAGACACCACCAATAAAGGAGTGGTTCTTTAGGTGGTGACCACAGACCACTTCTCAGTTCCTATGCTTCCTGGCTGATGTTTTGGTCACTTTTGAATGCTGGCGGTGCTTTCACTCTAGTGGTAGCATGAGACGGAGTCTACAACCCACACAAGTGGCTCAGGTAGTGCAGCTCATCCAGGATGGCACATTAATGCGAGCTGTGGCAAGAAGGTTTGCTGTGTCTGTCAGCGTAGTGTCCAGAGCATGGAGGCGCTACCAGGAGACAGGCCAGTACATCAGGAGACGTGGAGGAGGCTGTTGGAGGGCAACAACCCAGCAGCAGGACCGCTACCTCCGCCTTTGTGCAAGGAGGAGCAGGAGGAGCACTGCCAGAGCCCTGCAAAATGACCTCCAGCAGGCCACAAATGTGCATGTGTCTGCTCAAACGGTCAGAAACAGACTCCATGAGGGTGGTATGAGGGCCCGACGTCCACAGGTGGAGGTTGTGCTTACAGCCCAACACCGTGCAGGACGTTTGGCATTTGCCAGAGAACACCAAGATTGGCAAATTCGCCACTGGTGCCCTGTGCTCTTCACAGATGAAAGCAGGTTCACACTGAGCACATGTGACAGACGTGACATAGTCTGGAGACTCCGTGGAGAACGTTCTGCTGCCTGCAACATCCTCCAGCATGACCGGTTTGGCGGTGGGTCAGTCATGGTGTGTGATGGCATTTCTTTGGGGGGCCGCACAGCCCTCCATGTGCTCGCCAGAGGTAGCCTGACTGCCATTAGGTACCGAGATGACATTCTCAGACCCCTTGTGAGACCATATGCTGGTGCGGTTGGCCCTGGGTTCCTCCTATTGCAAGACAATGCTAGACCTCATCTGGCTGGAGTGTGTCAGCAGTTCCTGCAAGAGGAAGGCATTGATGCTATGGACTGGCCCGCCCGTTCCCCAGACCTGAATCAAATTGAGCACATCTGGGACATCATGTCTCGCTCTATCCACCAACTCCACGTTGCACCACAGACTGTCCAGGAGTTGGCGGATGCTTTAGTCCAGGTCTGGGAGGAGATCCCTCAGGAGACCATCCGGCACCTCATCAGGAGTATGCCCAGGCGTTGTAGGGAGGTCATGCAGGCACGTGGAGGCCACACACACTACTGAGCCTCATTTTGACTTGTTATAAGGACATAACATCAAAGTTGGATCAGCCTGTAGTGTGGTTTTTCACTTTAAGTTTGAGTGTGACTCCAAATCCAGACCTCCATGGATTGATAAATTTGATTTCCATTGATCATTTTGGTGTGATTTTGTTGTCAGCACATTCAACTATGCAAAGAAAAAACTATTTGACAAAATGAATTTCATTCATTCAGATCTAGGATGTGTTATTTTAGTGTTCCCTTTATTTTTTTGAGCAGTGTATATATATATCTATATATCTGTATATATATATCTATCTATCTATCTATCTATCTATCTATCTATCTATCTATATATATATATATATATATATATATATATATATGGAACCCATTCAACCCTCTGCTAAAGCCATAGGTTGTGTTTACACAGGCATCACCATTTTGATCTTTTGCCCTATTATTTTCAAAACATCTGATCTGATTGGTCCAAAAACAAATGAGTGGCAAAATATCCAAATGAGGATGTCTGTGTAAACTTAGCCTTATTAGTAGTCTAGTTAAGAGTCAACACACATCTCACCATTCACCTCTCTTTGGCAGATATACTGGCTTACCAAGAAAAAGCAGTAACTGCTCATTTGGTTGAAAATGAGTTAATATAATTTTTGCTACATTAAATACATGCTTAATCATGTGGACAAGTATCCTGCCTCTAGTTGTGTTTTGTAGAAAATGGGGGTCATGTTAGCAGTAACTGCATAAAGTTACTGTGAAACCAAGGTAAATAAAAGCTCTTTTTCTCAATTCCACGCTATGAGCAGTTACTGCCTTTTTGCTTGGAAAGGCAGTATTTCGCACCGGGTTCTTAATTGACTCGAGGATATCAAGATGGGCGGTCTCTAGGTGCATGCTAAAAATAGATCCCTCTCATTGGACTCTCTCCCGGGATGCCATTTTACATGCATTATGCATGTATGCTAATGTTTGACATGGATTAGCTGAAATGGCACCTATGGTTTGTCCTTCAAAGATGTATATGACCGCAAGAAGCAGCGATATCTTAGGAAATGTATCGGTTGATATAACATTTTAGAATGCATGCATAGTCAGTTATGGATTTTAGGGTATGTGATGACTGAATGTAGAGAAAGTAATTGATTGGGTTGGTATGGATTTATTGGGACAGAGCTTTAGCTGAAATGTAAGTTTTGAGAAAATATAAGGGCTGGTGGAAAATATTGCAGATCCTTACCATCTCTCTCCTCTTCTATCCTATCATCTCTCCCTTCTGCTAAATCATTCTCCCTCCTGTCTCCTGACTCTGCCTCTCCCCTTTCCGCATCCTTTGACTCATTGTCCCTTTTCCTCCCGGCTCGACCCCTCCCCTCCCGCTTCGTGGCCGAGTGACTCACAGAACAGAACTGCATGCTCACAGAACAGGGACTGCGGGCAGCTGAGTGAAAATAGATGAAAAATTCACTTCCGGAGGACCTATCATCCTTCACTCCCTCCTCTCTACCTTTACATCTGTATCCACTGCTAAAGCCACTTTCTATCACTCTAAATTAGAAGCTTGTGCCTCCAACCCTGGGACACTCTTTTCCACCTTCTTTTCCCTCCTTAATCCTCCACCCCCTCCCTCTCTGTGGACGACTTTGTCAACCACTTTGAAAAAGGTTGACAACATCCACTCTTCATTCAGTCAACCTACTGAGTCCACTGGTCCCACTCACACAGAACTACTCTATGTCTTGATCTTTTTCTCCCCTCTCTCTCCAGATTGAAATCCTGCAACTAGTGATATCCAGCTATCCGACAACCTGCCAACTTGACCGATCTTTTCCTGCCTTCTTCAGACTATCTCTGGAGAACTTATCCCATTCCTCACTTCCCTCATCAACTCATCTCTGAACACTGGCCGCGTCTCCTCTGACTTCAAGATGGCCAGAGTCGCTCCCCTCCTCCAAAAACCCCTCTGACATCAAAAACGGCAGACCACTATCCCTTTCTTTTTTTCCCAAAACACTTGAGCGTGCTGTCTTTGACCCATTCTTTCGATATCTCTCTCAGAACATTATTTTTGACCCTAACCAGTTTCAAGACGGGTCACTCAACTGAGACCGCTTTCCTCTATGTCACGGAGGCTCTCCTCTCTGCCAAAGCTGACTCTCTCTCCTCTGTTGTCATCGTCCTAGATCTATCTGCTGCCTTCGACAACGTGAACCATCAGATACTCCTCTCCACCCACTCAGGGCATGGCATTGCAGGCTCTGTACAATCCTGGACTGCATCCTACCTGGCTAGTCGCTCATACCAGGTGACTTGGAGAGGATCTGTGTCTGCACCAGGTGCTCTCACTACTGGTATCCCCAAGGCTCGGTTGTAGGCCTTCTTCTCTTTTCTCTACACACCAAGTCACTTGGCTCTGTCATAACCTCACTTGGTCTCTCCTATCATTCAACACATCATTACCTCTTACAAAGACAATTAGTGATGCAGTCAATCTCTCATATACTTAGAGGCAGGAGCGATTGACATGCATGTTATTGATATTAGCCCAGTTCTGGGCCAACTGTAAATTGCCTATGTCCTTCTTTGTGGCACTTGATCATATAACTGGGCAGTAGTCCAGGTGTCATAAAACTAGGCCCTGTAGGACTTGTTTTATCAATGTAAATATAAAGGCCCATGATTATCTGTCAATAAAATGTAGTTAGCAACACTCTTGACATGGCTCCTGTCAACCATATCACATTCAAGTTAACTGGGTTATTGTGTAAACTGTTGTATTGCAGTGAAAGCTACTTGTAAAGAGTTACCATCAACAGTTTTTAAATACTTCCTGTTTAATCAATTGCTAATATATAATCTATCTGCTACTGTAGAGTAAGAATTTACCTTCTAGGTCTTCTGTCATATAACCAAATCACAACGCACACCACTGCTCCCTCTATCTCATGGTAGAAAATGTGCATCTCAATCCAGGGGATTTCAGTAATGGGGTCAGGTTAAATGGGAAGCCATTTGTTATCTTAGCTTCCCACGACTTAGGGGTGACCATAATGGTGTGATAGCAACCTGCAACTCAATAACCATAGAGTGGAGTCAGTTGATGGTGCCTGAGGGAAGCGGATGAACTAGACCCCCTTTTATGGAGTAATCCCTCATGCCAGACTGGATTTCCCTCTACACAAAGCCGTATGGGCTTCTTGACTCCCACACTGCACAAGAACTGATTTGGTGTGTGTGTCCCAAATGGTACCCTATTCTCTATGGGCCCTTGTTAAAAGTAGTACACTATATATGGAGTGGTTGCTATGGTGACACCCTGACATCTGCCAATCATCATACAGAGGCTGTTGAAAACTGGGGTCTCAATCTTTCCCCTGAAACAGACCCAAGGGGGCAGGGAGTAGAGGGTTTAGGAAGGTTGACTGACATGGGATGTGAGTGAAATACACTAACAGGGGTACAGGCAGGAGGAAAAACCTCATACTAAGATGTCTTTCTGTCTGTTTCTTACTAACCCTAGGAATTGAATTGAGTCTGTCTATCAGGTAACACAGTCATTGTTCTGTCCATTGTTTGGAAACTATTTTGAGCTGCATATGTTGCAAATGATGGAGTTCTGCTTGTGTCCTTTTTGTCCTATATGTAGTGAATTGATTATTTTCTGCAGCATTTGTGTGTGTGTGTCAGAGCCTCACAAGTGTGACTAATTGCCTCACTGACTAAACAAAGCAATTGGATTGTATATTGGATTGATTGATTTTACACCTGCATGGATTAATGCCACTGTAACGGTTGTCTTCGGTGGAAGGAGTGCGAGGACCAAAGCGCAGCGTGGTAAGTGTTCATATTCATATTTATTTCAACTCAGAACACTAAACAAAATAACAAACAGAATGAAACCAAAACCAAAACAGTTCTGTAAGGTGACGAAAACCACTAAACAGAAAATAATCATCCACGAAACACAGATGGGAAAAGGCTACCTAAGTATGATTCTCAATCAGAGACAACGAACAACACCTGCCTCTGATTGAGAACCATTCCAGGCCAAACACAAAACCACAACATAGAAAAAAGAACAGACTACCCACCCCAACTCACACCCTGACCAAACTAAAACCAAGACATAAACTCAGACATTTTTTACTTGTTATCCTAGTCGGATCCCGAGTTTCCCCACTTGGAAGGTACCAGAATCAACTAATAGGAAGCGCGACACAAATAACTTATGTTCATTTCAACTCTGATGTCCCGAGTTTCTGACATGACGTGAACGTGGCGTTAAACCCAGTTTTGTCTGTTGAAGTGTTGCAACCTACAGGAATGGAATGCAGTCCTGAGGCATGGTGGATCCTTTATGCAGCATTATGGTGAGAGCACATGGCTACTGAAGATTGCTCGATACTAAAATGTGGTTGGAAACTACGTATGGAGGGTGTGACGCAATTGCGGAGCCTCTAGGGGCACACAGGCCAAATTGAGCTCCATACCGCATCGCTGTGCACCTCCGAAATGTTGTAACAATGTGGAGGGCTCCGTATAGCTCCACATTGACATGATTGGTTGACGGCAGGTGAGGGTGGGAGGTACTGTATGAACACAAACTCACTTCCTTGACATCTATGCTCCGCGAAGCGCAAAGAGTATGTTTGATGTGACTTCGGCGGAAGCCGCATCGCAGTGAATGCTGTATGGTCAATGCAGACTTCGGGTTGACCATGTAGCGCCTTTAACTTAAAGAAAATGGACACCTGCCTCCTGGGCTGCACCACTTCCTGTGCTTTTTGTTTATTTCCTTCGTAATGGTATGTTTTTAATTTTGCACGGTTTTTAAACAAACTTTTTTGATACAATGTAAAATAACTAAAGGAAGAGGTGAATGGATAATGGTCTGATACTTGAGTTCAGTTATAGAAAAAAACATGCCTTAGCCCCCTTGAGTCGATGTCCGCACCCCCGCAGAAATCAAATTAGCATAATAAAAAAATCAACATAAAAATCAGTCAGTTTAAGTTACAGATATGTTTTTTGAGGGGCGGGGGATGAGTCTCTACCGCATCCGCTGATGTCGAACTTCCCCACAGGCAATGAGACATCGTGAAAATCGGTCTTCTCAGAAAATTGGCTGCAGCATCAAAACAGTTTGCCCACAGGCCTCACAAGACTCGATTGAAGGTCTCCCGGTACCAGCTGAAAAAATATATGGAAGTATATATGGAGACTGTTCAGTGCCAAAAGTAAAGGGTTAAACAAATCCTGATCTTATATCTCTTAGATATAGGACAGAGACTTCAGAACAAACTTCCTTTTGAAGAAATTTGAGTGGGGACTATCTGTTGTTCCATGTAGTGAATCTGTTATTCAATGTGTTTGTATGGGCTAATAGCAGTTCGTCCAAATAAAAATGGGGGACATAAATTTCAAGGGGTCTTAAAATTCCAAATCAAATAGCAAAATGATCCTCAGTATGACCTTCTTAAAACAATTCCATATAGCTTAGTAGAACCCCCTCTACCTCCCCGTCTCCACGGCTTAGACTGTAATGGGTTAAATACATTTTTGAACTGGTTCACTGTTGTCTACCTCTACGCTACCTGTTCAACCCAGATCCTAAGAACATGTCATGTGTGCATCTATCATTTTGAATGTACTACACACACACACACACGTTTATGTCCGTTAGACTGTGTATGCACTATGCAGTATGAGTATGAGCGTGTGTGTCTGACAGCCAGGTCACCCAGACCACTAGCCAGCTGCTGCTATTAGCCTTTGGCTGGGTTGTTTTGGGAGAGGGGGGTTGAGAGAGGTCAGGAGCTGTGATATAATCTAGAGGATGTGTGTGTGAGTGATGAGGTCCCCATTGTAAACACAGTGGCTAGTGAGAGGTGCAGTATTAGAGCTGACTAGAGTGGCCGAGACATACGCACAAGGGTAATTGCTGCTCCCCCATCTCCCTAAATGACAACTAATATCACAGCAGAGGGAAGCTGGTAAACCATTACCTGGCTGGAGCACAAGGGCATTTTTTAAGCTTTTATCAACACCCGATAAGCTCCAATTGGGCTGCAAAATCAAATCAAATCAAATAAATTTTATTTATATAGCCCTTCGTACATCAGCTGATATCTCAAAGTGCTGTACAGAAACCCAGCCTAAAACCCCAAACAGCAAGCAATGCAGGTGTAGAAGCACGGTGGCTAGGAAAAACTCCCTAGAAAGGCCAAAACCTAGGAAGAAACCTAGAGAGGAACCAGGCTATGTGGGGTGGCCAGTCCTCTTCTGGCTGTGCCAGGTGGAGATTATAACAGAACATGGCCAAGATGTTCAAATGTTCATAAATGACCAGCATGGTCGAATAATAATAAGGCAGAACAGTTGAAACTGGAGCAGCAGCAAATGATTCCTCATATACCCTGGCCACCCAATTTATTTCTCCCTGTTTGATCGAAAGGTGCAGCCTACATAACCAATTGTCTTTGGGAATGACATAAATATTTTGGGATTTGCTGGACATTTGGATCGGCGAGGGGGTTGTTGGATCGACCTGGGGCTGTTGCATGTATGGATGTGCACATAAGCTTGATAATTGAGAAGCTTTAATGACTCAACTTAACCTCAGGGTCATATGCAGTAGCCGATTTAGGTATCGGCGACATGGGCAGCCTCCCAGGGTGACATCTTGCCAGGGGCGGCACAGGGCGCCCGCACAAAAAAAATTGGAATGGTGACATTTGCGCGATCGGTTTTCTATCGCTCGTTTGCACATAATGTCAATGATATCATGTCACCATGTGGGACTGTGGGTCAATTAACCTTGTCGGAGTGCGTGCCCTGATTCTAGTTTGTGAGCTTGGCAGGCTATTGCCTGGGAAGTTCTCCCACTCAGAAGAACGAGATGGGGAGGGGACGGGGGTAGGTTGACCTCAGGTCTCCCCACTGGTAGCGAGGTGGGGAATCTATCAAATAGCGCACCTCTTACTTTGTACAGTACTAATGCAATTAGTAAAATCAGGCACACTACGAAATGCTACCAAATAAACCACACTTCATTCATAATACTGTGAATATGTAGTTTCACAGACATATTGTTACATTTTTTTCTGGTTTGTGTGAAATTGTTAAGAACAATATAAAACCAGTCCAAATGTATCCATATTTGTGGACTGCTCTCAGAATTTGTCTTACTCTTCCGGTGGCCGTAGCTGAGGCAGAGAGGAGCTTTTCAAAGCTGAAGCTCATCAAATCCTACCTGAGGTCCACCATGTCACAGGAACGCCTTAGTGGCCTTGCTGTCAGGGTTTAGATGGCATGTGTGCAATTTAGTTTGGGTTTCTTGTTTGAAGTGCAATAGTGTAATAATCAGGTTCTCTTCTCTATAAGTGTGTTATTCTATTTGTGTATTTGTGTGATATACTGTAGGATTTGTGCAATTTAGTTTTATTTGTGTGTTTTTTGTTAGCAACAGGGTAGTAGTGTAATAATTAGATTCTCTTTTTTATTCGTTTTTATATACTACAAATTGTTTCTATTTGTTTTCGTTACTACTTTTTGATATTTATGAGTATTATTTTTGTGTATAGATTTAAATGTTATTATTTGTGTTGTTCCAAATGTCTGAATAAAAATTACCGTTAGTGCCCAGGGAGCAATACCAGCTAGAACCGTCACTGTTCATGCGATATGCGTAATTTGCATTTATGGACAAAATTTGTCAAACCTTTTAGCGGCTGTGTAATTTCAACCGCTGTAATGAATTTATATAATATATATTGTGCAGTAGGATGAATCATGTAACTAAAAAAGGTTGGGTGCACTTACCGTTCACATTTCACAAAAGGGCCTAACCGTTTGTATAATTTCCAGTTGTATATTTTGGCCCATTCACTCATGCACAGGGGTTGGAATCAGTTCAGGGACGAGAACCGGAAAATGACATTTTCAAGGAATAGAACCGGAACCTGGAACAAAACCTTTCTTTTAAAAAGCATGGGAACTTCCCCTAGCAGGACATCTTCCGGTGAAACTGGAGGGCACGATTCAAATAAATAATAATACCAATTATGGATATTAAACATGTAGGTACATACAAGTGTCTTATATCGGTTGAAAGCTGAAATTCCTGTTAATCTAACTGCACTGTCCGATTTACGTTAGACATTACAGCAAAAGCATGCCATGAGATTGTTTGAGGATGGCGCCCCACATCAAAATATTTTTCCAACGGCACAGGTTTCATAAATTCACAAATAGCGATAAATATTCATTTATTTTTTGAAAATCTTCCTCTGATTTGTCATCCAAAGGGTCCCAGCTATAACATGTAGTGTCGTTTCCATTAGATAAAATCCTTCTTTATATCCCAAAAAGTCAGTTTAGTAATTTGAGTAATCCACTCATTCAACATGCAGAGAAAGGAATTCGAAAATCTTCCGCTAAAATGTTTGTTAAAACAAGTTAAAATATGTTTCTATTGACTCCTCAGATACCCTAAAATGTAATCAAACTATAAGATTTCATACGGAAAGAAGTATGTTCAATAGGAAACCAATATTAGCAGGTGCGTCTTGTCTTCATGGCGTGCCCAAACACGGATTTCCAAGAGTGTGTCCCAGTACTAAAGCGTATATTTCTTACTCATTTTGGATGAAACAAGCCTGAAACCTTGAACGTAGACTGCTGACACCCTGTGGAAGCCATAGGAATTGCATCCTGGGAGCTCGATTTCATTATTTCCCTATACTTTCCATTGTAAGAGCATGGGCTCTCAAAAAAAATCTGGTTGGTTCTTCTTTGGATTTTCTCCTATCATATCTATTGTGTTATAGTCTTCTACAATTATTTAAATATTTCTACAAATGTCAAAGTGTTTTCTTTCCAATGGTATCAATTATATGCTTATCCTGGCTTCAGGGCCTAAGCAACAGGCAGTTAACTTTGGGCACGTCAGTCAGGTGGAAATTTAGAAAAAAGGGCACTAGCCCAAAGAAGTTTTAATAATGTTATTTTACGTTCCAGCCATGTTTTTGTCCCACAACAAGGTGCCTACACAAAGACCTCACTCTGTCACTAAGAAATGTATTCCAGTGTCTGCATGCAAGCTGAGAATCTTTGCCTGTGCGTGTTTAGGCTACATGCCCCTCCCCCCTCTGAAGCATAGGCTACTGTGATGTTACAAGCTTGATTCAGAAGATAGTGAGAGAGACAATGCTAGTTAAGGATACTATAGGCCTAGTTATCACTTTTCACGTTGGACAAAAAAGTAAGATGTGTTTTTAATTCATGTGCCGCTCTCTACACAAGCTTGTTAGCTAGATAGTTCAAGCTTGTTAGCCACCTAGCTCTAAGGACATTCAAAGCTCCTCCATAGATGCCGCTCCTTCTAGGTATAATTCTGTGGAACGAATTCAGATAATGCATGTCATAACAAGATGCCCAGCACTTCAAGCCTCCTCATCAAACCCTCTCTCGCTCTCTACCCACTCCCAAAATCTCTGTCGCATCTTGTGCCATAGGTTACCTTGTCTGTCCATCACGTATGTAATCAACTGGCTTGCCTGCACTAACCACACTGATTGGTGAAGTAATTCAATGAGCGTAATGTAAAAAGCTGTTCATTTCACAGGTTATTAAAAAAGGAACAATATAAACCAGTACTTTTTTAGGGTTCAAGCCAGTTCAGAACTTTATTTTAATGGTCGGAACAGTGGAAAGAAACAACAAAAAATGGTGGTTCTGTTCAGAATTATTGAGAAAAGATTTTGGTTCCAACCCCTGCTCAGGGATGCTTTCATTGATGAATGCATTCTTTCTGATATTTACAAATCCTGTCGGTTTGAGATGGCTCTCGAAATTCCATCTTCTCCCTATGCAGGGTTTTCAACGGTTACAGTGTGACTGTTTGAGGTTGTGGACAGGTGTCTTTTATACTGATAACAAGTTCATACAGGTGCCATTAATACAGGTAAAAAGTGGAGGACAGAGGAGCATCATAAAGAAGAAGTTACAGGTCTGTGAGAGCCAGAAATCTTGCTTGTCTGTAGGTGACCAAATACTTATCTTCCACCATTGCAAATAAATTCATAACAAATCCTACAATGTGATTTTCGGGATTTTTTTCTCTCATTTTGTCATAGTTGAAGTGTACCTGTGATGAAAATTACAGGCCTCTCTCATCTTTTTAAGTGGGAGAACTTGCACAATCGGTGGATGACTAAATACTTTTTTGCCCCACTGTACATTCGTTGTGTTTTAATGTTTAGAAATGTCAATATTCATATTTTACGAACTGGTTTTCAGTTAGCTTTCATATCAGAGAGAAATAATCTTGAAAATAAAAGTTAAACAGTTAAAATGAGAGTTTCTATTGGACACATTCAGGTATATTTATCCCCATTTCATTCCGTTTAAGAAATGTTTTTCGATAGAATCGGCTGAATGAATACACCCCTGATCACACATAAACAGTTAACTTTCATAGCCACATAGAAACAGCTCATTGTATTCCTTCTCGCATCTACGCGCTCTCCTCCTCTCACCTTTTTCCTTCGCTTGTGGCCTTCAATGCATACCACATCAGCTGTATGTATGTGACCAGGAGAAAAAACCTTTCCAAGCCAAACCTTCATATCCTAACCGCTACACACAGCTTACATCGTTGTCACCATATTAGCTAAAGTAACATCATAGTCAACATAGCTAATAGAACTAATGTGCTAATAAACCCACTACAATCATGCGGTACAGTGTAGTAATCAGTTTAGCAGTTACAATGGCAGGCCCCGGTGGCAATAAATTAGTCAAAACAAAAACTTACATTGACTTGGAATTGTTCCAGTGTTGGATAGCCACTTAGTTAACATAGCATCCCTCTGTTTGAGCCGGGGGTTTGAGTAGGCTAAACTAGCTAGCTGCCTTTTCAAGCTATGTAAGTGAAAGTGAAAAAAAAATACAAAATATAGCTAACTCTCTCTCATAAGAAAATTAATTTATTATAAACTGTTCAACTATTTTCTTTCTCTCTCTCTTTGAGTCAAATACCCACCAGATTTTATGCACTGTAGTGCTATCTAGATGTAGCTCATGCTTTCAGTACTATATTCATTCTCTGATCCTTTGAGTGGGTGGACAACATGTCAGTTCACGCTGCAAGAGCTCTGAAAGGTCCTCCGGAAGTTGTCATAATTACTGTGTAATTCTATGGAAGGCGGTAAGAACCATGAGCCTTCTAGGTTTTGTATTGAAGTCAATGTACCCAGAAGAGGACAGAAGCTAGCTGTCCTCAGGCTACACAATGGTGCTACCCTACAGAGTGCTGCTGAGTCTACTGTAGACCTTCATTGCAAAACAGTGTGTTTTAATAAATTATTCTGTGACGTGACTATATGTTGTAGTTTTATCTAAAAAGGATATATTTTTAAATCTTTCACTTTTTAAAATATTTTTTATGAAATTCACTGAAGAGGATGGTCCTCCCCTTCCTCCTCTGAAGAGCCTCCACTTGTCAATAGGCACTAAAGCAGTTAGCGTCTATGAATGCGGTAGATTTGAGAGTGCAACCTATTATTGATTTCTAACGATTCACATTCAAATGACAAGGCATAATCTACAAAAAATGTCTGAGGATAAATGTATATTATGCACTGACAAAGGGAATTCCAAGGATTATGGATCAGCAATATGCGCACCTTCAAACCGAAAGGAAAGGGAACAATTATCTGAAATATGCGAATAAACACCTGTAGGTAGCATGCCATATTAATTGACAACTATATGTGACAATTCCATTGCTTATCAGTGTAATGTGCTGACACTCATAAGAAATCCACTTTAAAATAAACTATGAATTCAGTTGATCCCTAAATTGGTATTATGAGTGGTCATGTAGAATAGTGAAGCTGTGAGATGAGAGGGCTGCGTTCAGAGCTGGCAGTTTGACAGTTACTGCATGTCAAGCTCATACCCAGCCTTAATTGAATTATAATAATAATAATAATTTATATATTCCTTATAGTGCTTTTCAATATGTTCTCAAAGCACTTAAAGCAACAACAAAAATATATATTCAACAAATAGTTCACTAGATGGACCATCTTGGCAGGCTGGGTAGTGTTCATTCGTGGCTTGAGCATTCAGCTTTACTATGCGATGGAAAATTGGTAAACTCTCTTAGAAAAGGGCTCACAGTTTAGTAGGTAGGTGTCGATCAATTGATTATCCATCCATCCTAGATAGAGAGTAGAAAAACCTATGCCTTCTCAAGTGCACTTATTTGCAGCGCCACCGACAAATCAAATTGTATTGGTTGCATATTTTGCAGATGTTATTGCAGGTCCATCGAAATGATTATGTTAATAGATCCAACAGCGCAGTAATTGTGAACAATATGAAACAAAACACAAAAAAAAATCAAAAGTTACTGGGAGTTGAGAGCGTTCCCGGCTGGAGCCTTGTGACAACGCTCTCTCTCTCGATGCACGGCAAGCGAGCCACATGGTGCTGGAGGGAAACTGGAGGCGAGGTAGACAGTGTTGGATCATCAAAGGGAGCAGAAGGGAGCAGAGAGCTCCGTATCAAATGGCTTAGCAGAGACAGACAGAATATGAAGAGGGATAGAGAGAGAGAGAGAGAGACGAGGGAGTGAGGGAGGATATTTGGGTGGCATGGAGAGTAAGAACCATGAGTGACAAGACCTTACTAATCACAAGGGAGTTTTGGGTTGCGATATCGGCTGGTCTCAATCTCAGTGATCAACACTTTCGAAATGCTGTCAGCCAAGATGCTGGGTGAAATCTTACAAGGTGACATAAGAGAAACGGTCATGAGAAAATGACAGATCTGTGGACAAATATGGCATCGTGTCGACATGTGCTGATTGCTGGGATCATGTGTTGGCTGGGAAGGAACCATTCAGGGTTGCAATCAGTAGACCTGAAAGGAAACATTCCGAAGCGGAGTGAGGAGGGAGGTCCTATCTGAACATTTCCAATAAGAAACACTCATTTTCGTTTTATGTAGCAAATAGGTTTTTAAAAACATTTTGAAACATCCTGTTGTGGCAGCTTTTAGGCGATGGAAAAACATGCCTCACTCATGCAGTTTGAGGAAAATGACTTCATGCTGTTTACCAAATGGGGCATTACATTGCTTGCTCATGTTTCAAATGTCATCCACAGCAACAGAGAACAGCACTGTCCAATTAAAATGATGTAATTTACTATATATAACATCACCCATATATTAATATTTCAAAACACAATGTTCATATATATATCTTACTTTATGTAAGCCGAACCCACCCATTGGACATGCAGATGCTGGGAAAGTGCTCATCTGAGTCCATTCCTATACTATATCCTACTGGAATTAAAAGTATCCTAATTTTGCATTGTCAGCATTCACCTCTTACCTGTGGGGCAGATTCAATTCTTTCAGAGCCCAGAACACCTTGTTAGCAACTTTCGCATTGTGCAGACCCTGCAACAAATGTTGCACAAACGCCAGCTGTCTGCTAATCCTCGAAAATCACCTCAAGCATGTTCTGACACTCGCTCCCATATCCAGCCTTCCCTGAGCCAAAAATGAGAGAAAACATGTGCAGTACCTCCGAAGACCAGATGAGGGCACTCTTGTATTTCCTGCATCTCTTCCCATGTAGGCAATGAGGGAGATAAGTTATGAAGTGTCTTTTGAGAGGCTTAATTGAAAGATGCTGGCAAAGCAGTGTGTGTGGACATACTTGGTCAAAGGTTTCACTGTATGCTTTGCTCACATACTTACCAGGGAGCTGTCTCTGTCAGTGTGCAGCTGGATCCAACGGAGAACCAGAGATCCCATGGCTCCCATGGAGCTAAGGTGGCAGCATCTGTGTTTCTCTCCTACCACAAACAGATGAAAAGGACAAGTAGACCCAGAACTGGGGTTGACACTGCTCCATGTCCCTGGACTTTTTAGAATTGCACACAAAAGAGCCATTCACTTATAATCTGGCAGCATCATCCTTCTGTGAACTGGTTACAAAGAGAAACAGGTAAGGCCAAAGAAAGCGTGCTTCTTGTCAGGGTTGGCTATCTATGAGTAAAAAAGTTAGTGCAGCATTTCCCAACCTCGGTCCTGGGGACACCGAAGGGATTCAAATAACATCATTAAGCACAGTGCTAGGGCAAAAACCAAGATGTGCACCCCTTGGGTTCCCCAGGACTCAGTTTGGGAAACACTGGGTTAGTGTTAAACCTTTAGATTCGTCTGAGGCAAAAAGACAGCTGTTTAAATCAACTTGAAAAGTATGTGGTAAATGTATCTCCCTTTTATCCGTTTTTTACTGCTTTAAAAAGCAGTTCTGTAAGAAATGCATAAGGTAATTATGCAATCATAGGGCAATCTGTTTCTCATCCATTGCTACCGAGAGAAACCTGTCAGAGGAGAAATCATAACCTAGATTTGATTGTAGGCTACACAGTATGGGATTTTTAATGAATCCTATTTAGACTTAGGCTGTGCTCTATAACCAGTTCCTGTGGTCGTTGTCATGCCAAATATGTTCTAAGACTGTACAAACAGATATGGGACCAGGCTACACTCTTAGAAAAAAAGTGTAGAGTCTAAAAGTGTTCTTCGGCTGTCCCCATAGGGGAACCCTTCGAAGAACCCTTTTTGGTTCCAGATAGAAACCCTTTGGGTTACATTTAGCACCCTTCCACAGAGGGTTCTACATGGAACACGAAAGGGTTCTACCTGGGACCATAAAGTGTTCTCCTATGGGGACGGCTAAATAACCCTTTTTTCTAAGAGTGTAGGTAGCTTTGAGAAGTCTTGTTTCTTAGGAAATCTTCAATCTTCAATTCATTTGTATCATTCAATAAAATATTAATCAAGGCACTGACTCACGTGGTGAGATACTTGGAGGACTTGACTCATGGTGCGATTTGGTATGTCCAGTTTATCCCTTTTCTTTCAAGTTTCGAGTTCCAACTGACACATTTGCAGCATGAGCCCATTTAAAATAAATCATGACATCCCTACTTATTTGGCATTTTACATTGTTCGCTGACATAAACATTGAGAAGATATAATTCCTTGACAATAGCTTCCCTTTCACATGTGCTATATTGTTGAGCCTCTAGTCACAATGTGCATTAGCGATGGGATGTGATTGACTAATGCCATATGTCCACCAGATGCATATGCATTTTGCTATACGTACTTGATGCGACCAACGCTAATAACTACAACAGATTAAAGTTATTCTCCTATCAGAGCTACCAGAGCTACCAACAGACTGGCAGAGCTACCAACAGACTGGCGCACACAAGGGTGCATTACAACAATTAATCTTATTTGTTTCTATTCTTCTGTCACTCATCTCTAGCAACATAAATAAACTGAACTGGTTGTTCCCATACAGAGTACTGATTTCAAATCACTAGCTTGCCCTGCACGATGGCATGTTAAATTACGCACAGAACAGTTCTGTGCATATTAATTCTGCACGCAATTCTATTGGCTGGTTTCATGAAAACTATCCAACAGGGCACACTACCCAAGCTTTGTAATGCTGAATTTTCTCAGTGTCATTTTTTGACACAAATTTGCAGTCGTCAAGCCGGTATCCTCTCCTCTCTAACTACACAATAGTCATCATAATTTGGCCTCTATATGGGCCACCCTCGCTATGGTAACTTTTACAAACTTCCTTTTGTACCACCACATGGTAATGCCTCACACAAGTTGAAAATATTGAACGCGTGCAGTACACAGAACGCACTGCAGCCTAGCGTAGCATGCCAAATGTAGCGTTGCAGACTGCTCCATTGACAATTAATGACTTCTGCCGGAACGCAAACAGTTTGACGCATCTGGTGGACATGTAGCTTAAGACATCTTGATAACAATGGAAATCACTGCTGCCAAGGCAGCAGCTATTCTTCCTGGGGTTCAGCAAAATTAAGGCAGTTATGCAATTTTAAAAACATTACAATACATTCACAACAGATTTCACAACACATTAAGCGTGTGCCCTCAGGCCCCTACTCTACTACCACATATCTACAACAAAAAATCTATGTGTACGTGTGTGTAAAGTGCGTATGTTATCGTTAGTTTGTATGCATGCGTCTGTGCCTATGTTTGTGTTGCTTCACAGTCCCTGCTGTTCCATAAGGTGCATCTGTTTTTTTAATTTACTGCTTGCATGAGTTACTTGATGTGGAATAAAGGTCCATGTAGTCATGGCGCTACATAGTACTGTGCGCATCCCATAGTCTGTTCCATGTAGTCATGGCGCTACATAGTACTGTGCGCATCCCATAGTCTGTTCTGGACTGCGAAGAGATCTCTGGTGGCATGTCTTGTGGGGTATAAATGGGTGTCTGAGCTATGTGCCTGTAGTTCAAACAGACAGCTCAACATGTCAATACTCTCACAAATACAAGTAGTAATTAAGTCAATCTCTCTTCCACTTTGAGCCAGGGGAGATTGACATGCATATTATTAATGTTAGCTCTCTGTCTCTCTGACCACACGACTCAACAGTAGCACAGGTGTGTCAAAACTAGGGCATGTAGGATCTGCCTTGTTGATAGTGCTGTTAAGAAAGCAGAACAGCACTTTATTATGAACATACTTCTCCCCATCTTAGCTACTGTTGTATCAATATGTTTTGACCATTTACAATTTACAAGACAATTTATAAGACCAATTACAATTCAGGGTTACTCCAAGCAGTTTAGTCACCTCAACTTGTTCAATTTCCACATTATTCATTACAAGATGTAGTTGAGGTTTAGGGTTTATTGAATTATTTGTCCCAAATACAATGCTTTTTGTTTTGAAATATTTAGGAATAATTTATTCCTTGCCACCCACTCTGAAACTAACTGCAGCTTTTTGTTAAGCATTGCAGTCATTTCAGTCACTGACGTGTATAGTGTTGACTCATCCACATACATAGAAACACTGTCTTTACTCAAAGATTGAAAAAAGCAAGTGGCCCAGACAGCTGCCCTGGGGAATTCCTGATTCCACATGGATTGTGTTGGATAGGCTTCCATTAAATAACATCCTCTGAGTTATGATAGACAGGTAACTCTTTATTCACAATATAGCAGGGGGTGTAAAGCCAAAAACACATACGTTTTTCCAGAAGCAGACTATGATCGATAATGTCTAAAGTTTCACTGGTCTCACAAAACAGCCCCCACAATATCTTTATCAGTAATACAAGCAGTACAATTTGATTTAAAATACAGATAAAAAACACCTTATGGAACAGCGGGGACTGTGAAGCAACACAAACATAGGCACATACACATAATAACATACGCACTATACACACACATACACAATGATTTTGTCCTGTAGATATGTGGTAGTTGTGGAGTAGGGGCCTGAGGGCACACAGTGTGTTGTGAAATCTGTGAATGTATTGTAATGTTTTTAAATGGTATAAACTGCCTTAATTTTGCTGGAACTCAGGAAGAGTAGCTGCTGGGATCCATAATAAATACAAATCATACATTTCTATCAGCCAATCATCAGTCATTTGCTGTGCTTGTTGAATGTCCTTCCTTATAAGTGTGCTGAATGTATGTATGTCTGAATGTCTGAATTTGTTTACTGTAAAATAGCATTGTATCTGGTCAAACAATTTTTCATAGTGTAGTTTCTTCTTTTTATTCAGTTTAGTCACATGATTTCTTAATTTGCAGTACATTTGCCAATCAGTTGTGCAGCCAGACTTATTTGCCATTTATTTTGACTCATCCCTCTCAACCATGCAATTTCGTCATGGGGATTTAACAGTTTTTACACTGATTTTCTTAAATGGGTGCATGCCTTATTAGTAATTGGGATAAGCAATTTCATAAATGTGCAAGTGCAGCGACTGGTTGCTTCTCATTACACACCACCGACCAACAAATAGTCTTTACATCAACAACATAGGAATCACTCCAAAACGTATTGTATGACCTCTTATACACAATATTAGGCCCAGCCTTTGGAACTTTGGTTTTCCTAGATATGGCTACTTTCAAGCTAATTTCTGCAGTATTAGTAAAGATGTGATCAATACATGATGACGATTTCATTCCTGTGCTGTTTGTAACTACCCTGGTAGGTTGACGGATAACCTTAACTAGGTTGCAGGGACTAATTACCGTTTGAAGCTTTATCTTGAGTGGGCAGCCTGATGAAAGCCAGTCAATATTTAAATCAATAAATGGTTCTGAATACAAACGGCCACACCTCCACCTTTAGCATTTCTGTATTTTTTGTTGATCTTATAACCATGTATTGCTACCATTGTATCATCAAAGGTAATATCTAAGTGAATTTCAGAGATTGTCAGAATATGAATGTCATCTACTACTATCATCTACTACTAGCAATTATTGATTTCATGAACCTTGTTTCATGAAATCACATGCTCATGTGAGCTATTTTTAGCACTTTTCTGGGAGGCTTGATTGTTTTTATTGCTTTTCTGGGAAGCTTAGCAGAGGTAGACATCCTCAGGTTATTTATGTTAGTGCAAGGAGAGCTGCACACAGTGGACTTCCTGCTATGGCACACCAGAGTATAACTCTGGACATGAATTAGGTTACTTACATTGTGTCTTCCAACGCCCTTGAGATAATGTACATTTGCTGAAGCATTATGACAACTCAATGACACAATTGTAGGGATTAAATGAGCTGGACTTAGGTCACTGATAATACATTGTCTCAACGCAGCCTTAAAATGCTGTGAAAGGATCCAGGAACCCAAATGATTTGGGTGGATCCTATCCTCCTTATAATACAAGCTTTGTTTCCAGAAGGTATCAAAATGATCAATAAATGTTATACCCACAGAGCAGCAATAGTCTCTTAGCCATTTATGTAGGGCTAAAAGTCTGCAGGTCAGTGGGATATGCGATGAGTACTGTGTGTGTGTGTGTATGTATGGGTGTGTCTCTCTCTCTCGCACTCTCTGTAGTTATGTGTGTGTGATCAGTGTGTGTTAATTTCTAACAATCTTCAATCCTCACATTGACTACCATTCTCTCATCCTTTCTGTCATCTTTGAAGCTCCTGGAGGGTCTGTCCATCAACAAAATGTTCCCCATGTCAACCCCAGACCACACACCAGCCAAAGCTTGGTCTTGGTGCAGAATCTTCAGTTTCTCTCTCATCCCTCAGGCCAGTCCAGGGATCAAGCCCAGACTAGTGAGGATAATCCCTATTGTGTTCATCAGAGAGGCTATACCTCTGCACAGTGCACTGCAACACTTTCACACAGACTGTATGGCTGGAAAACAGGGTTTTACTGACTCTGTACGGTGTCAACTTATCTTGCCGCTCGACTCAAGGCAGTTCCCTGTTACACTTATTCAGAAAGAAATCGGCAGCGACTGATAGGGCTTAGTTCTCTTCAAGTACCCTTAGTGAAAACGTTTGGGAAACCCTGGGCTAGGCTACCTGTTTAATAATTTAAGTAATGGATCAAGCCTTAGCAGTCATTCTGATCTTGTTCCCAATGATCCGTGCTTCAGTTTATTATGTTGCTGTCCAGCGGTTCTGAATTTGCGATGCGCCCGACATTCCACATTTTTCTGTGCAATAGCCTTTCGATTTGAACATTTGCAATGTTTTGGTGTGTGTACTAGGCTATTTGATTTCATTTATATATTTTACAGCACTTTGGTTTCACGAATACATATGTTGAAATGGAACCAAATGATCTATTTCTGTCTTCAGTGCTTTTCAAATAGGATAGATGGGCTATATGGTCTACTACGATATAGGTTTATATGTGATAGGAATGGAGTTATAGGCAGACTATTTCATTCAGAGTTTAGAGAAATGAATAACATTGGAAATTAGCTATTATCCAGCTGGTTAATGCAATGTATATCTATTGAATTTGGAAAAATCCACCCTCACTCAGCCCTGCCCCATCTACTCAGCCAATCAGGAGCCACTACTTTGTTGAGGTTGGAGCATACTGTATACTTTTTTACTAAACTGTACACGCTAAGTAAAATAGTATGCAGTTTAAATATGTAGTACGCTAGTATGGGTATTCGGACATGGCCACTATGTCTTGACTCCTATTTACATTGGCTAATAAGGAAAACGTTATGGAAATGATTGTTCTTTACCCATTTAGGAAAAACCTGTTCAATTAAAACATATAACAGTGTTTCTGGAATAAGACAAGCCTGAAATACAGTGGAAGCAGAATACAGTTATTAACTTTCCCTGAAAAACATGTTACAGGATTTGATTGAATAGGAGGAATATATTGTTAGGGAAACTAGCTACCATTTCCTATATTGTGATTATTATTCATGAATTCAATACGTCTGGCTTATTTTGCATGAAATAATGAATAGTACAAAGTGTACCACCAGAGATTAATCAAGTCCTAAAAATAATCACAGACACTAGTTTTGTTTTAGCTCCACACAGTAAACCGGCCGCATAACATTTGTATAACGATTTCAAAATTCCAAGTATAGGCCCGTAACTAATTCTTTGATATCTCTACTCTGCTTAATTAAAGAGTGAGAATATGTACTTCGAGCAAGTCTGGAGCGCTCTGTCTAGGGTTCATAACCTCATGGCAGAATTATGGCAGAATAACTTCTTATCTTGGTGTTACATAGGGATTTTGAAAATGACACAATGCTCGATTGAAAATACCAATATTGTGATCACAAATAGCGACTTGTTCACTGGGGAGGCATCATCCCCACAGGGGCCAACAAGTACAGAAATCACTTTGCTTCCCATCCTCTATCTAAACCAGCCAATAATTTGGCCATCAAGGCATCCCTCCAAGCCAACAGAATTCTCCGGGAAGACTGTCTCCATGACAGAAGGAAAAATCATGCAACACAACAAACACTTTTATGTTATCTATTTCTGCCATCAAAGGTTAAATTCCATCAAGTGTCCAAATATATGCCTGTGCAACATATATATAAACCATTTTTCTCTCAAGTGACCTTTTGTTTTCCTCTGATGTACTTAAAAAAGAAAAAGTGTATTGAAAGAGGAAATGTGCACTACACTTTAAAAACTCAAATTGATGGTCAAGAGTGAGCCGGGAGAGAAAGTGTTCATTAAGGCATACAGCATATTCTATCCCTTATATAAATCCTTAGATATTCACCATAGGAGAGAACTACCAATTATGTTTGGGGACAAGCACTGGTCACACATTACATTGGAAGTGTTCCAGTTCTCACGGTTGTAATGGAAGATAATGCCAGAGTGCAGATGTTCACTAAATCTGGGGCTAAACAACAGCATTCAGGCCTATAGGAAAGTGGCAATAATAGCCAGGGATTGGAGTTGTGATTTTATTTGATGTATTAGGATCCCCATTAGCCAACAACATTGGCGACTGCTAGTCTTACTGGGGTCCGATACATAACAAAAAAATACATTAAAAACAAAAGGCTACCATTTACATACATACAGTTGAAGTCGGATGTTTACATACATCTCAGCAAAATACATTTAAACTCAGTTTCACAATTCCTGACATTTAATCCAAGTAAAGATTCTCCGTTTTATGTCAGTTAGGATCACCACTTTATTTTAAGAACATGAAATGTCAGAATAATAGTAGAGATAATGATTTATATCAGCTTTTATTTTTTTCATCACATTCCCAGTGGATCAGAAAATTACATACACTCCATTTGTATTTGGTATTATTGCCTTTAAGTTGATTAACTTGGGTCAAATGTTTCGTGTAGCCTTCCACAAGCTTCCCACAATAAGTTGGGTGAATTTTGGCCCATTCCTCCTGACAGAGCTGTTGTAACTGAATCAGGTTTGTAGGCCTCCTAGCTCGCACACGCTTTGTCTGTTCAGCCAGCAAATGTTCTATGGGATTGAGGTCAGGGATTTGTGATGGCCACTCCAATACCTTGACTTTGATGTCCTTCAGCCATTTTGCCACAACTTTGGAAGTATGCTTGGGATCATTGTCCATTTGAAAGATCCATTTGCGACCAAGCTTTAACATCCTGACTGATGTCTGGAGATGTTGCTTCAATATATCCACATAATTCTCCTGCCTCATGACGCCATCTATTTTGTGAAGTGCACCCTCTTGCAGCAAAGCACTCCCACAACATGATGCTGCCACCCCCGTGCTTCACTGTTGGGATGGTGTTCTTCGGCTTACAAGCATCCCCTTTTTCCTCCAAACATAACAGTGGTCCTTATGGAAAAACAGTTATATTTTTGTTTCATCAGACCAGAGGACATTTCCCCAAAAAGTATAATCTTTGTCCCCATGTGCAGTTGCAAAACGTAGTCTGGCTTTTTTTATGGCGGTTTTGGAGCAGTGGCTTCTTCCTTGCAGAGCGGCATCTCAGGTTATATCGATATAGGACTCGTTTTACTGTGTATATAGATGCTTTTGTACCTATTTCCTCCAGAATCTTCACAAGGTCCTTTGCTGTTGGGATTGATTTGCACTTTTCGCACCAAAGTACGGGGTGGCAGGGTAGCCTAGTGGTTAGAGCGTTGGACTAGTAACCGGAAGGTGAGTTCAACCCCCGAGCTGACAAGGTACAAATCTGTCCTTCTGTCCCTGAACAGGCATTTAACCCACTGTTCCTAGGCCGTCATTGAAAATAAGAATTTGTTCTTAACTGACTTGCCTAGTTAAATAAAGGTACAAAAAAATAAAAATCTCTAGGAGACAGAACGCATCTCCTTCCTGAGCAGTATGACGGCTGCGTAGTCCCATGGTGTTTATACTTGCGTACTATTGTTTGTACAGATGAACGTGGTACCTTCAGGCGTTTGGAAATTGCTTCCAAGGATGAAACAGACTTGTGGAGGTCTACAATTTTTTTCTGAGGTCTTGTCTAATTTCTTTTGATTTCCCCATTATGTCAAGCAAATAGGCACTGAGATTGAAGGTAGGCCTTGAAATACATCCACAGGTACACCTCCAATTGACTCAAATTATGTCAATTCGCCTATTAGAAGCTTCTAAAGCCATGACATAATCTTCTGGAATTTTCCAAGCTGTTTAAAGGCACAGTCAACTAGTGTATGAAACTTCTGACCCACTGGAACTGTGATACAGTGAATTAATCTGTCTGTGAACAATTGTTGGAAAAAGTACTTGTGTCATGCACAAAGTAGATGTCCTAACCAACTTGCCAAAACTATAGTTTGTTAACAAGAAATTTGTGGAGTGGTTGAAAAACGTGTTTAAATGATTCCAACCAAGTGTATGTAACTTCCGACTTCAACTGTACATTTAAAAACATTAACATGTCGTGTGTGTGTGCACATCTATCAGTTACACATACATGTCAGTACATACACACCAGTAGGTCACATGAGGGAAAGGCATTGTGCCATGAGGTGTTGCTTTATTAGTTTGAAACCAGGTTTGCTGTTCACTTGCACTACATGAGATGGAAGGGACTTCCATGCACTCATGGCTCTGTATAATACTGTACATTTCCTTGAATTTGTTCTGGACCTGGGGACTATGAAAAGACCCCTGGTGGCATGTCTGGTTGGGTAACTGTGTGTGTCAGTGCCGTGTGCAAGTTCACTATGCAAACAATATTGAATTTCCAACACATTCATGTTTGTTATAAACTTAGCCAAGAGAGACTGGCATGCATAGTAATGAAGTGCAAGCCGTGCCACTATGTCCTGGGCCAGCTTAAATGTAGCAATAGACAATAGATACAAAACAAGAATTACCTCTCTGTCTTCAAGGCCACACACTACAAGTGTAGTCAGGATACTTACAGCTAATACATTAACACAGAGACTGCATCAGTGGAGGCTCCATATAGGACGAAGGGGAGGACCATCCTCCTAAGTGATTTTCATAAAAAGTAAATGTGTGAAACGTTTAAAAAGCTATCGTTTTTAGATAAAACTACACTAAATATGTTCACGTCACCAAATAATCTATATAAACACCCTATTTTTCAATGGTCTACAGTAGCCCCAGCAATACTATGTAGGGTAGCACCATGGTATAGCCAGAGGACAGCTAGTTTCCGTCCTCCTCTGGGTACATTGACTTCAATGCAATCTCATGGTTCTTAACCCCTTCCATAGACATACACAGTATAATGACAACTTCCAGAGGATGTTCTCCATCAGAGCTCTTGCAGCATGCTGCAAGAATAAATCCATTCATACTTCTGCTTCTGTAGATACATTTTCCATTATTTGTTTTAACATAGGCCTTCATTTTCTTTTACAGCACACTCAGTCATCACACATTTTGGGCTAAGCAAGCTAGAACCAAAGATGAAAGGGACTTAGTTAAGCAGGTCTGTGCACGGGCCTGAGGTAAAGGACTGTAATACAATCTTACAATTCAGTGTAATTAAATAGCGTTTCATGTTCTTGGCTTTGCAAACTTTGCACCATTGAAATTACAACATCAATCTAGCCTCGAGTTTTAATTCTTCAGATACCTATAATTCAGGTCGAGTCAAAAGAGAAGAATTTGCTATCCATTGTGAGATGCATTGGGAATAAAAAATTACCTTAAATTATAGGTGTTTTTTGTGCTGGACTCTAAAAGAATAGATACAAAAGAGGGAGTAATTATTAGTTCCTCCTTGATCCCTAGTTGAGAGTACAAAGACTCAATGGGCAATCAGCCACACATTTCATGCTAATGATTATATGACTGTTACCTGACAGCATAGAATGTCACCTTTCCTCTAGGCCCTCTATTCTATTTTTACCAATGACCTGCTACTGGCATTATAGCATGTATGCTGAGCATTCAACCATGTACGCGTCAGCAACCACAGATAATACGTTACTGAAACCTGTACGTCACTGAAACCCTTAACAAAGAGTTGCAGTCTGTTTTGGAATGGAATGGATGGCCAGTAATAAACTGGTCCTTAACATCTCTAACACTAAGACTATTGTATTTGGTACAAATCATCGGTTAAGTTCAAGACCTCAGCTGAATCTGATGCTGAATGATGTGGCTGAGGAGGCTAAATTACTTGGTGTTACCTTAGATTGTAAATTGTCATGGTCAAAACATATTGATTCAATGGTTGTAAAGATGAGGAGAGGAACTGTCTGTAATAAAGAGATGCTCTGCTTTTTTTGACACCACACTCAACTAAGCAAGTACTGCAGGCTCTAGTTTGATGTTATCTTGATTATTGTCCAGTCATATGGTCAAGTGCTGCAAAGAAAGACCTAGTCAAAACTTACAGCTAGGGGGCAGTATCCTGAATTTCCGACCGACTGACGTGTCCAAAGTAAACTGCATGTTACTCAGGCCCAGAGGCTAGGATATGCATATAATTGGTATAATGTGATAGAAAACACTTTGAAGTTCCTAAAACTGTTAAAATAAGGTATGTGAGTATAACAGAATTGATATGGCAGGTGAAAACCCAAGGAAAATCCATCCCAAAATATATTTTAGGATGGTAGTCTTTCCAAAGGGAGCTCCACAGGAAAAGTAGTCTTTGGAGTGCATGAATGAGGGCACGCATTTCATTATTTTCCTTTTGAACATATTTCTTTCCCTCTGAAATATTCTTGTTTATTTACATATTAGGGTACCTGAGGATTGAATAGAAACGTTGTTTGACTTGTTTGGACGAAGTTTACCGGTAGCATTTTGGATTCCTTTGTATGAATGTTGGAGTGGATTACTGAAATCAGTGGCGCCTAAACAGTATTTTTTTGAAAAAAATAAGGACTTTATCAAACAAAACGAACATGCATTGTGTAGCTGGGACCCTTGGGATTGCAACCAGAGGAAGATCTTCAAAAGGTAAGTGATGTATTTATTCGCCATTTGTGATTTTGTGACGCCTGTGCTGGTTGAAAAAATATTCTGATGTGGGGCGCTGTCCTCAGATAATCTCATGGTATGCTTTCGCTGTAAAGCCTTTTTGAAACTACAGGGAGATGTATGGTGAGATGACAGAGGAAGTTTTGAATAGGTCAGTAGCCTACAGAGTAATTTGAGAAGAATGCAATTGCTGAATTTATGTAGATATTCTAAACTAAGCGTTTTGATAATTGTCAAATGTAGTAACAGGTCCATGTAGAATAAATCCTGTTTGGGATAGGGGGCAGCATTTTCACTTTTGGATGAAATAGAGTGCCCAGAGTGAACTGCCTCCTACTCAGTCCCAGATGCTAATATATGCATCTGGGACTGTATGCATATTATTATTAATATTGGATAGAAAACACTCTGAAATTTCTAAAACTGTTTGAATGATGTCTGTGAGTATATCAGAACTCATATGGCAAGTGAAAACCTGAGAAAAATCCAAGGTTTGTAGCTTTTCAAAGCTTGGCCTACCGAATACACAGTGTCTATGGGGTCAAGTTGCACTTCCTAAGGCTTCTGCTATAAAGGAGGGGGGAATGGGAGCTTAATGGGTCTGGCAGAGTGTCTCAGGCTCGTGACGTACGGTCCCGACAGAGTTAGCTCTCGTTCCAGTGCTTTTCTACAGACAATGGAATTCTCCGGTTAGAGCCTTATTGATGATTTATGTTAAAAACATCCTAAAGATTTATTCCATACATCATTTGACATGTTTCTACGACCTGTAAAGGAACTTTGAGTTTTGTCTGGAAGTAGTGCTCGCGCCTCATGAAGATGGATTACTGGGCTGAGCACGCTAACAAGTGGCTATTTGGACATAAATGATGGACTTTATGGAACAAATCTGTAATTTTTAAGTGAATATTTATAATGTTGTTTCTAACTTCTGTTAGAAACATGGCGGATATTTGGCGGATATTACTTTGGCTGGATTGGGCTCTGAGCGCCGTACTCAGATTAGGCTTTTTTTTTTTTTTTTTTTTAATCTGACACAGCGGTTGCATTAAGGAGAAGTCTATCTTTAATTCTGTGAATAACACTTGTATATTTTATAAATGTTTATGAGTATTTCTGGGATTTGATGTGGCTATCTGCAAAATCACCGGATGTTTTGGAATCAAAACATTACTGCACATAACGTGCCAATGTAAACTAAGATTTTTGGAAATAAATATGCACATTATCAAACAAAACATACATGTATTGTGTAGCATGATGTCCTATCAGTGTCATCTGATGAAGATCATCAAAGGTTAGTGATTCATTTTATCGATATTTCTGCTTTTTGTGACTCCTAGCTTTGGCTGGAAAAATGGCTGTGTGTTTTTTTTTGACTTGGCTCTGACCTAACATAATCACATGTTGATCTTTCGCTGTAAAGCCTTATTGAAATCGGACACGGTGGGTAGATTAACAAGAAGTTTCTTTCATTTGCTGTATTGGACTTGTTAATATGTGAAAGTTACATATTTCAAAAAAATATTTCTGAATTTCGCGCGCTGCCTCTTCAGCGGAATGTTATCGAGGGGTTCTGCTAGCGGAACGCCTGCCCTAGAAAGGATAAACAACCCTTTACAAAATACCATTGAAGCAGTGTTCTGCTAATTTATCAATGTTCACCTTTCATTGTCATTCCCAGCCAATAAAGATATTGTACCTATTGGGATTTTGTCCTGTGGTAATGGGGCTACCTTCCTGTGTGGAGTCCCATTTAGATCAGGAGTTCCCTGATCCTGGAGCAGAATACACAGGGTTTCTCCCTCCCCATATTGACTGATACAGTTCAATTCAATGATTAAAAAAAAGAACATACAAGTAAAAGTTGTGTCTCGTAAAAAATGTTAATGCCAGGGCCAGGACTCTCTCCATTCAGAGACATCAGTACCAAGCCGGTTTGTCAGTCTTGACTTTATCTTGCACATCTCCGTGTGCTGGCTCCATACATGTTTCTGTGAACACATGCACAGTCACAGTTATATTACCAATGGTAGTTAGGATAGTACCCGTCTGTATATCAGATATTACCTATGTTGACGTTTGAACAGGTCAGACAGGTCAAAACCTACCCAATTATGGCCTTCCTATCAGACTGGGGCTGCTGTTTGGCAAAATAATCTCCAGCCCATCTGTAGAAATACACATAGTTGAGGCAGAGTTCAGCAGTGACACATGGAATGAAAAGGGGGTTTGCTACTACTGAACTTGTATGCTGTACCGTATTATTAGTAATCATCTCATTGCGGATGTGTACACCAAGGAACTTGAAACTTTCCACTGTCCCTTTAATGTGGATAGGAGGGTGCTCGTCATGCACCTGTGAACACGTACAGTGACTGTGTGTAGACGTACACACAGTCACTGTTCAATTACCAATGGCAGTTAGGGATAGGTGACACACAAACACATACTACGTTGAAGTTTGAACAGGTCAGACTAAACCTACCTAATTCTGTTCTCCCCATTGACGGCTGTTGGAGATCAGGCTGGAGGTGAGGTCTTTGCCAGAGCCCCATTGAAGAGCATAGCAGCAAAGATTTGCTCCTGGTCCCTCATCACTGATGAGGCCCTGTCATGCCAAATAATGTCCCCCGGCCTAATAGTGTCCCCCTCTACGTCACAAATGGGACTCAATAAACTATTAGCGTCCATTGCTATCCATTGCTATTTCAACGGTGTGATGACCTATTGATTTGGAGATCATTAAAGCCTAAATTATATTCATCATCGCTTTGCAAACAAGGCCGATATCCACAACAATTTCACTGTTTAAACAAGTTTCGTTTAGCTAATAAAATGGAAACATTAATTCAAACTCATTTGTTACCTTGTTAACATTGCATTAAATCCATGTAATCTGCTTTACACATTAAAGTCACTTACCTTACAGATCAAGAAGCCAGCTAATTTCCACTCCATTCAAATGCAAATCCTTTTGATTCATTCACTGGCTTGTCTGGCTGTCATGTTTATATTTTAACCTGCCCTTCCCTACACTGAAATAATATCATTTCAGTTATCCTCTATGATACGTTTTTTTTCTATCTTGCATAGTTTATTGATACACCCTTGTGGTTGAATATAAACAGTATGTATCTATTGTAGGTCCTAGGATACCAACATGAATAATGTGCAACAAATAAATACGATCAAAGGATACCTTACAACAATGAACACCTTGTGAAACGGCTGTGAAAACCAACTTGACAATATTTAAGATTTGAATACATAAACTGATGGTTTTTGGTACAGTTGTGTCAAATGTATTTTCACAGATTTGTTGTGCTATCACATTGTAATCAGAATAAAATACCTAATTCTGGTGTGTGGAATATATCGGTGGTTGCTGTGTGGGTGGGAGGTTCTGCCTGTCACTTGTTCTCAACAGGCAGCCAGTCTCAGAAGGGGGACTTGAAGAGGGAGACTGCAAAGTCCAGGCAATGCTGCTCTCTTTGTTCTGAGTGTTTGCAGTGCTAATCTTTTTATCTTACATATTATGTTCCCAGTATGATAGTTTTCTTGCCCTTTCTTAACAGATAATGATAACAGTAGCCGTAGATGATGTCATGAAAAGTTGGAGGGTGATTGGTAATGGAGGACATCAGGTGGATCCACGTCTGGGTGTTGGGCAGTACCCCAAGCTCATGAGGAACAGAAGCAGAGTTAAAGGGAACAGGGTAGGAGACAGACGTAAACAATCAAACACACAGGTTAAACTTTACTGTGAGAAAATTGCATGGATTAGTGCGTTGTTATAAATGGGAGATATGTACTTTAACACTTTTGGAAGGTATAGCCTACCTCAAGCTGGTCCCCCTCCGACTGATCCAAACTCACTGGTTCTGATGGACGGGATAACTCCTCGGAGGCTCCGACAGTCGATGGTTTGGAGAGGTACATTTTTATAAGCTTAGCTTAACTACCATTTCTTGCTTTCTCAAATGTCAACCAAAGCTTAACATGCTTTGTCTATTGGGCATCACTGAAGTGTAGGCCGTCGGTGCTTCAAAGTGCTCCAACTGTAGAAGATGGTTACCTCGGTGGAAGACAACACTAGGAAGACAAAGATAAAAAAAACTATCAGTGTTAGGAGAAACTAAAATAAGCTTCAGGTTATTTTGTTTGCAAATAGTTATTATCTGAGATTTTTTATATTCACTGTAAACAGGTGGTGACCCCAGCTAGGAGCGAAAGAGCAGCAAGGTTTCCCAGGTCTCGCCTTTCGTCTTTCTTCCAAACCAAGTAATGTCATAGCACTTGGTCCCCTTCTTGATTCTGCTCTGGTGCCTTTCCTTCCGTTTCTCCTGCACCTTGTCCATGTTCAGTCTCCCCTTGATTGATGACAGGAATACATTTTATATGCATAGATCATTAAAATACGTTATTATTCACATTACAAATACATTTCTAACACATCTCTTGGAGGACCAAAAAATAAATTAACAGCGGACAATCATTATTACCTGGTCAAAAACCCTCCACATCCTTCTCAGTCCCTGCCTGAAGGTACTGTAGTCCTTGAAGGAATTCTGATCTGGTTCGACAACTTCCACCACATCAGGTGGGTTTTCAGTGATCTGAAAGTACATTATACAAAAATAGCAATACACAAACAACTATCACAACTTTGAAAGGCTACAGTAAATGCAATAATTGTATATACAATTGCATTGTTTACCTCAGTCAACAGCTGCACCACCCTCCGTACTCAGCCTGGATGCTGCTGTTGTATGCAAAGAGAATAACCTTAAGGTTGTTCTCCCACCCTTCCTGGTAGAAACCTTGTTGAAATCATCAGTTCCTTTCTTCCAGTTAACATCCTTCTCCAATGTATGCTCTCCTACCCCTACTGGGGTCAAAGGAAAGACCAAGAAAGAAAACCCAGGGCTCGGTTAATTTCACCTGTCTGCAGTTTGGCTCTAATTACAACTGGAGACAGTTGTGACTGTTCTGCTGCCCTCTAGAAGCTTTCCCCTGAGCTGTCCATGGTCCTGCCTCTGCAGAGTACTTTTCATTGCTGTCTGTGGTCCTGGCAGGAAGAAAACACAGAAACCTCGCAGGCACATACCGTACACCCCCCATAACCCTGAAACTGCTACAATATATATTCAACCACAAGGGTGTACTAATGAGCTATGCAAGATATATGTATTATTATCATAATAGAGGACTAAAAAATTATATTATTTCAGTGTAGATAAGGGAAGGGCAAAATAAAAACATGACAACCAGACAAGCCAGTGTATGAATCAAATGCATTTGCATATGAATGGAGTGGAAATTAGCTGATGTGATCTGTAAGGTAAGCGACTTTAATGTGTCAAGCAGATTACACGTTTTCTTTGCCTTTTCTGTAATGTAGCAATGTTAAATGGATTTCATGTTGTAATGTTAACACGGTACCCAAAAATAGTTTGAGTTAATGTTTTCATTTTATTAGCTAAACAACTTGTTTAAACAGCAAAATTGTCATGGAAATCAGCCTTGTTTGCATAGCGATGATGAAAAGAACGTCATTAGGCTGTAACGATTTCTCCAAAATTCGAATCATTAGGTCATCCTACCGTTGATATAGCAACGGGCGCTAATAGTTTATCGAATTCTATTGTGACGCAGAGGGGGACACTATTAGACCAGGTGACACTATTTGGCATGACAGGCCCCTTGCGGGTCTTCTCTATGCTCTGTGTTCGGCTGCAAACTGGACATCTCTCAAACTTATAAGGTGGTGTTGACTGGGAAGTCCTGTGACAGGGTGATATAATAGACAGCCAAGTGGTAAATTGAATTTTATTCTAACATAGGACATAGCTTTTTACTAATGCATTTCACAACCAAAATGACTCTACTAGTTGTATCTGCTTGGCTGTGGAATTAGCCTACTCGTTTATCAAGCCCTGTATTTATGAATACAACTTTTCAAATAGAATTGAATTGTTTCATTGTGGAATGACTCAGTACTGTACAATTCACTATCCCCCCTCACTTTTTAAAAAACTTTTACATCTTTTTACAGGGAGGAGTAAGGAGTGCTCTATATGTATGTTTGTTTGTTTATATGCATGTTGATTCTATGGTTGTAGATAGAGCTGCTTTCCCTTTCCTGAGGGGTTCCATTTCAAAGCTCTCATCCTTGGGTCTTATGTCATCCCAATGGAGAGATAAGAGGGAGAGGGTGTGAAGAGTGCATTATTACCAAACCGTCCGCTCTGACATATCACACTATCTCTGAGTGGACCTCAGAAGTCATTCAGAATTAGTGCAGTTTTAAACAACCATCTGTGATCATGGCACATTGCCTAATATTGTTACAAACTTGCATAAACCACAAACTGATCAGGGTCTCGTTTCCCAGTTGCAATATAACGTATTATTACTTCGATGACCACACCAAATGCGTAGTTATTTACGAGCCAAGTGAAACAAGTGAACCTGAAAGTGTGAGAGCTAAGAGTGTTGTTCGGGCCATGTTCAGTTTTTCACATGATCCCGTTGAGCGAGCTGTCCAGTTCCCTGGTGCTGAAATTGATGCCGCTTGCGTCATAAGCATGTGAAATGTACGCTAGGCCTATACATTCCACAGACTAGTTTTTATGAATAAAAATAACACTAAATGTACAAACCAACCATTTATCAGGTAATGCTAATTGATTTTAACCCCGGTTGTATTCTTTCCTCCAGAGTGCTTTAGCACACAGCATAACAATATACTGTATCTGTCTGTTTCCTTTAAGCCCACAAATATACAGTAACTAACCCTATACGGCACACGTTGTTTTAAAAAAAAAATGTAATCCTTCCTATATTTTGGCTTTCTGATAATGTACAGTATATAAAACACCAATATATTTTAACCCCACAGCCCAGTTTTTGGGGTACATATCCTACATCGAAAATAATGAGGGGCATGGCACAGAAGAACAAAAGTCATTGCGTAGGCACATCTGGATACAGATGCGTTGCTGTGGCAGTGTCCATCCCCAAGGATCTGGAGGAAACTCCCCACTGTGTAACAGATCCTGGCTATTAAATGAGGCACCTCAATACTCAGCGCAAAGTTGCAGCGGGTTGGTCGGCTGATTGAGGGAGACACAAGGTCGAGCATCTCCTCTCGTGGGAGCCTGTATGTAACGTGTGCGCTAGGAGTCGGGAAGCAAGTTCAGGGAGTGAATATTTAATAAAGAAATTGAACAGAATACAAACCAAGAAATACGAAACAACGCACAGACGTGAAACTGAAACAGAAACAATAACGCCTGGAGAAGGAACCAAAGGGAGTGATATAAATAGGCAAGATTATCAAGGAGGTGATTGAGTCCAGGTGAGTGTCATGAGGCGCGTTCCAAGTATTTCCAGGTATTTCCAATTTGATAAGATTCAGTTTTGGATAAAACTAAGCTTGACAAAATATTACAAATACATATTTCAAATATTACATTAGATCCTATACATTACCCAAATTAAACATTTTATCATCGTATGATCATGTCCATTCACACAAAACACTTATAAATTGTGATAAATGGTATCTTGTGAGGTAAGGCATAAAATATGCCTAACAATACACTTTGGCTGATCTACAAGTAGATGTGCAAAGGTTTTTTATTAAGAGCCACTTTACTAACAAAGTCTCTAGGAAAACCTTGGCTACTAAAGATACATCGTAAAATCTAATCTAGGGGGCTAAGATCTAATCTAATTATTTCGCCCCCATCCAAATCAAAACCAAACATGGATCCCATGTTGTATTCTCACTTTGCGCTCACACCTGTCTGTGTTTCACATCTGTTTGTCTTAGATAATCAGCCTTACATTACAGGGGCCATGATGCACTGACAGGAAGTAGAATGGAGCGTGTGCAACCAAACATTGACATCCATGTTTGATTTTGATCTGGGGAGGGCGGAAACATCTAACAACAGGATTTAATTATTTCTTGGGCACTGCTTGGCGAAGTAAACAATGACTTCCTAATCAGGACCATCTACCGATTAAGGATATACCTTCCAAAATATGACACGCACTGCTAAAACACCAAGACTCATCTTGAACACTTCCTCACTGGTATGCCCTAAAATGGAGTGTTACTGTTAACTGTACATGACAGCGAGCTCTGTAGGGCTAAATCGGCGTTCATATCCAAGTGGGAAGGTGGTAATTACCAATTGTGAAGCTGTAAATACAAGTTGGATGCATCCATGTGGTTTGAACTTGTTCAGAAAGCGATTGGCTAATGGCCAACAAGTTGCATGAACCATAAACTAAAAGTACAGCTATCGTGCTTGTAAACAAAAGATAGTGTTCAAAAACCACATTAATGGATTGCTTTTTATAAATGATGCTTTGTTGTTACATGCGACTGATAAAAAGCTGTTATTCCTTAATTATCTTAAACCAGAGGTCAGCATGTGGAAGAAGTCAGAGCTCAGGGTTGATAGACAACTTTCCCACAAGTAATTACCGGTTTGCAGGCCGTTCAAGTGGATTTTGTATGTGGTAAATACCACCTTCCCATTTGGTTATGAACGTGGGGTAAGAGGGTTATGATGAAACATCCTAAACATTGTGAGGAGTGTCCTTTTTCAGACAACCTTCCCACTAGTTGCCCTGCTGACTGAGGTCAGTGCTCTGTGAGTCGACTGGACTCCCTGCATGTACCACTGACTGAGCTGAGGATTTAACTGGAAAAGCTGTTTGGATAACTGTCTGCTCTACTTCCTCTGAGACACAATGAAACATAAAGGGACGTTTCTCAGTCACACCGTGCCTTCCCGCTAAGATGTCTGCGGGAAATACAGACTGTAGCTCCTCCATCATGCTTGGTCATGTGCTCCTATTTTAAACAGCTTTGAATCCAATACTTTTTTTGCTATAGGATGACATGGCCTACAATTGATTTGACTGCTCTTCATTTGTACATGTATGGAGATATTTGAATGTGTTGTACAAAAGCTGGTATATTATTGTTTGATTTTCTGAAAAAAAAAATCCTTTTATCAACCTCAATGCTAAACACCTTGGGTTAAATCATGACAAGGAAATGCAAATGCTAGAAGGTTATGAGTCACAGCCGCATGGATTATCACATTCACTTAATGACACAACCACAACACCTACACTTTCAGAAAAAAATTTTCCAAAAGGGTTCTGAGGCTATCCCCATAGGACAGTGGTGTAGAATTCATTCCATAGAGGGCCTAGTGTTTGCAGGTTTTTGGTTTTCCCTTTCTATTAAGCCCTAGACAACTTACCAATTAGTGACTTTAATTCATCAATCAAGTATAAGGCGGAGCAAAAACCTGCAGACACTCGGCCCTCCATGGAATGAGTTTGACACTTGTGTGGATTTGATGCAACTTTACTGCACTTTAGGAAACACGTCTATGGAATTTGGCTGAATTGTATCTAGAGAAAGACGTTGATGCCAGCTGGTGCCAACTATGACAGGGCTGTAATGCATGATTTCTCCTTCCATGTTAGGCCTCTTCCATCATGCCTGGTCAGTGGAGTCATAAGTAGCGCTCCCCTCGGGCCAAGAGATTGATGATGACCTTAGCTAAGGTTAATCAGTACAGAAAAGTCAAGTCAGCCCGTGAACATGGTTTTCACAGGGGAAGTGAAATGATAAGCTACAATGACTTTGCTCATAATCATGGACACTGCAAATGACATGTATCTATCTAGTTCTTTACATTTTATTTAATGGGCTAATGTTACAACAATCAAAGCAGTGGGGCATGTAGGGAAGCAGAATTTTTGTGGTCAAAACCATTCATCTTGCGGCGACAGGGGGAGCAGGTCTGTAAAATGCTATCATATCACGCAATTATAAAATGTTTATATACACTATCTATACAGTGCATTCGGAAAGTATTCAGACCCCTTGACTTTTTCGTCATTTTGTTACGTTACAGCCTTATTCTAAAATGGATACAACAAATTGTTTTCCTCATCAATCTACACACAATACCCCATAATGGTGAAGCAAAATAGTTTTTAGACATTTTTGCAAATGTATTAAATATAAAAAACTATCACATTTACATAAGTATTCAGACCCTTTACTCAGTACTTTGTTGAAGCACCTTTGGCAGTGATTACAGCCTTGAGTCTTCTTGGGTATGATGCTACAAGCTTGGTATATCTGTATTTGGGGACTTTCTCCCATTCTTCTCTTCAGATCCTCAGCAATTTTTAGGTCTCTCCAGAGATTTTTGTTCGGGTTCATGTCCGGGCTCTGGCTGGGCCACTCAAGGATATTCAGTGACTTGTCCTGAAGCCACTCCTGCATTGTTTTGGCTGTGTGCTTAGGGTCGTTGTCCTGTTGGAAGGTGAACCTTCAGCCCAGTCTGACATCCTGAGTGCTCTGGAGCAGGTTTTCATCAAGGATCTCTCTGTTGTTTGCTCCATTAATCTATCCCTCGATCTTGGTTAGTCTCCCAGGCCCTGCCGCTGAAAAACATCCCCACAGCATGATGCTCCCAACACCATCCTTATCCGTAGAGATGGTGCCAGGTTTCCTCCAGGCGTGACGCTTGGCATTCAGGCCAAAGAGTACAATCTTGGTTTCATCAGACCAGAGTGTCTTGTTTCTCATGGTCTGAGAGTCTTTAGGTGCCTTTTGGCAAACTCCAAGCAGGCTGTCATGTGCCTTTTTCTGAGGAGTGGTTTCCGTCTGGCCACTCTACCATAAAGACCTGATTTGGTAGAGTGCTGCAGAGATGGTTGTCCTTCTGGAAGTGTCTCACATCTCCACAGAGGAACTCTGGAGCTCTCAGTCGGTGCCTAGTGCTATGGACATGAAAGGCGATCTGCATCAAAACGGGTTATTTTTACGTGATCAGTGGGAGAATTATGAAATCACTACGGTCTTAGATTAAAAAAAAAGACCTGCATGTGAGACTGGCAACACTGCTCAGTGTTATGGGAAGAGACTGCCATATGCTTCAGCGTCCCCTAGATCTGGGGAAGAGGATAGAAAAAAATCTTTAAAAATCCTTGAACTTTTACAAAGACATTTTGAACCCACCCATAATCTGATTTATGAAAGATTCATTTTTTACACATGAACAAACTCAAACAGAGACGTCTGGTCAATATGTTGTGAGGTTACGTCAATTGTGTCAATTGTATCAATTGTGATTTTGTGTCAAAGAGAGACACAATGATCAGAGACAGACTTGTGGTTGGCTGTAAAGATAACAGAGTTAGAGCAAGTATGCTGAGCGAACCACAACTTACGCTGACTTAAACTATAGATATATGCAGAACAAGCGAACAGACACAGATCCAATTAAAAAAGATGAACACTGTCCCTGAACAGGCAGAATCTGTCAATTATGCCACTCAGAACAAATACAGAGACCATGTCAATAGAAAATGGAAACATAATTCATCGATCAGACAGTGAACTAAGGCAGAAAAATACTAAAGAAGGGTGCATGAACTGCGGATCAACACATGCAAGAGCCAAATGCCCAGCATATGGGGTCATATATAAATTCTTTGGAAAAAAGAAATCAAATCAAATCAAATTTTATTTGTCACATACACATGGTTAGCAGATGTTAATGGGAGTGTAGCGAAATGCTTGTGCTTCTAGTTCCGACAATGCAGTAATAACCAACAAGTAATCTAACTAACAATTCCAAAACTACTGTCTTATACACACAAGTGTAAGGGGATAAAGAATATGTACAAAAAGATATATGAATGAGTGATGGTACAGAGCGGCATAGGCAAGATACAGTAGATGGTATCGAGTACAGTATATACATATGAGATGAGTATGTAAACAAAGTGGCATAGTTAAAGCGGCTAGTATTACATAAAGATGCAGTAGATGATATAGAGTACAGTATATACATATACATATGAGATGAATAATGTAGGGTATGTAAACATTATATTAGGTAGCATTGTTTAAAGTGGCTAGTGATATGTTTTACATCATTTCCCATCAATTCCCATTATTAAAGTGGCTGGAGTAGAGTCAGTGTGTTGGCAGCAGCCACTCAATGTTAGTGGTGGCTGTTTAACAGTCTGATGGCCTTGAGATAGAAGCTGATTTTCAGTCTCTCGGTCCCAGCTTTGATGCACCTGTACTGACCTCGCCTTCTGGATGATAGCGGGGTGAACAGGCAGTGACTCGGGTGGTTGTTGTCCTTGATGCTCTTTATGGCCTTCCTGTAACATCGGGTGGTGTAGGTGTCCTGTAGGTGTCCTGGAGGGCAGGTAGTTTGCCCCGGTGATGCGTTGTGCAGACCTCACTACCCTCTGGAGATCCTTACGGTTGTGGGCGGAGCAGTTGCCGCACCAGGCGGTGATACAGCCCGCCAGGATTCTCTCGATTGTTCTGCATCTGTAGAAGTTTGTGAGTGCTTTTGGTGACAAGCCAAATTTCTTCAGCCTCCTGAGGTTGAAGAGGCGCTGCTGCGCCTTCTTCAGGATGCTGTCTGTGTGGGTGGACCAATTCAGTTTGTCTGTGATGTGTATGCCGAGGAACTTAAAACTTGCTACCCTCTCCACTACTGTTCCATCGATGTGGATAGGGGGGTGTTCCCTCTGCTGTTTCCTGAAGTCCACAATCATCTCCTTAGTTTTGTTGACGTTGAGTGTGAGGTTATTTTCCTGACACCACAAAAGTTTTTGCTCAAGTGTGCAAACAGAGACAAAGTAAGCCTGCCAATCTGCTAGAACAGGATACACAGGGGATCAAACTGAAGAAGTGGACATGCTATACATGACAGATGTTAATTCTGTTCAAAGTGGCAAAGATAAATGGTTTACAAACTTAAAGCCTGCCCCACTGCCATGTGATAACTGTGATTATGATCCAAGCTGCACTACCAAATGCCAGTTAGACAGTGGCTCAACTGTCAATATACTAAGCTACAGAGACTTTAATGCAAGTAATGCAGGATGGAGATGCAAAGCCACAACCAAGCAAGGCAAAGGCTGTACGATGGCCCAGTATTACACCAGAACTACAAGCCAATCATGATTGGGGAAACATAAGTGCTAAAGTTCCAAGTGGTGAAAACCTTGCAAAAGCCTCTCCTTTCAGCAGAAACGTGTGACAAAGCTTAAGTACTACATCTCAACCACCAACATGTCGTTCATCATGTCAGCACTAATGTAATACAAAAAGGTCCCATCAGACTTGAACACCTCAGAGGCAATACTGAAACAATTTGAGGACATTTTTGAAGGGATGGGGGCTCTGCCAGGTGAGCGCCACCTGGTGGTGGATGAGTCTGTTAGACCAGATCAACAGCTTCCCTGCCAAATCCCCATTCCACTGAAGGAAAATATACTGTTGATTCAATGGAGGAACAGGGTGTCATTACGAAGGTCACCAAACCTACTAAGTGGATAAGCAACATGGCTGTGGTGGAAAAAACGGGCAAAATAAGAGTCTGCCTAGCATTGAAGAGAGAACTGCCTTGGTGGGGTATGTGTGGCAAGCCATTTTGACATGGAGAATTACTCCCACAGAGGGCTTCGGGCAGCAGTCCTGTTCAGGGCTTAATGTCTAGACGCACCTGCTCTGTTGCCAACAACTCCCAAGCTCCTCGCACCAAAGGTTATTGGGGATGTTCAGGCACACAAATGTGCACGGCAGGACAAGTCAAAACATTACTTTGACCAGCATGCAAAAAAGCTGCCTGTAATAAAACAAGGCCAAGCTGTCAGAGTGCTCCTGTCGCCTCACGCCAGGGATGCCACATGGAGTCTTGGCACATGCATAGGGCACTCCAGTGCAAGGTCATATGAAGTGGAAGTAAAAGGCTGAAAGTGTTGAAGGAACTGGAAGGACATACGCCCAGTTCAGGAGAGCATAGGTCACAGGAGGGCCACATGGAAAGATTGTGAATATCCTCTGGATGGTGTGGGCAGGACACATAATGAGGAGATTTGGAAGACCCCACCAGGGCAGTTATCTCTGCTGACAGTGCCTCCACAAATTCAGGAGGCTGTGGAAGAGGAATGAGAAGCCCTGAGGCTCCCACCATCACAGGGGTGCCAGGAGAGGACCTGAGGATCCCAGAGGAGCCCAAGATTATATGCTAGCAGTGGACAATGATTTTTTTCATCTCATGAAAAAGGGGGTTTGATAATGTAAATAGGTATTTTCCCTGTGTTATTAAAATGGTATGAAGTGATCGAGCTAATTATAAATGAAAAGGAAGATGTTAAGATGATGGGCATAATGCCAACCCAGAGATGGCACTAGTGGGGCACCAATCTAGGCTATATAAACAGGTGCATTATGAGTGTCTGATTAGGATGTTGTGACCTGTAACATGTTATACCCGAGTAAAGGATTATGATAGAACTTGACCCAACTCTCCGACGTGAGTTATTCACATACACATAAAAACAGTCACCTCCCTGATCATGCCCTTCGTCCCCTTCTTGGACCTTCAATGCTGCAGAAATGATTTTCTACCCTTCCCCAGATCTGTGCCTCGACACAATCCTCTCTCGGAGATCAACGGGCAATTCCTTCGACCTCATGGCTCTGTTTTTGTTCTGACACGCACTGTCAACTGTAGGACCTTGTATATACAGGTGTGTATCATGCCCAATCAATTGAATTTATCACAGGTGGACAACAAATAAATTGTAAAAATCTCAAGGATGATCAATGGAAACAGGATGCACCTGATCTCAATTCTGAGTATCATTAGTAAAGGGTCTGAATACTTATTTAAGGTATTTCAATACATTTGCTAAAATGTTTAAAAACATGTTTTAGCTCTGTCATTATGGTGTATTGTGTGGAGATTGATGAGGTAAAAAAAATGAAATAACTTTCAAATAAGGCTGTAATGTAACAAAAATATGGAAAAATTCAAGAGGTCTGAATACTTTCTGAATGCACTGTATATAAAAGTATGTGGACACCCTTCAAATTAGTGGATTCGGCTATTTCAGCCACACCCATTAATGACACGTGATAACAAAAGAGCACACAGCCATGCAATATCGATAGACAAACATTGGCAGTAGAATGGCCTTACTGAAGAGCTCATTGACTTTCAATGTAGCACAGTCATAGGAAGTCACCTTTCCAACAAGTCAGTTCGTTAAATTTCTTCTCTGCTAGAGCTACCCCGGTCAAATCTAACTAATGTTATTGTAAAGTGGAAATGTCTAAGAGCAACAACAACAACGGCTCAGCTGTGAAGTGGTAGGCCACACAAGCTCACAGAATGGGGCCACCAAGTGCTGAATTGCGTAGCGCGTAAAAATAATCTGACCTCGGTCACTACTTATTTCCAAACTTCCTCTGGAAGCAAAGCCAGCACAATAAATGTTTGTCGGGAGCTTAATGAAATGGGTTTCCATGGCCGAGCAACCGCACACAAGCCTAAGATCACCATGCGCAACGCAAGCGTCGGCTGGAGTGGTGTAAAGCTCGCTGCCATTGGACTCTGGAGCAGTGGACACACTTTCTTTGGAGTGATGAATCACCATCTGGCAGTCCGACAAGACGAATCTGGGAAGGAAAATCTTAACGCTACAGCAACCAATGACATTCTAGATGATTCTGTGCTTCCAACATTGTGGCAACAGTTTGGGGAAGGACCTTTCCTGTTTCAGCATGACAATGCACTGTGCAGAAAGCAGTGGTTTAAAGTACTACTTAAGTGTTTTTTGGGGGTATCTGTACTTTACTATTTATATTTTTGACAACTTTTACTCCACTGTGTTCCTAAAGAAAATATTGTATTTTTTACTCCATACATTTTCCCCTGACAACCAAAAGTACTCGTTACATTTTGAATGCTTAGGAGGACAAGAAAACTGTCAAATTCATGCACTAACAAGAGAACATGTGGTCATCCCTATTGCCTCTGGCGGACTCACTAAACATAAATGCATCTTTTGTAAATGTCTTGAGTGTTGGAGTGTGCCCCTGGCTATCCAAACATTTTATTAACAAGAAAATGGTGCCTTCTGCTTTGCTCTTTTACCCCTACCTACATGTACATAATTACCTCAATTATCTCTGGGGGGGCCACAGGGTTCAATTCTCAGGCCGACTCTTTTCTCTGTATACATCAATGATGTCGCTCTTGCTGCTGGTGGTTCTCTGATCCACCTCTACGCAGACGACATCATTCTGTATACTTCTGGCCCTTCTTTGGACACTGTGTTAACTGACCTCCTGACGAGCTACAATGCAATACAACTCTCCTTCTGTGGCCTCCAACTGCTCTTACATGCAAGCTAAACTAAATGCATGCTCTTCAACCAATTGCTGCCCGCACCTGCCCGCTCATCCAGCATCACTACTCTGGATGGTTCTGACTTTAAATCTGTGGACAACTACAAATACCTAGGTAGGTGTCTGGTTAGACTGTAATCTCTCCTTTCAGACTCACATTAAGCATCTCCAATCCAAAATTAAATCTAGAATTGGCTTCCTCTTTCGCCAAACAAATGGAGGAATTTTGGATATAAAAATAATCTTTATGGAACAAAAGGAACATTTTTTGTGTAACTGGGAGTTTCAGGATTTGCAGATATCTCAAATCAAATCAAATCCAAGTTTATTTGTCACGTGCGCCGAATACAACAGGTGTAGACCTTACAGTGAAATGCTTACTTACAGGCTCTAACCAGTGGTGCGGGGAAAAAAAGTATGTGTGTGTGTGTGTGTGTGTGTGTGTAGGTAAGGAAAGAAATAAAACAACAGTAAAAAGACATTTGAAAAAAGAGTAGCAAGGCTGTATACAGACACCTGTTAATCAGGCTTATTGAGGTAGTATGTACATGTAGGTATCGTTAAAGTGACTATGCATATATGATGAACAGAGAGTAGCCGAAGCGTAAAAAGAGGGGTTGGCGGGTGGTGGGACACAATGCAGATAGCCCGGTTAGCCAATGTGCGGGAGCATTGGTTGGTCGGGCCAATTTAGGTAGTATGTACATGAATGTATAGTTAAAGTGACTATGCATATAAGATAAACAGAGAGTAGCAGCAGTGTAAAATAGGGGTTGGGGCGGGAACAAAATTAAAATAGTCCGGGTAGCCATTTGGTTACCTGTTCAGGAGTCTTATGGCTTGGGGGTAAAAACTGTTGAGAAGCCTTTTTGTCCTAGATTTGGCACTCCGGTACCACTTGCCATGCGGTAGTAGAGAGAACAGTATATGACTGGGGTGGCTGGAGTCTTTGACAATTTTTAGGGCCTTCCTCTGATACCGCCTGGTGTAGAGGTCCTGGATGGCAGGCAACTTAGCGATGTACTGGGCCGTACGCACTACCCTCTGAAGTGCCTTGCGGTCGGAGGCCGAGAAATTGCCATATCAGGCAGTGATGCAACCAGGTTGCTCTGGATGTTGCAGCTGTAGAACCTTTTGAGGATCTCAGGACCCATGCCAAATCTTTTAGGTGTCCTGAGGGGGAATAGGCTTTGTCGTGCCCTCTTCATGACTGTCTTGGTGTGTTTGGACCAATCTAGTTTGCTGTCGATGTGGACACCAAGGAATTTGAAGCTCACAACCTGCTCCACTACAGCCCCGTCATTGAGAATGGGGACGTGCTCAGTGCTCCTTTTCCTGTAGTCCACAATCATCTCCTTAGTCTTGGGTACGTTGAGGGATAGGTTGTTATTCTGGCACCACCCGGCCAGGTCTCTGACCTCCTCCCTACAGGCTGTCTCGTCATTGTTGGTGACCAGGTCTGTTGTGTCGTCAGCAAACTTAATGATGGTGTTGGAGTCGTGCCTGGCCATGCAGTCGTGAGTCAACAGGGAGTACAGGAGGGGACTGAGCACGCACCCTTGGAGAGCTCCAGTGTTGAGGATTATCGTGGCAGATGTGTTGCTATCTACCCTCACCACCTGGGGGCGGCCTGTCAGGAAGTCCAGGATCCAGTCAATGAACCGCATTCTCACATAGGTGTTCCTTTTGTCCAGGTGGGAAAGGGCAGTGTGGAGTGCAATAGAGATTGCATCTTCTGTGGATCTGTTTGTGCGGTATGCAAATTGGAGTGGGTCTAGGGTTTCTGGGATAATGGTGTTGATGTGAGCCATTACCAGCCTTTCAAAGCACTTCATGGCTATGGACGTGAGTGCTAGGGATCTGTAGTCATTTAGGCAGGTTGCCTTTGTGTTCTTGGGCACAGGGACTATGGTGGTCTACTTGAAACATGTTGGTATTACAGATTTAAATCAGGGACATGTTGAAAATGTCAGTGAAGACATCTGGCAGTTGGTCAGCACATGCCCGGAGCACACATCCTGGTTTATCTGTCTGGCTCCGCAGCCTTGTGAATGTTGACCTGTTTAATAAAGGTCTTACTCACGTCGGCCACAGAGAGCGTGATCACACAGTCGTCCGGAACAGCTGATGCTCTCATGCACGCCTCAGTTTTGGTTGCCTCGAAGCGAGCATAGAAGTGATTTAGCTCATCTGGTAGGCTTGTGTCACTGGGCAGCTCTCGGCTGTGCTTCCCTTTGTAGTCTGTAATATTTTGCAAGCCCTGCCACGTAAGACGAGCATCGGAGCCGGTGTTGTATGATTCAATCTTAGCCCTGTAGTGATGCTTTGCCCGTTTGATGGTTTGTCGCAGGGCATAGCAGGATTTCTTATAAGCTTCCGGGTTAGAGTCCCGCACCTTGAAAGCGGCATTTCTACCCTTTAGCTCAGTAGGAATGTTGCCTGTAATCCATGGTTTCTGGTTGGGGTATGTACGTACAGTCACTGTGGGGACGACGTCCTCGATGCACTTATTGATAAAGCCAGTGACTGATGTGGTGTACTCCTCAATGCCATCGGAAGAATCTCGGAAAATGTTCCATTCTATGATAGTAAAACAGTCCACTTTTTTATAGACCGAGTCACTGGTGCTTTCTGCTTTAATTTTTGCTTGTCAGCAGGAATCAGGTTAGAGTTGTGGTCTGATTTAAAAATACGTTTTTCAAATAACGCGAAAAAAAAGACATAATAGCACAATTGGTTGGGTACCCGTAAAACTGTTGCCATTTCTTCCGGTGCCATTTCACCCTACTTTCCATGTGTCTAGGATTAAGCCTGTGTCTCACAGCCCTTTGTCTTCTGTTTCCAGGCCCACCCCTCCTCCCCGTGTCATCAACGACCATCCGGAGTCCACAGTGAGATGCCTGTAAAGTGTTTGATCACGGGGCAGGGGTTTCTAGTACCCGGTTGACAGGGAGAGTTATGGCCTGGAGGAGAGGTGCTGTGTCCCTGCTAGAGATATCCTGGACCCAGCCCTCATCGCCGCCATTCATCGCCGGCACCCCAGTCAACCAGGTATGCGCCTAGGTAGGATGCCAGGTGGTGCCCCTAGAGGGGGGGGGGGTACTGTCATACCCTGATCTGATTCACATGTCTTTGTGATTGTCTCCACCCCCCTCCAGGTGTCACCCATCTTCCCCATTATTCCCTGTTTATTTATACCTGTGCTCTCTGTTGGTCTGTTGCCTGTTTGTAAAGTCAATCAGAATCTTTGAGTCTCAGCTCCTGTTTTTCCCAGTCCCTTCTTTTCTCACCCTCCTGATTTTGACCCTTGCCTGTCCTGTCTCTGAGCCCGCCTGCCTGTCCCTGACCCTGAGCCTGCCTGCTGACCTGTACATTTGTCCCACCTCTGGATTATTGACCTCTGCCAACCCTGAGCCTGCCGGCTGTCCGACACCGTTGCCCCATATCTGGTTTAGTGACCCCTGCCTGCCTTGACATGTCTATTGCCTGCCCCTGTTAGATTATTAAACCATTGTTCATTCAATGTTGTCTGAATCTGGGTCTCACCTTCATACCTGATAGCATTCCTGTGTTTCTCACATACAGTGACCCCAAACATTTGAACGGTAGTGTATATGACAACCTATAAGACATATTCCATGTAAATGTTCCTTACACGTTTCAGGAGTACCCATATAGTAATTACTAGTAATAATTATAATAGTAATGCCATTTTCTCTCTCTCTCTCACACACACTTTGCTATAAAGACTTAAGTAAAATACAGAGGGCTCTCACACGCCTCTTCAACGCACCCTTTTATTATTGTCACAAATCATTTTTCAATTCCGAAAAAAAATCAGCTCCTTTAGATACACACACATTACCGTTACTGTTCAGCCATGTAAAAGGAGGGAGGGGGCGAGGTCGGGCATTGAAACAGGGCACCAGCCATGACCTGTTGTAATAAGCGTGTGATGAATCTGAACTGACCCTGGGCTCAGTGGTACCGTCAAGATGGAGGAAATTAAAGTGTTGTAATTATGCTGTCCTGCGGGCTGTGCCGGTGACAGGGAGATATTCAACAAAGTGCGCTGCAGCAGGTGCTCTTGCCACATGCTCACTGTAAAAAAAGGTGTACTGTAGTCAGCTGGTAGCATTGTTTAGCCAATGCATATCTCCTAATTACCGGACTGCCAGCCGCTGTAGTCATTGCGCGTTTGTAGCCAGTATTGTGAGTGTTATGTGCATGCTATGTCTACAAGAGTATGTGTTATGTTAAAGCTAAGTTAATAAGTTAGTTGAAGATTCGTGATGGCCTGGTGCGCTCATGCATGTGATTTAAGGCCTAGTAACCTAGTAATGGTTTCTCCTTAGATCTGATCAGATCTCTAGCTGGCAGGAGAGACAGGGTCATACATCCTGACTGTCAGCCTCATTAGTGATTAGTCTCTTTCTGTTGAGACATTTACATCTGTAGGACTGTGTGAATATCTCTGATGTTTTATGTTGCAATGGCATGCAATTTATGAGGAAATGTGACCTGTTTCAGGAAACTAGGTGTATGTCGCTGGTCACTACTTCATAGGAGAGTCGTTTGAACGTTAACTTACAAAAAAGAAGGCAGAAATGCCTTCTCGAACATGTGAACTTTCATGTGCCTTAATAACAAACTTGTACAAAATCTGTAAATATGAATAAAACATTTAAATTGCGATCCTAGTTGGTTTAGCCACAGAAAAAGCCATCAACCTTTCCATTAGCCATGATTGGCTGAGATAATGAGTGAGCTGGACATTCTGAGAGATGAGTTTTGATTGGTCTGCCATATAGCACACCTTTGTCTATTTGAGCTGGTCACTATGTGTTGGTAATCCTGTCTAATGCTGCTTTAAATTGTTTTTAATGCGTAGTAAAATTGTATAAGTGTTGCTCTCCACTTTCTGGAGGACCGAGTTCAGTGGAATTCGAGTATGATAGCTAAGGAGATGGAGAAAACACTTGTTTCTGGATTACATCTTCAAACTAAGGGCAACCATGGCATCCGTGACAGGAGACACACTATGATGTATACGTGCAAGAAAGTGATTTCATTTCAAGTTAAAGTGTACTGTTAGCTAGCTAAAGTTAGCTGGCTGGCTGGCTTGCTAGCTAACGTTACGTTAAGTTCATGCAGGGTAGTAACATTATGAGTTGGGATTATGGTTTATTCTTTAGCTAGCTAGCTACATGTCTTATTAAAAGATTCCACTATGTTCATAAATTCAGTCTGGCCATCTACTCCGATTTCAGAGCACTCTCGTCTGAGCGTGCCACAGCACAGAATAACTGATAATTTTACAAACGATCAACACCAGTTGAATATGGCCAGAGTCACTAAATGTCGTCAAAAAAGCGTAATGAAATGGTTGCCAGCAGCACAGTTACAGTCACCAATGCTCTGGATAACATGAAAACAGCCTAACCATCTCAACTAGGGTGAGTAAAATGGTCAGAGTGGGGTGTTCTCTCATTATGTGTCTGGAAGTAGCTAGCCAATGTTAAATCAAATCAAATGTATTTATATAGCCCTTCGTACATCAGCTGATATCTCAAAGTGCTGTACAGAAACCCAGCCTAAAACCCCAAACAGCAAGCAATGCAGGTGTAGAAGCACGGTGGCTAGGAAAAACTCCCTAGAAAGGCCAAAACCTAGGAAGAAACCTAGAGAGGAACCAGGCTATGTGGGGTTAGCCAGTTAGTTTGGGTGCTTGACTGCTGTTGTGAGGTCAGACAGTTTGGATCAACCCTTCTTATTGGCCAGAGCGTCCAGTGTGTGCTCTGAGAGCGAAATGCTCTGCATTTACGAACAAACAACCTGACAGCACCTTTACAGTCACCAACGCTCTGGATAACGTAACAGCCCAGCCAGCTCTGTTAGGGCGAGTAACGTTCAGTGAGCTGTTCTCTCATTTGTGTCTGGAAGTAGCTAGCAAGTTAGCTTGGGTGCTTGACTGAAATTGTTTTAGTATTTAAAAAATATATATTATTATGAACAAAACCAATACAAAAACAGAAATATACAAACAAGAGTACATAGACCTTGTCAAAAAGTTTTAAGGTACGTAGTACTTTTTTGTTTTCACCCTTATTGATAGCATTTAAATATTATTTAGAAATTATCTTAAACAATGTGAAGAGGGGTTTGTTCTTCTCCCACTTAATTTTATGGATAATGAATCTGTAATAAAAATAAACAAATTGACAATGAAAGTGAAATCAGGGTCCATATAATTTGGAACACAATATAACATAATATCAGTCTTTCAAATTAACATTAATATTAGTTTATTTTAAAATAAAATATTCTAACATAAGAACAGTCCAAAAATAAATGGTCAAGAGTCTCTGGGTCACAAGCACAAATTACCAATATGACCCAGTCTCTGGGTCACAAGCACAAATTAAATTCCTTTTGAATATGTGTATAATAAAGGTCTTTACAGGGGTGACTGCTGTTATTAGGCACAGGATCTCAGATCAACCCTTAAAGAGATGGATGGAGGTAAAGCTTAAGAGGGTTTGAACAATGCTGAATGGGTGGTGACAAAGAAGGGCTCTCCAGTAGTAGTACCAAAACATTCAAAGGCCATTTTCTCTAAAGTGAGTTTACAAGTTTAACAACTTTCAAGCAAAATGTATTTCACATTGTTCCTCAAATGCAATGTATGATATACCATTGTGTAGCTCTGAGTCTACTTTTATCCAATGTACAAAACATAATTTCAAATGTTGCTACATGAGACGATTTTGAGCCAGTCGGTCACATATGTAAAGATCCAATTGTGTAGCCTGCATTACCAGTGTTAAAAGGCATGTTTATTTCCTTCATTTTATAGAAACCACAAAGATCACTTCTAGTCTGTATGGTGCTGACCAAGAGCCAAGAAAACTCTAGACATGGACACATCTGCCTTGTTCTTGCCGGACAGCCTTTGGTGAGTCAGAACCTTAACAATCAGCATTAAGTACTAGCAGGTGAGGGCATCCACAGCCGACCGCTCCGACGAGCTCCAGCTAGCCGTTTTTTCACTCTCTCTGATTTCCATTTCACCCTGTACCACTTTCTTTCAATTAAATTTTTTTTGTACATTTTGTATAATTGCCTGACGCTCATTTAATAATAACAACATTTTCTGTTTAAAAACATATGCTGCCAGTGTCCCGATAATGTCGAGAGTGTGGCTATGCATACACTGCCCTCTGGCATCAAGACCTATTAAGCGATCATGCAAGTAGATGCCTCTGAAATCTAATTTGGGAGTCCTGTCCCAGTTACTTTATGGCAATGAAATCATTGATGATGAGGCCGCTGCTTTCCACTGACAGAGTCTGAGGCTCCTATTGTATAAGACATTGCAGACATGTAAAGCAAGTGCATGCACTCTTGTCTGACAGGGCTGAAATCAGTTCCTTTTGAGAATTGCTTCATCCCACTATTTCTCTTGCTAGTCCATAAAGTGGATCTGTGCAGTCGACAATGCCAACCTAGTACCCTGAAGTAGCCATATACTGTATTGTTGCATTGTTTTTTTCTCTGCCAAGATTCAAACCCTATTTCTCTCCCACATGACTTTGGAGCCTGGGTTTTTTGGCAAACGTTCCTCATTATCGTCAGCCCCTTGCCCAGCTTCACAAAGTAAAAGAATACTGTAGCTCCTTTTCCACACAATATTTTGAGTAGACACAATGATCTCCAGCACAGGGACAACACAATAGGTGTTTGTATACTCTTTCAAAATACCCCAATGAGTCAAGACAATATACATAATAGCAGAGAACATTGGCTACAAAAGCTCCTGCGAGTGGGTGTTAAGTAATCAATCAAGATGGTATTGTATTAACATGCTAAGGACCTCTCCGCCCACTCCCTCCCACTGTCATCCCCTCAACAGTCTGCTACCTGAGCCATTAGGGATTTGTTAAATTCGTTTCTGACCCATTAGTGTGGGGCTCATTGTCTGATGCAGGCTGAAGAGTGGGAAATGGTTGGAATCGCTACGCTCAAATCGGCCAGATTCCTAATGGCATTCACTACAGGTGCCATGGAGTCTAGGCCTACCAGACATGCCACCAGGGGTCTCTTCACAGTCCCCAAATCCAGAACAAATTCAAGGCAATGAACAGTATTATATAGAGCCATAATCAAAATGGAACTCCCTTCCTATCTCAAGCAAACACCTAAATTAGCTTTAAAATACAAATAAAACACCTCACAACACAACCCCTCTCCCCTATCTGACCTAGTTGTAATGCCTATGTTAAAGATTTTAAATGTATGTAAATTGTAATGTATTTTTGAGTGCAATGTCTTTTTTGTTATGTGTCCGGCCACCGGAAAACTATCTGTCCCCATTGGTATCGGCTAAAGGGGATCCCAATAAAAATGTAATTAAAAAGGCAGAAGCGATGACGTCTATCCACAAACTGCACTGCAAAAATAAACCGAAGACTCAATTCTAGTACTTGTAAGGGAAAGGGGGATACCTAGTCAGCTGTCCAACTGAATGTATTCAATTGAAATCTGTCTTCTGCATTTAACCCAACCCCTCTGAATCAGAGAGGTGTGGGGGGCTAGTAGTGAGACTGGAGTTTTGCTGAATACAAAAGTGAAAAAGTGAAGGTCATTATTAAAAAGTGTTACTGTCACATGCTGTCATGAGGCATCACTGTCTTGCGTCAGTAAAGGTTTTTGTGCACACAGATCATAGCATCTTATCTTATAGGACCATTCTCATAGACAGACAAGGATTTTTCCCATGATGGCATTATATGTACTCTGCATGTCATGGGGTTGAATGAATGACACATTGTGACCAGCATGGAAAGTGGAAACCAGGTTTGTATCCAAAATAATACTACAGCATGAGAACACCTTGAGGAATTTTTGTAGCAACAGATTCAAACAATAAATTTAAAAATTTAAAAAAATATAGTCATGGAAATACTTTTATAATGGTTATACAATGTTGTTTCATTGAAAGTGTTACCATGGTCAGAGGACATAAATAGTTTGTAAATCTGTTGTAAAAAAAAGTTAATGAGTAGAGTTTGAGGTACAACCTGTCGTTGAAAGATATAAGAATTTAATAAGTGAACAAAAGCAATTCACTACAGCAATTGCTGTCTGATAACCACAAAACAATGAAGGTTAGTAGTTCATTGAAAATTTCCCCTGATTTTAATTAGCTTCTTTTGATATCCTGATTTATTATATGGAGAGCAACACTGAGCAACACTAGCTTCTAGATCTCTTTTACTTCATCAGATTTACTTGTCAACCCAGACTGAATATCGTGTGATCGTGAATTTACAAAAAGTTGTGCACATTTGATACCTTGCAACACACGTGACCACACACATGGCCACAATAAAAGTGGCCCACATTGCAATGCATGTTGGGTACTTAATCCTTAAATGTGTGTGACTTACAAAAGTCTGGTTTACTGAGTAATTGGATGTCTGGTCCCTTTGGCGGTTCGGGTTTGATCTCTTCCTGATGAGTTTTTCTCTTCTTCTCCTGCTGCGTCTGGCAGTATACATTCCTTAATCAGAGAGCACATTCTTTAATAATGCCACTATTAAGCTAATTTCCCTCCTAGTGCTTTTCTCCCCTCACCTCTACAAATAGCAGTTAAGTCAAGACCAATCAGTGTCTTAACCTACTTTCTTGATTTACTTTGGAACATGTACTCAGCACACGTCAACACAAATCATTGGCCATCGTCGGCTTTGGCTGGCCTCTATCTGCCCCAAGTTTGGTGTATGATTCTCTCTCGAAAATCGCTAGGTTTTTAGCTCTGTGGAAATATCTCCATCTATCATGATTTTGTTAGATTATATATATTTTTTTGCCATATTGCTAGCATATTCCTTATATTATCTATCCCTTTCATGTCTCTGACAGGAAATGGGCTAGATGTTGATTTGGTATTTGGCATGAGATGATTTTTGTTTTACCATCTAATCGTAGACGTACTACAATGTTGCTTCCCTTTGCTCAGTGATGTTTTTATATCACATATTTTACTGTACAGTAAAAACATGGATGGCCTAGAACTCGCCTTTTGAAGTTGCAAATGATGCCTCGGATCATAAGTGCTCACATAGCTCCTTTTAGGTCACACATTTTCAAGTCACCTAGTGTTGCTTTATACCAGCCAATGAAAGGGACTGCTCTTTGTTCAAATAAAATACTTCTTTTGATCAGGTTCTCTTTTTTGTGACTTGTTCCAGCAAATTTCTTTCCTCAATTTGGCAAAGGCCCTTAGCTTTGATATTACTTTAAATTAGATTATGGTTTCCATGAGGATCCTTTGACCAAAATTACATATTCATATTTTTACAAGAGGGCTTCAGAAGCTCTTGAGAGAATTCTCCAACGAAATAATCTGCAGGTAGGTTTCAACAAAAGTGTGGAATCGAATGACCTAAAACAATGACTGTCTGGAGTGGTTTACTTTTGGTATACTTGTTTCTGTGAGAGGAAATCACATCTCATATTAAATCTCCACACATCCCATCTTAGGCCCTTTTTTACATTGACGAAAGTTGAAGGCGATTCTTCAGAGGTATCGAGAATAAAATTTCCAGAGAATAGACACACTCATGTAATGTAAAGCTGTGAATTGCTTACGTCTTGACCACTACCTCTGGAGAGCGCACGACACAGTTGCCCAACACTCATACAGTAAAAATTATAATAGCAGAGCAATGTTTTTGAAACAGTTTCAAGTTTTATAAGTTGTATTTACAGGATACCCATGGTATACACTGTCCAACGAAGTGCTTCCTTCTCGACAATGCAACAACAATAACAAATAATAAAAGATAAGAGACATACAAACATAAAGTAAATGGCTCAGTTGAATAGAATAAACATTGGAGCATAGGTATAATACAGGAAGGCAAGATCTATAAAATGAAGGCAAAATGTCCAATATCTACACTTGTTTTGGGGAAGGGGGATTTGGGGGCAAGTGTTTAAAGTGGGCAGTATTTAGCAATCATAATAAGAGTTAGGTAGCAGCAGTTGTGATGTGTAGTGTGTGTGTGTGTGTGTGTGTGGAGGTGGGGGGGTGTATATCTCTGTGGGTATGTGTGTTAGTGCGAGTGAGTGAATATGTGCTAAAACCGCCCATCTCAACTCCCTAGGAAATTACTCACGTTTTCAGTTGCCCAATTTGCTTTTACTACATGTAATGATTTGCATTATAGTGATCAAAATGAAGCCTGTTGATTTCTAGTGTGAGTAGGGTAGGCCTACTCTACATTTATAATCTTATGAGATGAAGATATGTTGTTAGATTTTGCTAGGTAGCTAGCTAGCATTAACTGTGCTTTTTTCTTTAAGTTAAAATGTAATGAGTTTAAGGACGGACGACAAAATAAGCCCTATAATTGTCTGTACATGCGTGCAAATTATTTGTATTATTCAAGAGTGTAATGTGGTTGGGTTGCAATATTTCAAGAGTGTAATATGGTTAGGATGAAAAGTTGCTTGCATTGTTTAATAGTTTTGCTTACTAGTGGCTCTACTGGGATATTTACGGTAAATGTCCCTTGCCGAGCACTCAAACCCTCTCTCGGCAAATTACATTCTGTTGCTAATGTAAATTAAAAAGTTTATGTATATATTATGTAAATTGAAATCTCATCGCAGTATCTCCTCTACAACTCCCTTCCATTTGAATAGGCCCTTGTTGTCACACAGACAGCTTCACCATTAGCAGCAGCTGTAGGGTTATCTCATGGGGAAAACATTTGAGATATGTTACAGGAAGTTATTATCTTTTCTCAGCGGTTGGTCAGTGCTTCCTGTCAATACCTGTTTGGTTGGTGTGGCCTGTCGGCTTCCCACAGAGAAGATGTGCAAACACACACAGGAAATTAACTGAGGACTAGAAGGCTCTTGGTCTTGTATGGGAAACGTTCGACAGCAAGCTCATTTAATTTACACCCCAAGCTTCAACCGTTTGTTGAGTCCACAATACAATTACTATTTTTCTCCCCTCCTTCCTCTGTTTCTCTCTAATGGGTTTTATTCGATGTGCATAATACCTTTTCAATTCAAGTTCCATGCCACCTCACCTGCACTGGGTTCTGCAATGTGTTTTTAAGTCTTGCATAAATGATTATTAATTTAAATTAAAAAAGTATGCCTGATCTATCTTCTGGTGACGTGCCACCGGGGAAAAAACACATTCAGAGAAAGGCAATGATGAATTTGTTTTGGTAGACTGTAGTAGACTGCGTCATTGTCGCTTTTACTGTGTGTTCAATTACTGTGCCCACGTTGCAAGGCTAATGAATCATGTGTTGGCAAAAAGCCTCAGAATTCGCCAGAAAATAGACAAGAAAAAGGGGAAAGTGGCACCGCCTGCCAGGTTTTGTCTCTGTACAGCATTCGGTGCCTCTGTGAAAACTCTCGATGTCTGATTTGGGGGGGAGAGTGTGAGGAATGAGTGCATTAATGATTAACTGTTCAGGGCCCAGTTTCCCAAAAGCATCTTCAGGCTAAGTTCATTGTTAGAATCTTTGTAGGAACATTGTTAAATCTACAGGCTGTTTTTCAAAACCCTAGTTACTAAAGTTGCGTAGAAAAGCTAAGTGCGTCTTAAGATTTTCCCTTTCGCGACACTGTTTTCTGTCTTTCTTTGGCCGGCCTATAACTTCAGAACGAATGTGACTACAGACGAAACTGCAACATTTATTAGCAATTGTCACTAAAAGCAAAGGATAAAAAGATGATTAAATTAAAATCAAGATGACTGTATTAGAAATATAAATGCAGTTTAGGCTACATAGACTGATATATTTCAATGATATTAAAATCTATTTCATGTTCATCCAATTGAGTTTTATTTCGTTATTTTTATGCTACTGTCTGTCATTTTTGCATCAATATATTTCATATGTAACGTGCGCAATGATGTGCTGAATCTTGATTTAGTGCATTTTTATAGGGTAAGCCGCTTCAATATCTGTTGCCGTAGATGATAATTTCTCTCTAGGAGCTGATCCGTTGTCAGTATAGTGAAATAATTCTAATGTTAAGGTAAGATTTGAAAGGGAGAACGTCGACCCGAGAACAGCTCTGGCTTTTTATTCCGATCGTATCAATATCGACCCATGCCTCAACGACACACTCTCTACTTGGTGTTTTGGGGAATGCATGTTACTCTTCGGCCGTTGTCCGAAATATGCATCGGGAAAATGAGCCCAGATAGTTATTTACATGTTAGTGCTTAGCCATGACTCGTGAATGCAGCTGAGGTCTGAAAAGGACAATGATAGATGCCCCCAAGGCACTTTCTCAATTCCTTATCAAGTGGTGTGGAATTATGTTGACGGTCCATTTGAAAAGACTCAGCCTTTGTTTCCTTGCAAAAGGGACAGATTTACCTCTTCCTGGGCACCTCGCCCCGTTAGTACTGTGCTTGAACCATTCATATCTCCTGAATCAGGTCAACACAGCATCCAGCCGGGCTTACAGTCTCACAAAGCAAACTGTTTGGGATTTTGGTAGTAACCCAATACCTTGTCAAGTGTACGTATAAGCTCTCTTTTCTATTTCAATTGGACATAATCCTACACGTGAGCATAAGAAGTGGGCTAATACTCTTCTCCATGGTCAGAGTCTCCATGGGATTTTGGTTCCAGGTGAAGCAGTTGCTTACATGTGTGTAAGAGAGAGACAGTGAGGGAGAGGGGGGGAAAAATGGTTCGCTCCTTCATCCTCCAATTGGTTCTGGTCCTTGTTGCCTGGTAACCACAATCCCTTTTTGAAAGGCATTCTTTCCTTCCCAAAATATCACTGAAGACACACTTCCATTTTCCAGCAAACATGCAATCTATTGACAATGCGACAATAACATTCATTTGGAGAAACAAAGCATAAAGTGACACAATGTTGCCAGTGGGTGTCTGTAATGCCAGATTTCATGGCTAAGCTTGGAAATTGGCCCAGTGCATAATACACAATCATGACAGTCCTCAGTGATATAAAATGTTACGCTGAAAGTTTACCAATGGCCTAGGTCTATTTGGAGGTGATGGGGAAAAATGTAGAACATGATTGCTGTTTACCTCTTAGTCGTGGACAAACAGGTTGTACATGCACACTCTTGCACTACATTCACTATGAACTCCATCATGCAGAAGGCCATGTTTGAGAGTGCATGGTCTTCAATCCATAGCCATCTTCACCTTCATCTTGATGATTTGTGTTAGAATCAATTCAAATCAGTGGCATTGTTTGAACAGGTAACTTTGATAACAAAATGGTTGTTTGAGTATCAGAATGTAGCATAGCTTTTGCTCCTAGCTAACTATTTTCATGGAACAACGTTGAGAAAGACCAGTCTGTTATAGCCTACTGTCTGTAAAATTCAATCAACTGACTGTCAAGACAAATAAAGAGTCAAAGGAAATGGATGAGAGTGTCAAGTGAGGGAGGATAAGACAGAGACATGATTGTGAAATTGATCAAAAGCAACAGAGATGTGGTCCGAGTGGACACCCGTCGTACACATTGCTGGAAGTGAAATCAAAGCCAAAGTGATTTCCCTGTGGCTTTTCTTTTGGTTTAAAAGGAAACAAATCATCTAGGTTTGTCTGCCAACCACTTAAAGAAAAAAAACGATTTGGGGAGAGACTGTTGTGGTAAAGTCGCGTCGAGATTTTCCGTTTAAGAGCGGCTCTGTTCATACACATTAGTCCACAACACCGTGGAGAGAATAGAATGAGTTATTATTGTTAGCTGAATATTTTTTTAAGTGTTCCAGCTGCCTTAGAAGATGTAGATAAACTGTTAAACAAAATAACAGATGTGTGTTCAGTGTTTTGATTGTCACGACACACTGATATTGACATGAGTTCTCATTACATTTAACACTGACACATTTCACGCACACTACTTTGATGCTAATTTTTCAGTGCAATTTTTATTAAATATTAGTCAGAAAGCCCACAAATGTGTTTTAAATTACTTCAAGCTTACTTCAAGCTATCGTGGTATAAAAGGCCAAACTTGAATTCAACTAAACTACGTGATGCAATACAGAAAGGTTGCCAGTATTCCTTTATGACAAACAGTGCATACTAGACTGCATTTGGTCGATAACAGTGAATGCCATTCTTCATGTAGGAAATGCGGCTTGGGGCTGATCCTTTTTCCCCGACCAATACAGACGTCACTGTCAGCCTCAGTGTAAGGGTTAGAGCCATGCAGAAAACACTCACAGTCACACTGTATGTCAGACATGCACAATACTTGACTTGGGCCGGAGCGCCATACCTGCACTTCAAATTTTTGGGGAATTGTGTACCAGCTCTTCTATAAAACAAAGTAGCCTATCTCCTACTCAGATTCAAACACTGAGGCAAAGAAGGTTGATCAAATCAGAATGAAGGCAGGATGTGCATTGAATAGCAATTGAGAGTGGGCATTCATTCCCTGACTCCACTTTGTTCAAGCTTATTGGCTGCTGGTCGGTGAATCTATGCTTGACAGTAGGCTGTTCGAGATTGCACAGATTTAAAATGCACCAGCCAGAATGTGCATGATGCACTGTTCCAAGTTGTCAAATGTAGTTTTTTAAGGTCATGAAAAGTCAGAGAAATTTGTTTCATCATTTCTTGTCATGTAATTAATATAGGCACACTTCTAAATATTACCAATCACTTAAAAATCTACATATCAGCCATTATCATAATGACCCTTCAGTGTGTGTCTGTGTGTGCTGCATGTGTGCAAGTGGGACATTGCTCGTGGAGAGTAAGCACAACATTTCAGCAGCAGGTTTAAAATTGTGACAGACAACAGACTAACTAGATTGCCAATTCCAAAGATAAATTGTACAGTCATCTCGCTAGTTAACTATAGCTAACTAAGCATTTATTAATGTTGTTGTCACCTTTGTACTGGTACTGTAGATAGTTTAAATAAATCTGTGCCGTTGGAAAGCTGGGATTCCAGTAAAACAGCCCTTACACAGCCTGGAGGTTTGGTGGGTCATTATCCTGTTGAAAAACAAATTATAGTCCCTCTAAAGTGCAAACCAGATAGAATGGCGTGGTAGCCATGTTGATTAAGTGTGCCTTGAATTGTAAATAAATCACGGACAGTGTCACCAGCAAAGCACCCCCACACCTCCTCCATGCTTCACGGTGTGAACCACACATGTGGGAACCATACACCTACTCTGCGTCTCACAAAGACACTGCGGTTGGAACCAAAAATCTCAAACATGGACTCATCAGACTAAAGGACAGATTTCCACCTGTCTAATGTTCATTGCTCGTGTTTCTTGGCCCAAGCAAGTCTCTTCTTCTTATTGGTATCCTTTAGTAGTGGTTTATTTGCATTAATTTGACTATGAAGGCCTGATTCACACGGTCTCATCTGAACAGCTGATGTTGAGATGTGTCTGTGGGCCGCAATCTGAGGTGCAGTTAATTCTGATGAATTTATCCTCTGCAGCAGAGGTGACTTTGGGTCTTTCTTTCCTGTGGCAGTCCCCATGAGAGCCAGTTTCATTAAAGAGCTTGATGGTTTATGCGACAGCACTTGAAGAAACTTTCAAAGTCCTTGAAATTGTCTGGATTGACTGACCTTCATGTCTTAAAGTAATGATGGGCTATCATTTCTCTTTGCTTTTTTGAGCTGTTATTGCCATAAAATTGACTTGTTCTTTAAGCAAATAGGGCTACATTCTGTATACCCGCCTACCTTGTCACAACACAACGGATTGGCTCAAAGCATTAAGAAGGAAAGAAATTCCACAAATGAACTTTTAACAAGGCACAGCTGTTAATTGAAATGCATACCAGGTGACCACCTCATGAAGCTGGTTGAGAGAATGCCAAGAGTATTCAAAGCTATTATCAAGGCAAAGGGTGGCTACTTTGAAGAATCTCAAATATAAAATATATTTGTTTAACATATTTGTTTTTTGGTTACTACATGATTCCATATCTGTTATTTCATAGTTGATGTCTTCACTATTCTTCTACAATGTAGAAATTAGTAAAAATAAAGAAAAACCCTGGATTGAGTAGGTGTGTCCACTGTACCATAGGAGAACCCTTTGAAGAACACTTTTGGTTCCAGGTAGAACCCTTTTAGGTTCATGTAGAACCCTTTGCACAGAGGATTGATTCTACATGGACCCTTTACACAGAGGGTTCTACATGGAACCCAATCTTGTTCTACCTGGAACCAAAAAGGGTTGAAAGGGACAACCAAAAATCTACAGACACTAGGTCCTCCATGGAATGAGTTTTACACACAATCCTATGGGGACAGCCACAGAACACTTTTAGAACCCTCTAAGAATGTAGGTGTTGTAGTTGTTGCATTGAGTGAATGTGACATAATCCACTAGTGTATGAGTCATAACCTTCTAGCATTTGCATGTCCTTGTCATGATTGAGGTTTCAGAAAATCAAACAATACTTCATTATGCAGCCCTAATATACCAGCTTTTGTACCACTCTTTAAAATATTTCATACATGTACAATTGAAGTGCAGTAAAATCAGTTGTAGGCCATGTCATCCTATAGAAAAAAAGCATTGGATTCAAAGCTGTTTAAAATAGGAGCACATGACCAAGCATGATGGAGGAGCTACAGTCTGTGTTTCCCGCAGACATCTTAGCGGGAAGGCACGGTGCGACTGAGAAAAACTACCCTTTATGTTTCATTGTGTCTCAAAAGAAGGAGAGCAGACAGTTATCCAAACAGCTTTTCAATTTAAATCAATTTAAATCAGCTCAGTCAGTCAGTGGCACATGCAGGGAGTCCAGTTGACTCACAGAGCACTGACCTCAGTCAGCAGGGCAACTAGTGGGAAGGTTGTCTGAAAAAAGAGAGACACTCTTCACAATGTTTGGGGTGCGTCATCATAACCCTCTTACCCTGCGTTCATAACCAAGTGGGAAGGTGGTATTTACCACATACGACTGTGTAAAATCCACTTGAACACCCCTCCAACTGGTAACTACTAGTGGGAAGCTCGTTTATCATCCCTGAGCGTTGACTTCTCCGACATGCTAACCTTTGACGTCACATGCTAAGGAAATGACCTCGATAACAGCATTTTCGGTAGTTAAATGCAACAAAAAATTTTTGGAACACTAAGATTTATTTACAGGCATGCTAGCTTTACTTTTAGTTTATGGTTGATGCAGTTTGTTGACCATTAGCCAATCTGCTTTTCCCACAAGTTCAAAGCATGTGAATGCATCCAACTGGTAGTGTTTGTTTAGCTAATGTTAGCTACCCTATCACTTAAGATGGTGGTGTGCAAAACAACTAAATACACCCATGCGTTGTTGAGGCAATACATATACAACCAGCAATAAAATATTGCAATATATGTCACAATACATCTAAATGTATGTGTCATGAAAGTATTATGCCAGTGTTATGACATAGTTATGATTGTGTCATAACGTGTTATGAATCTATGTGTCAAAAAGTGTTACCAAAATTTTTGATCATTTATGTACTTGGCCAAGAGACTATGTTAAACGCCCACACCAGTAAATATGCACTTTTCTGAGCTCAAAGACGATGGCCAGAGCGTACCCATGATGTTGGACAACTATTTATGTCAGTAAGTCATCGTTTTAGTCAAAGTGTGATGTATTTGGGCTCGAAGTGTCAGGCTAAAATACCACTACCAGTGTAGTGTAATATAGAAATACTCATCAACTGGATGAGTCACCATTTATAGTTGTTAGGTGGAAATAATCCAACAACTGAGAATGAGGGGTCTCCATAATGTAGATGTGTAAAAAATGACGTTGAATGATTATAAACTTCTGTTATCAATCTGACTCCTTTGTTATGTGAATGCTATAGGCCCATGGTCATATCCAGTGGGTAGCAAAGGCTGTGAGCCTCGCGTCACCACTCGGAATGCTATAAGATGCACGTATAGGTTTACCGTTATGCAATTATTCAGAGGCTGACGTCTTTAGCATTCAATTATTGAGTTAACCTTAGCTCAGAGATGCACAGTTAGTGACTGAGAATATATGCTATGTAAATTGTGAATGACATTTAACAGTGGAATATTACTCAGAAATGTGATGACTATGGTTCGAATCCATTCCCAAAAATAACCCGATGTATTCCAGTTACGCAATAAGAATGCAAATAACAAATAAATGGCACGTACCAGAAATCTTCGCTATAAAAATAATACAACATGTCTTAACATGACATACAAATGTACATCAGGAGATCGGTTTACCAATGACTCCATGATCAATGTATAAATCCAGCTATTCCTCTTCCAAGAGCACCAGATATCGTCCTTCGTCTAATTAACGTAACTTGGTCTAAAGCTTAAAACAAAGGCCTGAAAACGACGCACACATTCCTGGATCTAATCATCACAAATCTTATCTAAATGATACGTTACGCACCCCTGTGTCGATCCTCTTTGAACTATCGGCAGTCCAACAAACAGAATAACAGTTTCTCTGTATCAATAAATCCATAGCACTAACAGTACAATGAAACATATCAAAATGCATAGCTCTTTATGAACTGCCTTGAGAAAAACCAGTTGAACCTCGTTCCTAACTCTCTGGTCCTGATAGATGTCGCTCAACCTTACCACCGAGTTGGTCTATAGCTAGGGACTATTTCTCATCATCAGCGATAAGGGCCTTTACAGTAAGTGGGCTATCCTCAGAGCCTAGCGTCTATATTCCCTCACTCTATTTCCATCTGCTGCCGTCCCGGTTGCCTAGGCCAGAGCTTCAACCATAGACCACTACAAGGGGGCACCTATTTCCCGGGTTGGCTGTGCTCAGAATCACCTCTCTTGTGACTCCTTACCAATGCACTCAGTAACTATAGCTCAGCTTTAGGCTTCTTTATTCCAGTAACTCAGGTTCCCGAACGATTAAGATGCAAAAAAATTCCTCAATCAATCAAATCAGGTTCAGAAACCTTAAAATGACATGCACTTGTATGACTCTTTGATGAAACAGGGTTTCAGAACAACACAGCAAGTTTATTCAAAATTCCAGAAACAGACATACAAACATCCTGGTTATCATTGAATTACTATCACAGATCAAAATCACACTAGCAATTATGATAAGCGGAAAAGTCATTGAAGAGATACATTACCTCCAGCGCCCTTATCTAACTCCCCGTTAGGCTACCAATCAAATATTTTGTGTCTATTACACATTTATAAGAAGCACGGCAGTTAAATTTAAATCGAGCTACAGTATAACAGAGATCTTCTGCAATACTTTGGCAATACGGATTGAATCTAGCCCCTACCCACTGGGTAAAAACTGGTTGAATCCACATTGTTTCCACGTCATTTCAACTCAAACATGTAATGTGATGATGTTAAATCAAAGTGGAAAACTGATTGAATTTGAAAAAAGGCAATGTAAGGGAATTTCACATTTTTTTTACACCCTATACTTAATCTAAATCCAAATGCATTATGACATTTTTGCTGATTTCACATTGAATTCATGTTAGTTGACAACTCATCCAAATGTAAATCAAAACTAGACATCTGTGCCCAGTGGGTATTTCCAATATTTATACGAATATACACTATTTCTCCCCTGAAATGTCACAAAGCAACAGACTTCATTCTGCACTCCGGCCCTCATCAAAAGTCAATCAACGTTCCACTTGAAGCGTATGTGATGTGGGGAGAAGTGTGGCAGTGGGTAAAGCTTGCCATATTTGTTCAATGAAAAGAGGACTTCCTTTCAAACGCCTCTGAGATTATGGCTGATGACACATCCATGGGGTCAACCGGAGAGGAGCATCTCCTCTGGGCCAGTCGACTCACTTAGTCAAGAGGCACGTCAGTATGCCAAGCATGTCATCCCTGACTCAGACAGGGAGGATGAGAGCGCTGCTCACCTTGGGTTTCCCTTTTGAATGAAAAGTCACATAATTCAAATCAAAACCTTCCGTTTTCTCCAGAGACAGGGGGACGCAGAGGGAGTTGAATACGGATGTGATGATGTTTAAACCTTGAGTGGGGGAGGGGTTGATGGGTAGTAGACAGCTAGGAAGTCATCCAGGAGGTGGAGGACATATGGCAGTTTGTAACTGTAGGTAAGGATCCAGCAGAGTCCTTCCGGGGCCAGAGTAAGGACCTTGAAGGCAACGATTACGTCGGCTTTGGTGAGCCAAGCCCCACATCCTGCAAGTTTAATCATAATAATGGCACAGTTGACGGCGTGATGCTCTTTGGAGAAGTATTGGCTGGGAATGAAGCTGTTGACACCGGGGACGTGGCTGTTGAAGGGGGGCAGAGATGTTGACAATGAGTTTTTCTTTTCTTAGTACTTACGTGTTGCTATTCCTATGGGGCTGATCCTGTAGATGGGGAGATGAGAAGGGACCGATTTTTAAACCTTCTTTGGTCTCCTTGGCTAGAAGGATTTCCACTGATGTGTGATTTGTCATAGCGGTCTGGAGGCTGCGGCTTGTAAAGGGGTAAGATTGCAGAGTGATCATAACGGGGGAGAAACTATGGGTGAGGCCTTTGAGGAGGAACTGGACGAACTGGGCGTTTGGTGAGATGAGAGTTTGGCTGCCTTGGTTGGGATGTTGATGGGTGTAGTGAGGTGGTCTGTCAGTCATGTTTGTTTGGATTTGAAGAGGTTGCAGGTGTTCGGGTTGCGGGAGCAGATTACACAGATGTGGAAAAAGGCGCAGATGGAGCAGAAGTGGAGCATCTTGTAGGAGGAAGCATTGCAGCCGGGTGCATTGCAACTATTACAAACCATGCTGACCTCAGAGAATGTGATTGGATACCCTTGTCAGTCCCTAGGAGGGGCTTGGGGGCCTGATGGATCGGGGGGCCGAGGTGGGCCCAGACAGGGGTTCTGGTGCTTGGAGGGGAAGACTTTGAAAGGGGAAGACTTTGAAACTTGGATGGAACCGGGAGGCCACGTCAAGGAAGATTGTGCAGAAGTCGTCCAGCTATGACCATCTAGAGGGAAAGGTTGTACAGAATACGTCCCAGAACATGGAGGCAGGGTGTCGGCGAGAAGATCTGGTGGAGCTGGCTGGACGTCACTCGGGAGACAACAGGGATTCAGGGTGCCGGCGGATGGGGAGAGAGCATCCGGCAGGTGATCTGGAGCTGGTGTGCCGACGGTAGTGCTTGGGAGAGGCCAGGGATCCATGCTGTTTTCGGGGAGCCAGTCGATTGTTGGGGCCTCTGGTTTGGTCTGGCCGAATGCTGCAATGGGAAATCAAGGAACAATCAAGGAACAATTTTCGTCAGAAGAAGAGAGTGTGAGTAGAAAACAAAGAATTTAATGTAAGTGATTAATGTCAATAGGTTGTAGAAATTTTTGCAATGACGATACTCTAGCCAACAAAGCTGTTGGGCATGCAAGTAGCGAAATATGAGAGCTTGCGACATTTGGTGTTACGCAGGAAGCAAACACACAGGTTAGTGGTGGAACAGGTGAGTATAAAGGCAGGTAATGATTAGTTAGATGGGAGGGGTTGAAAATGTTTGGATGTGGTCTTTCCTCCTGAACTTAGGCTACATTAATATAGCTCCATCATTTCTGGAAAGAGAAGGATGACAGGGAAGGAGGGCGCAAGAGATTGTAAAAACACGTTTCCAGTTGCTGAGAAATACAGAGCTCAAAAGCAGAGCGCATTGTCGAGAGTCCCTTCTTTAGGGAAGATATATCCTGGCTTTACTTGTCCTATTCTTTTAAAGATACAGTATGCCATTTTGTATCCAAATGTGTGACAAACCTGCACACCATAATGCATTTGGGACTCATGTCAATAAATGATCAATAGAGGTGCCTTGCATATTTTGCAGTTCTGAATATGATTACATATGCAGGTATTATATAGACTTCCCCACTGGGTGAAAACTGGTTGAATCAACAGTGTTTCCACATAATTTCAACCCCAAAATTCTACTTAATGATGTTGAATCAATGTGAAAAACGGATTGCATTTGAAAAAGTCATCAACGTGAGGGAATTTCATATTGTTTTCAACAAACTTTTAACCTTAAACCAATGACATGGTGAAATGTGTTAATTTCATGTTGAATTCACGTTGACAACTCAACCAAACATAAATCAAAACTGGTCATTGAACTGATGTCTGTGCCCAGTGGGTTGTTTTGTGTGTCTGTAGAAACCCAGAGATTGAGGAAAAACTGTCTTTGGTACTGTACATAGGATTATCAAGGTAAGTACTGTAACAAACAGACTTGTTACATTTGCGTAAGAACCGATTTCTGCCAATTTTCTTACGTTTGTAGATTAGAGAAGGTGATTTGGATTCTAACCTACTTTTGATATCCCTGTGAACCTGTTCCCTGTGCTAAAGCTGTTCCCCTATTGAGAAATAGGCATTAGACCAGACCTCCAATATAGGCTATTGAGCGATAGCATCTATACAGATGTTGACCAATTTGGATTAGTCTCCACAGTCTTTTCTCTGAGGACCAGTGTTCCCGCACAGTAATCCAACTCACTCTGGGAACATCACCAGCTAATCTGGACGCCATGCGAATAGATCTGTAGAACCTGCAGTCTTGCATTTGTCGCAAATTACACCCAATTTACTTTTTAGTGCGCTACTTTTGACCAGGGCCCATAACACTCTGGTTAAAAGTAGTGCACTAAGGGCCTCCTGGGTGGTGCAGTGGTTAAGGGTGCTGTACTGCAGCGCCAGCTGTGCCATCAGAGACTCGCGCCCAGGGTTCGCGCCCAGGCTCTGTTGTAATCGGCCGATACCGGGAGGTTTGTGGGGCGATGCCCAATTGGCCTAGCATCGTCCGGGTTAGGGAGGGTTTGGCCAGTAGGGATATGCTTGTCTCATCGTGCACCAGCGACTCCTGTGGCGGACCGGGCGCAGTGCACACTAACCAAGGTTGCCAGGTGCAAGGTGTTTCCTCTGACACATTGGTGTGGCTGGCTTCCGGGTTGGATGCACGCTGTGTTAAGAAGCAGTGCAGCTTGGTTGGGTTGTTTATCGGAGGAAGCATGACTTTCAACCTTCGTCTCTCCCAAGCCCATACGGGAGTTGTAGCGATGAGACAACTACTAAAACAATTGTGGTAATTGGTAATAAGGTGCCATTTTGTATGCAAACAATGCATCTGCCATTCACATGATTTGGCTCAGGGTTTTTGGATATCCTCACTCTAGGCACACCAAACCGGGCTGCACTTCTTGTCGCTAGATCTAGGAGCCACACTTATTTGAGCGATGGGAAGCCATGTTCACCACTCTACTGATTAACAATCCTCTTATCACATTCCATGAGACAAAAAATAAATGCATCACTAGCACAGAGAGTGGGAAGTGTTTCAGAGCATTTGTCATAGGTAAACTGCCAGCATGAGGAAAGCATGAGGAAAACATGACGTCAGTGTTTCCGTGAAGCATCTTTACAAAGGAAATGTCAATCTCAAACTTCTTGTGACCATACTATTCATGTACGTAGTAACTCCATAGGCTTTATAAGCTTTTATATATTCCTACACTTTGGTTTATGCATTAACTATGCAAATACAGTATTGGACAGATACAATGAAGGACAAATGAGCTAAAAGTAAGTTTACAGCCACATAATTGCTCCCACATATAATGAATCGTCTAATTATAAATGAAAGTGGGATAAATGTGCTAAATGTCACAGACACACACATCTCCACTCCAATCCCATTCCAATAATGGATGTACTGTATGGATGTCTCAACCTAAGTCTCTCAATTTCCTCACTGCATGTCCTTTGCTGCTGAACTAACATAACCTCATCTTCTACACCACACCACATTGGGAAAGATGTTCCACATCCAATCAAACCATTTTATCAGTTTTGTACAAAAGAGGACTTGTGGCTATTCTGCCTTTCCAGTGGACAGCTTTTTGTTATATTCTGTTGCTCTGGAGAAATACAGACTTCAGCAAAAACTTGCTAAGACCTGCCACCTCTCCTCAAAGAGTCTCCAAGCATCTTGTCACACCATTCCCACCTCCCATTGTGTCAGGAGCCTGGTCTGGCAGGTCTCCATTGATCCGCTTCAGAGCTGCGATAATTGGCCAATTAAGAGCTAAGAAAAGACAGTCAGCATGTAGCAGTGAATCCAGTAATGGTAGTGTGGATTTTGTTGGAAAGCACTTCTACAGTAACTCCAACCATTTCCTTCTGCCGTTTTGTATGATTTCGCTGCTGTATAGTGGCTCATAGAAATCAATGTGAGTAGAAAACAGCAGTTATGCTTCAATTATTGAAAATGTTGTATGACAAAGTTTTCAATGCTCCAAAGTTGCCATGTGATGAGTTATACAGTAGAAGCGTTGTCAAAGCAAATGCATATACCTCAGCTAAGGACCTTCTTGTCTGAACATATTAGTCCAATACATCAAAAGAGATAGCATGTCCTCACAGAGACCCAGCAAGCCGCTATGGGCGAGTTTACACATGCAGCCCAATTATGATCTTTTTATTTTTATCTGATCTAATTGGTAAAAAGAGCAATTAGCGAAATATCTGAATTGGGCTGCCTGTATACATAGCCAATGTGGTATTCATCACAGCTATTCGACTTAAGCCTGTAAACTCTTAAGAGAAGGGGACAGGGGGACAGACAGCATGTCACATCGAAGTTCTCAGTTCAACATCCTACTTACACCACTTTAACATCATGTCAGGGACTTTTCTGCTTTAAGCCACCACATTGTCCTGTTCTTTTTTCTTAAGAGGGCTTATCAAGTGAAAGTGCAGGGGTCAAATTCAAAACAACAGATAACATAACTAAAATTCCTCAAAAACATAATCCCACTACAGTGTCCGATTTCAAATAGGCTTTAAGGCGAAAGCACCACAAACAATTATGAGCCAAGTCACAGAAAAACACAGCCATTTTTCCAGCCAAAGAGAGGAGTCACAAAAATCAGAAATAGAGATAGAATTAATCACTAACCTTTGATGATCTTCATCAGATTACACCTGTAAGACTTCATGTTACACAATACACAATACAATACACAATACATGTTTCGTTCAATAAAGTTCATATTTATATAAAACAAATCTCAGTATACATTGGCGCGTTATGTTCTGTAGTTCCAAAAACATCCGGTGATTTTGCAGAGAGCCACATCAATTTACAGAAATTCTCATAATAAATGTTGATGAAAATACAGTGTTATGCATGGAACTTTAGATACACTTCATCTTAATGCAACCGCTGTGTCAGATTTCAAAAAAGCTTTACGGAAAAAGCAAACCATGCAATAATCTGAGTACGGCGCTCAGAGACCAAACAAGCCAAAAAGATGTCCACCATATTGTGCAGTCAACAGAAGTCAGAAATAACATTATAAATATTCACTTACCTTTGATGATCTTCATCAGAATGCACTCCCAGGAATCCCATTTCCACAATAAATGTTTGTTTTGTTCGATAATGATCATCATTTCTGTTCAAATAGCTACTTTAGTTAGCGTGTTACGTAAACAAATCTAACCTCACGAAGCGCATTCACTAGGAAAAAAAGTTCCGTTATAGTCCGTAGAAACATGTCAAACGATGTATAGAATCAATCTTTAGGATGTTTTTCACAGGAATCTTCAATAATGTTCCAACCGGAGAATTCCTTTGTCTTTAGAAAAGCAATAGAACGCGAAGTAACTCTCACAGGAACGAGCATCAAGAGCTTGTGGCACTCTGCCAGACCACTGACTCAAAGAACACTTATGAGCCTCAAACAAGTTTCTAAAGACTGTTGACATCTAGTGGAAGCCTTAGGAAGTGCAACATGACCAATATCCCACTGTATCTTCAATAGGGAATGAGTTGAAAAACGACCAACCTCAAATTTCCCACTTCCTGGTGGGTTTTTTCCTCAGGTTTTTGCCTGCCATATGAGTTATGTTATACTCACAGACATCATTCAAACAGTTTTAGAAACTTCAGAGTGTTTTCTATCCAAATTGACTAATACTATGCATATATTAGCAACTGGGACTGAGTAGCAGGCAGTTTACTCTGGGCACCTATTCATCCAAGCTACTCAATACTGCCCCCAGCCATAAGAATAATTATACACTGAGTGTACAACACATTAAGAACACATTCCTAATATTCAGTGCAACCCCCCTCCCATTTTTGCCCTCGAACATTCATCTGGGAATCGACTCAACAAGGTATCGAAAGCGTTCCAAAGTGATGCTGGACCATGTTGACTCCAATGCTTCAGATAGTTGTGTCAAGTTGGCTGGATGTCCTTTGAGTGGTTGACTATTTTTGATACACACAGGAAACTGTTGAGCATGAAAAACCCAACAGCGCTGCAGTTCTTGACACAAACCGGTACGCCTGCACCTACTACCATACCTTGTTCAAAGGCACTTTAATATTTTGTCTTGCCCAATCACCCTCTGAATGGCACACATACACAATCCATGTCTCAGTTGTCTCAAGGCTTAAAAATACTTATTTAACCTGTCTCCTCCCCTTCATCTACACTGATTGAAGTGGATTTAACAATTGACATCAATAAGGGATCATAGATTTGTCATGGAAAGAGCAGGTGTTCATAATGTTTTGTTGGCTCAGTGTATTGTGATTGAACTCCTCCTGCTCTCTCTCTTTTCTTTTACCTGCTGACTCACACTCAGCTGTCAACTCTCCCCTCCATGAGTCAGGTATCACCCTGTACAACAAAGGCCCACTAAAGAGCTATGAAGAAGATGCTAAATCACAGTCACACTAGAGAAAGAAATATAATCTGAGTCCTTTTTGAAATAAATGTGGCCCTGCAAACTGTTCTCTGAAGGGTTCCCTTTCCCTCAGTGCGATCCAATATACTGTAGCTCTGATTGCTGACAAACAGACGGCAAACAGTGACACCTTAGTTGAGTTGAATGTTAAAAAACTGAACGTAAAAAGTAGAACGTTTGAAAACGTTGACATGCATATCTGTGCCATGACCACATGTCTGTAAATGAAACGTGGGCTTTTCTCGATATGCACCGTTTATTGTATCTGAAAAAACAAGATGGTCGAGAAGGAAATGAAAAGAAAGAAATGTATCGTAATCATGCCTAGCACATGAATACACACAGTACCAGTTTACCTACGGGATTGCTAATCTGGTCTTTATGGCAGCAAAACAATGCAGCAACAAAAATATATACTGGTCGCCCTGGGCTGGAGGAGACGGGAGTAATGAACACTTTGCACAATGAAACAGAAATAATAGCAGGATTAGCCGTGGCCACACAGACTTCTGTCCAGCGTCGTTTATTATTTAGAAGTTGTGCATTGAGGCCTGTAGCGGGAGATAATATTGCATTGTTGTAGGGAGCAAGTGCAATAAGAGTAAGGAAATTGAGAGAGAAGAGAACTGCAGGGTGAGTGTCGCCACATCCCCCCCTTCCCCGTGGAAAATTGTGGCGAAGACAGGAGACGAGCACGGGAGGCATTAGTCAGCTGGAGGTGCTTCTATCTTTTTGTTTGTCAGTAATATCATCTCATTTGAGGGGTGATGAATGCTGATGACATCCCATGTTGTTGGAATTTGAAATGAACTATTCCCTAAAAGAATTTGGGAGATGTTTTTGTATTACTTGTGTGGTTGTCGTCTTGAATATTGACCATGGCGAGGCATACTTTTGTATTCAGTTTCTATGCCTAGAAAATCGCTCGGCAGAAAAGAAGCAGATGTTATTTCTGACCAAGGATAAGGTGATTGCAAAGTAAAACATGACTCATCCCTCACAAAATTGATGGGATCTATTATACTATACAGTTGTATTTCTTGCAAATTATTACAGGAACCTTGTGGATTGGATGTGGGTTGTGCTTTTTTTGTCTGTGACAGAAAAGTTATACGGAGATACGAGAAGCATAGAAACTCCCCAGACGATAACATGAAAGTTGAACTTTTTGGAGAGAAACTGTTTAATATTGCAATGCAATAATCTACATCTAATACAGATTAAAAGGGTAAGGGCCTAGATTCTCAGTTGTTCCCCATGTAACTTAAACATTATGATGATGATAGTACCGGTTGCATTGTTTTTTATGAGCCAACTTTTTAAGTGCTTCCTGAACAAACATGTAGAGAGAACGTACGTTATGTGTCAACACTGAAAGGGTGAAAAGAAAAGCAATGCTGCTCTCGGATCAGCCATCTCCACTCAAATCTTACCTTAACATTAGAATTATTCGACAATATTGACTACGGATCAGCTCCTAGATAGAAATGACCACATATTGCTGCAAATATTGAGGTGGGAGGCGTATTATACTTTCCCAATAATAATGCACTAAATCACAGATTGGGCATATTGCGCACATCTTGTTAAACATCATGACACATATTGAGGCAAAATGTTGACTAGAATCGACTGGCAAAATTAAACTCAATATGATTGAAATACAGTGCCTTCGGAAAGTATTCAGACTGCTTGACTTTTTCCACATCTTGTTAAGTTACAGCCTTACCCTAAAATTGATTGAATAGTTTTTCTCCTCATCAATATCCACACAATACCCCATTACGACAAAGCAAAAACAGGTTTTTATACATTGTTATACAATTTATTAAAAAAACAACAACTGAAATATTACATTTGCATAAGTATTCAGACACTTTACTCAGAACTTTGTTGAAGCACATTTGGCAGCGATTACAGCCTCAAGTCTTATTGGCTGTGACGCTACAAGCTTGGCGCACCTGTATTTGGGGAGTTTCTCCCATTCTTCTCTGCAGATCCTCTCAAGCTCTGTCAGGTTTGATGGGGAGTGTCACTGCACAGCTATTTTCACGTCTCTCCAGAGATGTTTGAATGGGTTGTATGGGCTCTGGCTGGGCCAGACTTGTCCTGAAGCCAATGCTGCGTTGTCTTGGCTGTGTGCTTAGGGTCGTTGTCCTGTTGGAAGGTGAACCTTCGCCCCAGTCTAAGGTCCTGAGCTCTCTGGAGCAGGTTTTCATCAAGGATTTCCCTGTACTTTGCTCTGTTCATCTTTGCCTCAATCCTGACTAGCATGCCAGTCCCTGCTGCTGAAAATCATCCCCACAGCATGATGCTGCCACCACCATGATTCACCGAAGGGATGGTGCCAGTTGTCCTCCAGACGTGATGCTTGGCATTCAGGCGAAAGAGTTTAATCTTAGTTTCATCAGACTAGAGAATCTTGTTTTTCATGGTCTGATAGTCTTTACTGAGGAGTGGATTCCGTCTGGCCGTCAGGCCATAAAAGCCTGATTGGTGTAGTGCTGCAGAGATGGCTGTCCTTCTGGAAGGTTCTCCCATCTTCACAGAGAAACTTTAGAGCTCTGTCAGAGTGACCATTGGGTTCTTGGTCACCTACCTGACCAAGGCCCTTCTCCCCTGATTGCTCAGTTTGGCTGGGCGGCCAGTCTAGTAAGAGACTTGATGGTTCCAAACATCTTCCATTTAAGAATGATGGAGGCCACTGTGTTCTTGGGGACCTTCAATGCTGCAGAAATGTTTTGGTACCCTTCCCCAGATCTGTGCCTCGACACAATCCTGTCTCGGAGCTCTACAGTCTATTCCTTCGACCTCATGGCTTGGTTTTTGCTCTGACATGCACTGTCAACTGTGGGACCTTATATAGACAGGTGTGTCCTGTTTCCAAATCATGTCCAATCAATTGAATTTATCCAAGTTGTAGAAACATCTCAAGGATGATCAATGGAAACAGGATCCACCTGAGCTCAATTTTGAGTCTCATAGCAAAGGGTCTGAGCACTTATATAAATAAGGTATTTCTGATTTTTATTTGTCATACATTTGCAAAAACCTCTAAAAAACAGTTTTTGCGTTTTCATTATGGGGTATTGTGGGTAGATTGCTGAGGGTTTTAGATATTTAATCATTTTTAGATTAATACTGTAATGATTAAGGCTGTAACAAAACGTGGAAAAAGTAAATGGGTCTGAATACTTTTTGACGTTACTTTCCAGGCCCATGCAGCCTATTTATCTTGTAATGCAGTCATCTTGGTTTTCATATGAAGCATCCTTTTATCTTTCCCTTGCTATACTCGGCCTTGTCTCAGGATAGTTAGTTGGTGGTTGAAGATTTCCCTCTAGTGGTGTGGGGGCTGTGCTTTGGCAAAGTGGGTGGAGTTATATCCTGCCTGTTTGGCCCTGTCCGTGGGTATCATCGGACGGGAGCACAGTGTTTCCCTACACCTCCTGTCTCAGCCTACAGTATTTATGCTGCAATAGTTTGTGTAGGGGGGCTAGGGTCAGTCTGTAATATCTGGAATATTTCTTCTGTCTTATCCGGTGTCCTGTGTGAATTTACAGTAAGTACGCTCTCTCTAATTCTCTCTCTTTTTCTCTCTCTCTCTTTTTCTCTCTCCCTTTCTTTCTTTCTCTCGGAGGACCTGAGCCCTAGGACCATGCCTCTGGACTACCTGTTCACCGGACGTGCTACCTTGTCCCAGACCTGCTGTTTTCAACTCTCTAGAGACAGCAAGAGCGGTAGAGATACTGTGAATGATCGGCTATGAAAAGCCAACTGACATGTACTCCTGAGGTGCTGACCTGTTGCACCCTCTACAACCACTGTGATTATTATTATTTGACCCTGCTGGTCATCTATGAACATTTGAACGTCTTGGCCATGTTCTGTTATAATCTCCACCCGGCACAGCCAGAAGAGGACTGGCCACCCCTCAGCCTGGTTCCGCTCTAGGTGTCTTCCTCGGTTCCGGTCTTTCTAGGGAGTTTTTCCTAGCCACCGTGCTTCTACACCTGCATTGCTTGCTGTTTGGGGTTTTAGGCTGGGTTTCTGTACAGCACTTTGTGACATCAGCTGATGTAATTAGATTGATTTATTGGTGGGCCTTTTTGGTCGTCATTTTCTCATGTTAAGCCTAACATTTTCACTAAGCTATACACAGGGTCGCAAGGTTGCCAGTGTTTTGACTGCTGGATGGCGGCAATAATGTAATTACTTGTTGTATAATTCAAGTTGGAAATTCCAGCATTGCAGATTGTAAAATACATTTTCGATACAACAGTACACTAAGTAACTTTATCAAAAAACACAACTGTTCTGTATAGCCTACCTGAACCTGCATGACATGAGCTGTCCTCACGCTCTCTCCCAGCTTGGATAGAAAGTTCTTGTGCGTAAAGAATTGTCTATTAATGCCAAATAATATAGCCAGTCCACCCTCAAAACAATAGCTTACTATGGATTGTTTCATTATGCAGTCTAGCTATTTACCTGCTATGTATAAATGTTTTATAAAAATGACACATCAAATAGCCTAACAATGCGGAAAAAGTTTGTCGGCTTGAAGATAAATGTAGCCACTATTTATTGTTGAACTTTTTGTCTGTGTAATAACGTACACAAAATGAGCTGCAATCAAGGTCAATTAAATCCCATTTGAGAGACTCCCCTTGTCTTCTGAAGTCCTCCTGAGCCATTGTACATTTTACACAGAGTGGACAAAACATTAGGAACCCCATTCCTAATATTGAGTTGCAGCCCTTTTGCCCTCAGAACAGCCTCAATTGGTTGGGCATGGACTACAAGGTGTTGAAAGCGTTCCACAGGGATGCTGTCCCATGTTGACTAATGCTTCCCACAGTTGTGTAAAGTTGGCTGGATGTTCTTTGGGTGGTGGACCATTCATGATACACATGAGAAACCCAGCAGCGTAGCAGTTCTTGACCTACTCAAACTGATGCACCTGGCACCTACTACCGTACCCTGTTCTTGGTCATTGGCACACATATACAATCCATGTCTCAATTGTCTCAAGGCTTAACAATCCTCCTTCAACCTGTCTCCTCACCTTCATCTACACTGATTGAAGTGGATTTAACCATTCCTGTAACTGTCACTTCAGCGGAGACGTCGTTTTCCAAACTAAAACTAATAAAGACCTACCTAAGAACAAAGCATTAGGCTCTCGGTCTGATATGCACTTTTGAACACTAGAGTAAGCTCCACTCCTTGCACTGACACCGCTGTAGTCGTGACCACAGCATTTTCTCACCGATATCCCGTAACTTTCAATCAATGATTTATTTTTTCAAGGCCTGAGGCACTTTATAGTACATATGGAAATGAAAAAGGTTCATGAATGTCTTTTTGGAGGATTACTGTCATTACCGGCATTTTTAGATGCTTTTTTTCCAACACCGTGTCACTTTCTTCACAGAAGATCTCCGCTCAACATAGAATTAAGATGGTTAAGCTATTTGACTGACTGTGACTGCCACTAATTTCAGAACAAAGTTGACTTCAAATACAAAGTTGACAAAGTATTTGTAATTGTTACAAACAACTGAAGGATAAAATTATGCTTCTAATAAAAACTGAGATGACTCCATTTAAAAGGTCTATATTGCCTATTTCAATCATATTGAAAACTCTTGATGTTTAATCAAGTGAGTTCTATTTTGCGACTAGGCTACTGTCTGCAATTTTTGCCTCAATGTGTTTCATGATGTGTGACAACATGTGTGCAATGATGAGCCCAATCTGTGATTTGGTGCATTATTATTGGTTAAGCTGTTACGTCCGTTGTTGGAATGAGACCAAGGTGCAGCCCGGTAGGCGAACATCTTACTTTTATTTAAAATGAACTTGTGGAGTAATTCTAATGTCAAGGTAAGATTTTAATGGAGAAAGCTGATCCCAGAGCTGCAGTGATTTTATTTTGATCCTATCAGTATCGACACATGGTCTTAAAACACACTTAGCGAACGTAATATTTATAAGTTTGACTAAATATTATCTCTTGACCCCACATAATCGTGGGCAATAAACTTCAATCTGCATAACAACACAAAACAAATGATCAGGCTAGAGAAATTGATCAACCAATACAATCATCACCCACATGTCAGAGAGTAAGCATGGCGAACCAATCCCCAAAAGAAAACGAGACTCCTTGACGGACACAGGCGATTCATGCTTTTCACCACTGGGAATGGTAAGAGTAGAAATTGACTTGCTAAAGTTGATAAATGATAAACTGGGCATACTTGAACTAGTCAGTAAAGATACGAAGAAGTTGAAGGTGAGAAAAGCTGTGACAATGGTGAAAGAAACACACAAGCTAAAAGGTAGAGTCAATTTGACTGAAACGAACGATAAATAACTTAAAAAGGAGAACACATTTCTGAGCCTTAGTTGAAATACAAACTAGATCTATACGAGAGAAAATCTGGTACTTACTGGTATGAAAGAAAAAGTGTGAAGATCCTGAAAATGTGGTGAAAGTATTCTTGATTCTCTACAGATCCCAGGCGATACTGTCGACAAAATTAAACTCGAACGTGGACACCGTTTCAAACAGAGATATAAGTGACAATTGTTGCCAAATTTGCATTCTTTAAAGATACAGTACTGGATAACAGCCTGGGTAAAAGACTCGCTGGCACAAAAATATGCATAAATAATCAGTTCCCGGAGGAAATTGCAGAATGGAGCAAAGTTCTGTACCCACTCTTCTAGGTGAATAGATTAAAAGGGAAACGTGTAGCCCTCGTAGTCGATAAACTGTATATTGATAACCAATTGTCCCGAGACACCAAGACTATGCCATGGCTAGTCTACGTTTTACAAAGTTCCCATAGAGGAGTCGAATAATGGAACACCCAATACTATCCATGGTAGGGATTGAAATAATTTTTAAAAAGTTAAACAATAAAATACAACAATTAATAAATAAAATACATTATACTATTCAAGAAGGGAAAGTTGTAAAATAATTAGAATTCGACTTCATATTTTGTCACACCATGATCTGCTTCACCTGTGCTTATCTCCACCCCCTCCAGGTGTCGCCCATCTTCCCCATTGTCCCCTGGGTATTTAAACCTGTGTTTTCTGTCCGTCTGTGCCAGTTCGTCTTGTGTGTTCCAAGTCAACCAGCGTGTTTCTCCCGTGCTCCTGCCTTTTCTATTCTCTTTTGCTAGTCCTCCCGGTTTTGACCCTTGCCTTTTTTCTGGACTCTGTATCTGACCATTCTGCCTGCCACACTGTACTTCCTGAACTCTGAACCAGTTTTGACCTTTTACCGGTTTTGACCTTTTGCCTGTCCACGACCATTCTCTTGCCTACCCCTTTTGGATTATTAATACATATCAAAGACTCAAACCAACTGCCTCCCTTGTCTTCATCTGCGTCTCGCCTTGTGCCCTTATTTATTTATAGTATTTATAAATAGATAAAGGGCAGCAGTAGAAGAAAGGACAATTATTGAAATAATATTTTTTCAAATATAAGGAACTGGAACACAAATGTACTCAAAAGCTCGAATTAGGTAAGATTCAACATGGTAGGGATAAAAATACATAAAATGGAGGAAATAGAAGGCACTATATGTGCGGGTGTTGTGTTTGGACAAGTGTGGAGTTAAGTGAGTGAAAAAGGAAAACTATTTCAAATGCCAGAGCCCATGTGTGTCTGAGAGCAGGAGTTGTGACAGAGAACTTTCAATTTTGTGTAGATATGGGATATACATTTTAAAATAAGGGATACATTTTTATTTATGTATTGTCCTATCATGATGGAACAGTCCACAACCCTATACAGTAGACAACCACCTGAGCGACCCCTGCACTAAGGATAAGTCCTTATCTATCAGAGGGGAGGCAAATTATTGTGGACCTGGTGGCACAACATTTTCAAAGGTCTGACTGAACAGAGATGTTTGGGAAAATGGTCACAACGGGGGACCAGCATGTGTGTGTTTCAGGGGAAGGGGTGGTTCTGAGCTCTATCAGCTAGGACTTGACATTGGTAAATTCAGTGGCGACCAATCATTAAGGGCAGGTGGGGCAAAGTTTTGAGCCCCACCTGTTTGGCTTTTGTGCCCATTAATACATGTCACATATCAGTTGGCATAAAATCTCATTTAAAAAAATATATAATTGAGTTAATAAAGCTGCATACAAACTTGGTCTCTTTATTGCTTTCTTAAGTAAGGCATCTTCAAAATGCAGCTGTTTCAGCCTAGCTCAGTGCGTTCTGTGGTGGTGGAGCAGCCAGCAGAAAATAAGGAGCGTTGGTAATGTTCTCCAGTTGCGCCGTGATTGGCTCAGTGTTCTGTCACTCATGGGGGCACTACGTCACCGCAAAATCTATGGGTAGAGCTTGAACATTCAAGCCCCTTGGTTGCTGTCATAGAGTTATATTAGAAATGCCCATCCAAGAAGGCTCAAGGTCATTGGCCACAGATAAAATTATGTCAAATCATGTTATATCTTCCATAGCTTTGATTGCACTGATCATGTCAACATCATACTCTCAAAATCTTAGCTTGCAAGCTAGCAGTCATCATCATGAATCAAGTCCACAATCTGCTATCAAATCCTTTTCAATCCTTGTCATATCAAGAGAAATAATGATGAGAAATTAGAGATAAAATTTAACAGTGCTCATTGGTCGTTGGACCTAAACATTACACAACAAGTTGGAAATTGCAAATTCAACAATGAGTAGTTTGGAAGGAATCAGTGGCTAACTGCACACATTGCAAAGCAATCACTAGCCTGTTATTCAGTGGAGAGGGTGTGTTACAAGTCTGGGTTTAATATTTTGTTTCAAGCTTAAAAGGATCAACATTCAACATTGGCCATGCTCAATCCAGCAATACTTTTGCTGTGCTCAAAACAACTGGAAACTCAGAACTGGGAAATCTCAGACTTCAGTGAGTTCAAGACAACTGGGAACTATGAAAAAATTAGACTGGGAAAATACGTTTTGAGCGGTCATCCAGCTCGGAATTGTAAGTCGGGAACTCGGGCCTCATTCTAGAGCTCCGACCTGAAGATCACTTTTATAATCATGATTCGAACTTGTTTTTTTTAATGAGTTCCCAGTTGTCTTGAAACAACCATAATTCCAGAGAGTGCCAGACCTTGATGATAACATTTTCCCATGAAGGACCGCAGTGCCACCTTCCTGTTTAAGTGCTTTCATTGTCTGCTTATATGCCCTGTTTATTTACCTTACGGTTCTGACTTTGTGTACAGGGAGAACACTGTAGGAACGGCCCATGTTCTGAATGCTGTCACTGTACATTTCAAAAGTGCTGAACAAATAGTTATATTGACTATGTACGTCCTAGCTCGCTCAAGAATGTCCAAATCGAAATTACGGATGGCCTTTTATCCGCTTGTCGTCCCCTTATGCCATAGTTTGCACATCTCAATTTTCATTAAAACTACATTTGTTTCAGCAAGTCAGCCATATCAGCTATGTTTTTTAAAACGTATTATTCTATTCTACTTTTTCTATTCTGGTTAGAGCCAGTTTGCACTCTTCTGTGAAGGGAGTAGTAAACAGCGTTGTATGAGATCTTCAGTTTCTTGGCAATTTATAGCATGAAATAGCCTTCATTTCTCAGAACAAGACTGACGAGTTTCAGAAGAAAGGTCTTTGTTTCTGGCCATTTTGAGCCTGTAATCGAACCCACAAATGCTGATGCTCCAGATACTCAACTAATCTAAGGAAGGCCAGTTTTATTGCTTCTTTAATCAGATCAACAGTTTTCAGCTGTGCTAACATAATTGCTAAATGGGTTTCTAATGATCAATTAGCCTTTTAAAATTATAAACTTGGATTAGCTAACACAATGTGCCATTGGAACACAGGAGTGATGGTTGCTAATAATGGGCCTCTGTAACCTTTTGTACAGTAACAAATTCCATAACACATCTGCAGTTTCCAGCTACAATAGTCTTTTACAACATTAGCAATGTCTACACTGTGTTTCTGATCAATTTGATGTTATTTTAATGGACAAGAAATAATATTTTTCTTTTAAAGAACAAGGACATTTCTAAATGACCCCAAACTTTTGAACTGTAGTGTATATATTTTTTCTAACGGTTTATAATACAATCGAGGTAAAGATGTTGGAAATGCTTTTAGCGGTTGATCTGCTTCTGTTTGGTAGGTGGAACTGTGTGCTCTTTTTGAAGGATGGGTCCCGGTTTCTTGGAGGCCCTGGGATTCGGGAGAACAGGGGTGTCTACCGGTCACTGGGATGACAACCCAACTTGGAATGAGTCGAGATTTTAACAGTTGGAATAGTGGAGAACAATTGGAGGTTTACTTAGTAGCAATGCAAATATCATGGTACAGTTTTACAGTATGGACACTCAATCATTATGGTAGTTTTAATGGTAAGTTTACAAAGATATACGTATTATGATAAATACTGTATAATTGAAACTTGTATCTCATTATGGTAAATGGTGAATTAAGTATAGACAGTTATAATTGTAATGACTTAGCAGATAATAAGAAAATATTATTAGTATTTACCTGGATAAAAGAGAAGGAATAAGATCTATTGTTTACAGGAATCTCATTCAACAATTTTAGATTAAGTTGTGTTGAAACAGGACTGAGGAGGCGAAATATACTTCTCCCATGGGCAAAAAGAAACTCAAAAAACGTGATGATATTAATTAAGAATAATTTTGGCCCAAATGTGCAAATTGTCCAAGCAAATACTCAAGGGAGATGGATTATTTTAAATATGTCATTGGACTAGCGCTGTTGGGGTGAGTTATTACTGCCACACCGGCTGTCTCGAGTCACGAAGGCAGTCAAATTCCATGTGACTATTTAGTCACGGTAATTAGGCTTCTCCAAGCTCTGATGCTGCTGATGGTCATTATAAATGTTTTTTATATCCCAGATTCTTCAAAGTAGCCACCCTTGGCTAACTGTCTGGTACTCAGCACTCTATTGTCCATCTAATCACTCTGACATCCATGCAAATGTATTCGCAAAATCTAATCAGACACTTCATGAGAGCACGTTGAGAACGTTGCACAACATTTCAATAGGCCATGCAATTGCACAATAAAACAGAGGGATGGCCTCTATAGAAAAGAGGAGGATCAGATTTCTATAGGCTAGGCCTACTATGTTTATTTTCCAACTTTCCTAATATTTAAGCACAATGCTTTTTCCCAACTTCTTCGAATCATAGTTGCACAGCTCATGTAGCCTAGAACGTGGGTCTATATGTTTTAATAATTGCATAATTGAATTTATGGTCCCTTTTGATAATGGTCTTTTACGCTAATGGAACATTCGCGCTTATAGCCTACTACCATGTGCGCATTGCTGCACTTACAATGTGAAGAAATAGAGTAATAGTTTATGAACATTTTAAGCTAAACGTTCTGATCTGTTGTCATCCACATTGAGTAGAACATTTTTTTTATGCTAGTGGTTGTTTAATTTGGGAACTATCGCCATCCCACAACTGTCCTAGACTATGTTTGTAATAATTATTTCTCGCACAGAATAGAATAGGTAGACCTTTGTACTATGGGGGATAGTAGATTGACATAGGCTAGTTCTTTTGTTGTTCTTAAGCCTATTCATCATGTTGGCTGACGAAAAGTAAATGTGAACAGTTCTTCCAATATCTTCAATATGCACCTCGGAATTGGATAAGGACCCGCACAGTTGCGTACCCGATGTGTCTGTCTTCACTTGTAGCCTGTGAGAAAGACCCGATCAAGTGATGGAGCATGCAGCACTCAGGGAGAAGGGCACAACAGCCACTGGCCAAAAAAAGGCATGGATGTCTTTGGGGTGCATTACGGCCACTCAAAGGGAAGGCCGCCGTGATATTCTAGGCATTATCAAGCGCAAGTCAAATTGTGAATAAATGACTGATGTCATGACGTGACTATCATTAATGTGAGAACATGTTATTTATTGAATAATTAACTATGGTTAATTATTATAGGGTTAAATTAGTCATGTAACAATTAACTCATTAGTAACCTAGGGCACAACGGGAAAAGTTTGTTTAATGAGTTACCGTTTCCCGAATTAACTCAAGAATATCAGAATCTCGATATCATAGCAATAATTTCCTCATATCAGTCTCATTCTGAATGTTGCATAATCCGTTAAATTTGCACAAACTCTGGTCTCGCTAATCATTCTGTACCACACCAATTGAGTTGATTATTCTGGTCTAGGTCTTATTATTCTTATCTAGGCAGTAACAATGCATGTTAACAATGCACAACATTCAGGCAATACATCAATCTATGTGGATATTCGCCCCCTCTGGTACCTTAACAAAAACAGTCTGGTTGGGATGGTTCAGTTGGGTGGTTGAGTCGTTCGTAAGTCATAGTGGCGGATGCGAATGGAGGATCAACCAAACATCGATTCCCTACAACCTCCACTTGTGTGGTGGTGACCCCATCCCTTGCTGTTAGTTTGGTTCTACAGCTTTCTTCGCTGGTGATAGGCTTAAGGCCACAAAGACGCTCAGTGTTATCCCTGGCGAATGGTTTGCTAGGACAGAGGTAGTGGACGTCTTTGGTTAGAGTACACTTTAACAGGGGTGAGATAGAAATCTGGATTGTGTTCCTGATAAGCTACGACTGGGGGTGTGGCAATTTTCACATGGGTGCTATCGCGCCAAAATCCTACATTTTGAACTGTTTTCAAACCATAGATATTCTCCAGTTCAACAACCGGCAGTGTCAGTAAAAATTATTACTGTCAGTAAAAATTATTATTATTACGGTCAACATCAACGTGTATTGGGATTGCCGACCCCAGACTATAGGCCAAATGTGAATGTAATGGCCTTATCGTGGTTGTGGTAGCTGAGGTCAATATATTGTGCATCACTGAGAGGGGCACTAGATATGAGGGGATTCTGTTCATGGCCAAGTGGTACATAGAATAGCTAACTACACTAAGAAATCATCCAATAACAATCGAACCAATTGGACATGGGCATAGTCATAGTTCATGACCTCTACTAGCTTTCCTACAGACAGGAGTTTTTTTTCCAGAAGAGCTACGTGTGTGTTCATCACCAGAATAGTATCCTGGAGAGACTTTCCCACATGTTGCAACCTGAGTGCCTGTGCTTTCATTGTTGCTGGATAAGTGGCATCTCTTCAGTAGTCTCCCTAACATTTCTCTTGACTGTGGCTAGACTGACTGTGGCTAGACTGACTGTGTTGACGGCTGTAGTACCTAGAGCTAATAGTGACCCTACGGCTGCACATATTGAGAGAAGTGCCCCGAGTAATGTAATCGTTTTTCTCGCCTGGGCTCTGGTAGTTCTGACTGGATGAATGTGAATTTTTGAAGTTGGGCCAATATATGGGCAGTGTCTAGCTGGGTGTGCTTAACTGCCTGGGTAGTCAGTCAGCCCTGACCTGACTCAAATGCGCCGCAGGTGGAATGTGTTGGAGGTACATGTTCTCTGCATCTAGGTGGACGTACACCCTCTCTGTGGTTAGTTGGTTATAAGGAGTCCTGGATTATCGCAGAGAACGATTCCCGTAAGGGGTCCACTCGTGAGCACATCTGCTGTGTTGGTTTTGACCTGGGCACAGAGTGTCAGGATCAGCCAAAGGAACACCATCCTACAAAAACTCATAATTAGAGATATTGTTTGATTATTTCAATTATTCGTTTTTGATAACGAAAGTGTTTTGACACAACACAATTTTCAGGGGTCCTATTTCAAACAGCACAGCGAGAGACAATATCAACAGTGACAAGGAACGTATATCTTGTAGTTGGGAAGAGAAGGTAAGCTGTTAGGTGCAATGTACTGATCTCCTGGAAGGGATCAGCTGAGGATACTTAAGAATTTTCTTAGTACCTCTGACTTGCAAGGTTTCTATCTCATCGGTGCTGGCTTGCACCTCTTCTATTGTGTCTCTGATCGCCATCAGTACCAGTGGGAGTTTGATGTCCCAATCTTTGTGGTTGGCTGCCACATATTTCCTCAGGATTCTGATGATTGTCTGGTTGCTCTTTTCTATCCTGCCAGAGTTCTTAGGGTGGTACGAGATGTGACGTTTGGCTTTGAGTCCCAGGAGCCGCCACAGTTCGGTCATTACAGCTGCCAAAAAGTGGGTTCCTCTGTCGCTGTCCACAGTTTCTTCTGGCAGGCCAAAATGACTGAAAATGTGGTTGAGCAAAAGAATGGCCTTGGTTTCCGCTGTGTCATTGGTTGCGGGCAGGCACTCCACCCATTTTGTGAATATGCTGTGAGGAGATACTTATTGCGAATGCAAATCGTGTGAGCCTGCCAATGCCCGTTCAGACAATGGGTGATTGACAGGATCAGACAGGAAAGCCATCAAAGTGATGAGGGACTCGTCTTGGTGTTGCAGTACTACCAGGTCACCATTCAGGAATGAATGCATCTTTGTTGGGGTACACCAGGCAGGGTGCCTCTCAAAGCAGGCTTTTCAAGGACGTCACAGCTTCGTCGTGAGTGTCCTTCCAATCGAACGGGGATCTTTCTAAAGAAGACGGGTCAAAGGCTTTAAGAAGTCGGCATAGTTTTCAATGAAGTGACGGGAGTAATTACATCCTCCAGGAAAATGTGCACTTCTTGAAGATTTGTAGGTGTTTTGATGTTGCGGACTGCTTGGATTCTGTTAGACTATTGCAGGATGCCCTCAGCACCCACCAGAGTCCAACATAGTTTACCTTGGTCCTGCACCATTGTCCTTTCATGATGGCCAACTTCACCTAGGCTGTCCCGAGTAGTGTAAGAATGTGGTCCATCTCGTTGAGGTGATGTGACCAAGTCTCACTTCTCATGAGAAATGTAAGTAATTTTAACGTGTCAAGCTAAAATTGTGCAATTGAGAGGAATATGTTAGATAATGTAGAGAGAAACGATTGTGCATATTTTTTGTCATAAAGTTAATTTATGAAAATCGCGATTTAGCAAGGTAACTGACGAATAGCTTACATTAGCCAGCTAGCTATCTGATGTTATGACATGAGTACAGTATGACATTGGAATTTGTGTTGTTTAATGTTTTAGGAAAACCAGCCAACCAGGCTGTCATCTTGGGAAACAGTGGATGTATAAGAATCTAGCTAGCTAAAGCATTTACTGCAAATTGAATGTACAGTTGTGTAAACTTTCCATGCAATGCAGCTGAAGTAACATAGCTAGCTAAATATTTACTTGTTTATTGTGTAGTGGAGGATAAAAATAACTGTATGCCTATGGATGTGTAGCTAGCTACAGTATGTAGGCGATCTATGTTTGGACCCTAAAACGTTAAGTTCTGAACTAATATTTATACCAATCTTTGAACCTCAGCTTTCATAGTTGTTGCATCAACTTCAAGTCTGAGTGGCATTAATGAAGCCTATGGATTGAGTAGAATACAATAACTTTACTGTGCCAAGGATGCAAGTCCTACATACATGTACTGTAGTTATTACCACACATGAGATCCTCAGCCTGTCCATTGAATAGATCCACTGATCATGTACTCTTCCTTGGCAAATTCAGGTGATGTTCAGGTATGAATCTCTATGACATTCTTTTTCAGTCCTATCCAATACCAGGTGTATCAAACTCCATTCTTTGAATGATGCTGTGTCTGCATGTATGTATTACAATTATACACTTCAACGGTGTTTACCACTCCTGCTCCTGGGACATCAATGATTTTCACATTGTAACTATGCAATAGACTAGAAACATGATTTACTGTAAGTAAATGCTGATTTGTAATTCATATATACAGAAAAGAAACTATGCATGTCTAACTCCCTTCATCTGCATTAATCTGAGGACACAGGGTAGTATTTCAATGAGATACTTAATTTCAACCAGTGGAGAAACGCTTTATTGAAAGAAGTTCATTATCCAGATGTTATAAATACATAATACATGCATTATCATTATGATAATTGTAATATTATATTATTTTAAAAAGTTACATCTGTACTTCAATGCACATATGGTGTGCATTATAAAACGAGGAAGAAAGACAAGGTGGGGAGAGAGGTGTAGAAGACAGAAAGGGAAAGGGGTAAGAACAGAGGCAGACTGCATATGATTAATGTATTACAGTGCTACCCTAATATTCTCTCAGTTCATCACAATTACAGTGTTTCTAGCAGTGTCTCCTAACCAGCCTTGGGCCCCCAGTTGGTACGAAGGATATCTTAGGAGCGGGTGACGTGGAGATGAGGGGACTGGTTTCCTCTTTCAAATCAAAACATACCTGCAGACAAGAGACATATGGATAGAGAGAGAGCATGATTAAGCCTTGTTTTTCTATTCTAACACGGTCAGTCATCATAATCATCAGGAGGTGAAATGCAAAACTGTCATTGGATCATTAACTCTGGGACTATGACATCTCTCTCTGTATTGCAATGTAAAGCATCTCTTTAATAATACTTCCTGTTGACCTGACCAAGTGACCTCTCACTTATGATCATGCTGTGCCCTCTGTGTCAGCCAGTTCAGATGCAGGAGGGGTTCACCAACACAGCTGACATAACCTAGAACATTTAGGGGTAAGGGGCAGAGGGATGAAGCGAAGGAGAGAGACTGTTCATGATGACTTGACCATTTGAATCAGCTGTGTAGTGCTAAGGCAAAAACAAAAATGTGCACAGGTGTTTGGAGCATTCTGATATTCCACAGCTGGTGAGGTGTCAGGTTTTACTCTAAGTACAGAGGGTGATTATTCTAACTCTCTGTGAAATGCTGCAGACCTGCCAGCAGACGAGGTAGGAACACATATCCCACAAAGAAGAGGTGGATAGAATTCAAAAGGTCAAGGTATCCTTCTTCCTCCAAACTGTGCATGTAAGACAGGTTCCATGTACAACAAGACAGGCAGAGAGGAAGAGAGAAAAATAACACAGAACAGTTTAAATACCTCTGGTTATGGACACTTTTGCCAGCAATAAAGCTTTAACAAGGCTAATCTGAAAACAAGTTGCCTAAATTTTATCAGCATATCGGGCTAGCAAAATTCTGGATCATTTCTTCTCTAACTTCCACGATGTATACAAGGCCCTCCCTCGCCCTCCTTTCGGCAAATCTGATAATGACTCCATTTTGCAATCACACTGCCCTAGAGGAATACCCATGTAAGAATGCTGTTCATCGATCACAGCTCAGCATTTAACACCATGATACCCTCCAACTCGTCATTAAGCTCAAGACCTTGGGTCTCGACCCCACCCTGTGCAACTGGGTCCTGGACTTTCTGATGGGCCTCCCCCAGGTGGTGAGGGTAGGAAACAACATCTCCACCCGCTGATCCTCAACACTGGGGCCCAGCAAGGGTGCGTTCTCAGCCCTCTCCTGTACTTCCTGTTCACCCATGACTGCCTGGCCATGCACGCCTCCAACTCAATCATCAATTTTGCAGACAACAATACAGTGGTAGGCTTGATAACCAAAAACGATGAGACGGCCTACATGGAGGAGGTGAGTGCCCTCGGAGTGTCTGCTAAGAACTTTGCAGTGTTGTTTGGCTTTCCTGGAACTGGTTCAAAGATGGGGATGTTTTTGACGATTTTGTCAAGGCGATCCCCGCCAAGTGTGTGGGGAGCATCTGCAACTTCCTGTGGGGAATTGTGAGTTGAAAGGCCAGGAGGAAAAGCCAAGCTTTGGTTGGGTAGTCCCGCGATAGCGCGTCTCTGTTCTGGAGTTCCTCTAGATGGTACCTCAGGGTGGTATTCTGCTGCATCGCAGAGTGCGCCTGGGAGTGGAGGGTATTTGTGTTAGACACGTAAGTGTCGCACTTGCTCCGTTCTGCCTCATGCTTATCTGTCATGGTTTGCAGGGAGAAGTCTCGAGTGCAGAGCGAAAGATTCAGTGACGAGATGTCCTCCGCTTGCTTAGATGTCACGTTTTCCAACTTTCTCACCTGGTCTTTTTTATTTTAATTTAATTTGACCCCTTTTTCTCCCCAATTTCGTGGTATCTAATTGTTAGTAGCAACTATCTTGTCTCATCGCTACAATTCCCGTACGGACTCGGGAGAGATGAAGGTTGAAAGTCATGCGTCCTCCGATACACAACCCAACCAAGCCGTACTGCTTCTTAACACAGCGCACACCAATGTGTCGGAGGAAACACCGTGCACCTGGCAACCTTGGTTAGCGTGCACTGCGCCCGCCCCGCCACAGGAGTCGCTGGTGTGCGATAAGACAAGGATATCCCTACCGGCCAATCCCTCCCTAACCCGGACGACGCTATGCCAATTGTGCGTCGCCCCATGGACCTCTCGGTCGCGGCCGGTTACGACAGAGCCTGGGCGCGAACCCAGAGTCTCTGGTGGCACAGTGGCACAGTCTCTGCGCCACCCGGGAGGCCACCCAGCTGGTCTTTTTCGTCATTCATTAGATCACCAACCTCAAGGAGTTCTGCTGTTTTGTCATCCAACTTGGTCATTGTGTTCATTAACTGATCATCTTTGGTCTGCAGCTTTTGGAATAGAACATTATTGCTTTGAGTGGTTTCATTCAAAACTGTTTGCGGGGCATCAAGTTGCTTGCCCTGGTTTCTAGCTAGCTCGTCAGATTCTTCTAGTTTGCGTGGACTTCATCGTATTTATTTTTAGCTAAAATTAGTTGTTCCTGTAGAATACAGACTTGGTCAAGAGTTTGTTCACGTTCTTTGTCATAAGTGTTTGCCAGATCTTTCAATTGATCTGTTCTCAAACGCAGTTCCTTGGCTAGCAGTAGCTTGTCTTTGTCGGCTTTTATCATCAACTTCCTGGTTCTTTCCACCTGTCCCTGTCCCATCTCCACAGCTTCTTGCTCGTGCCACTGCTGGGTGCTGAGGTATTGGACCACTGTCCATCTCTGCTGGTGGGCATAGTTTAGGGCCAAACTGGAGAGAACCTTCACAAGACCTGTGATATCCAATCAGTTGGAATTGGTTGCATACCGTACAGTGTACCCCGTTGTAACAAAAGTGAGCATATGGTTGCTTTCACAATAAATAATATATATATATTTTTTAATTACTTGTAATTCATCACCACCAGGGTTCACTTATTCCTGAAAGCTGAAGTCACACTAGATTCCAGCAAAGGCGGGACTTCCAACAATACCAGATCAGTAATGTGGCAAAAGAAAATTTAATTGATTCATCAATGTTAATGACTAATCAAACCTGTAAAGGCTATTTGGGAATTAAACTTGAATTAACCTGAATGCCATATGTTTGTAGATTGCTGTTTCACCCTCTCCTACTATGTCTCTCTATCGCTCTTTATGTATTGAGCTATCTTTTGTTTGAGCACCTCCATATCACTTTGTCCTCACCTGTGAGTTTTGTTTTTGGTTATGGTGTTTTTTTCCTTTGCTGTCTTTTGTTTTCACGGGAACCCAAGGAATAAATGTGTAGAAAGTGTGCTTGTGGATCAACAGACTTGGTTTATTCCACAAGAGCCCATATCTTTGATGAGCTCAAATTGTCTACATAAGGTTGCAAAGGGACCAGGACAACTGATCCGTGTAAAGGAAAGAATGAATGGGGCCATGTATCGTGAGATTTTGAGTGAAAACCTCCTTCCATCAGCAAGGGCATTGAAGATGAAACGTGGCTGGGTCTTTCAGCATGACAATAAGCATCCAAAACACCCCTAAGCTAGACTAGCCTATTTCAACAACAGCTAACTACCTAACCAAAAATACAGTGGGTGGTCCGCCCAGTTCTAACTAGTGTTTTTAACAAAGTTTACCTACGAGTAGTGTATGCCCATGGGCGACTTGTCTTGGTTCCCCCTTTTCCCACCAGCAAACAAACACAAACACCATAACCAAAAACAATACTCACAGGTGAGGACAAAGTGATATGGAGGTGCTCAAACAAAAGAGCTCAATACATTAAAGAGCGATAGAGAGACATAGTAGGAGAGGGTGAAACAGAGCGATCTACAAACATATGGCATTTACGGAGAGATTGAGCTCTAGAGCATACAACTGACAGGGTTTTTAAACCAAGGGAAAGGAAATGTGATTGGGTAGGAAACAGGAGGAGGTTTGTCTTCTGATTGATGATTGATTGGTGACTGATTGGGGAGTGATGATTTACACCTGTGAGGGGAGAATGAGAGAAAAGAACACAGGATACATACACACACACCCATAGGATACCTGTATCCGTAACCTTCCTACCCTTAAAAGAGCAACCCTAGGGATTGCGACCACAGTATTACAATGAATACCCACAAGATCAACAACAAAGTCAACCTTACAAAACATACAAAAATCATCATTTACACACGAGACAAAGCATCTGCTAACACATTATCTGAACCCTTTTTGTGGCAGATCTCCAAATTATAATTCTGTACAATAAGGGCCCAACGCATAAGGTGCTGGTTCTGGTTGTACATCCGGTGGAGAAACACATCTCCAACTGCCGCTGTTCTTTTTCTTTTTCTGCCTCAATTTTACACATCTCCAACTGTAGTTTCTCTTGCCTAATTTGGGCTCTCTCTTCCGCCTCCAGTTGGAGCTGTGTCAAATGGACATCCCTCCTGGCATCACCGTTTGTCAGTGGGGAAACTGGATCAAAACGGGACAATGTGGCTGGTGTTTTAGCCTCGCCCTCGTTCTCAGACACTGACGGGCTTACAGGAGCAGCAACATCCGCTACAGGGGTAGTAGGCTCAGGCAACAGTAAAACAAGCACCTGCTCTTCCAACAAAACATTTAACACCAGCTGTTTAACTTCTTGGATATAGGGGGCGCTCTTAATTTATGGATAAAAAAACGTGCCCGTTTTAAGCGCAATATTTTGTCACGAAAAGATGCTCGACTATGCATATAATTGGCAGCGTTGGAAAGAAAACACTCTAAGGTTTCCAAAACTGCAAAGATATTATCTGTGAGTGCCACAGAACTCATGCTACAGGTGAAACCAAGATGATACTTTAACCAGGAAATGGGCAGAATTTTCGAAGCTCTGTTTTCTATTGTCTCCTTATATGGCTGTGAATGCGCCGGGAATGAGCCTGCCCTTCCTATCGTTTCTCCAAGGTGTCTGCAGCATTGTGACGTATTTGTAGGCATATCATTGGAAGATTGGCCATAAGAGACTACATTTACCACGGGTCCGCCTGGTGTCCTTTGTGTAAATTGGTGCGTAATCTACAAGCTGCACGCAGTCATCCACTGATTGAGAGGAGAGAGGAGGCTTTCAACGAACGATATATCATGAAGAGATATGTGAAAAACACCTTGAGGATTGGTCCTAAACAACGTTTGCCATGTTTCAGTCGATATTATGGAGTTAATTTGGAAAAAAGTTTGACGTTTTGAAGACTGAATTTTCGTGAATTTTCGTTTTTTTGGTAGCCAAACGTGACGAACCAAACTGAGCAATTTCTCCTAAAACAAATCATCTTTCAGGAAAAACGGAGCATTTGCTATCTAACTGAGAGTCTCCTCATTGAAAACATCTGAAGTTCTTCAAAGGTAATGATTTTATTTGAATGATTTTCTGGTTTTTGTGAAGAGGTTGCCTGCTAATGCTAACGCTAAATGCTACGCTAGGTGCGCTAGCTGTTACACAAATGCTTATTTTGCAATGGTTGAGAAGCATATTTTGAAAATCTGAGATGACAGTGTTGTTAACAAAAGGCTAAGCTTGAGAGCTAGCATATTAATTTCATTTCATTTGCGATTTTCATGAATAGTTAACGTTGCGTTATGGTAATGAGCTTGAGGCTGTATTCACGATCCCGGATCCGGGATGGCTCGACGCAACAGGTTAACCTCCGCCTTAACTACACTCTGCGGAATCGATATAGAATAATGGTCAGCCAAGGTCATTAAATCAACTCTACGACATTTGTCAAAAACCTCCCACGAAGGGTTATCCAAAAAGGATTTCAAATCAAAAGTAGCTATCTTAACTACTTCACAAGAGCCAACAAAAATAGCAAACACTAATGCTACATCAGCTATAACGCTCAACACTGAACTATACCACTACAACAATCTGCATGAGCGGCATGGGTGTCAATAAAGACAGATCCCGGACGAGCCCCCACTCTGAATATTCCACTGATTAGGGGTGTTTTGGATGCTTATTGTTTCTTTCCTTGGGTCCAGCTCAGCCCCTTTTCCTGCCCCCCCCATTACCTTGTGTTTTCTACGACCCGTACAAATCAGCTGGGCTTGACAATCTGGACCCCCTATTTCTGAAACTATCCGCCGCCATTGTCGCAACCCCTTATTACCAGCCTGTTCAACCTCTCTTTCATATCGTCTGAGATCCCCAAGGATTGGAAAGCTGCCGCAGTCATCCCCCTCTTCAAAGGGGGAGACACCCTGGACCCAAACTGTTACAGACCTATATCCATCCTGCCCTGCCTATCTAAGGTCTTCGAAAGCCAAGTCAACAAACAGGTCATTGACCATCTCGAATCCCACCGTACCTTCTCCGCTGTGCAATCTGGCTTCCGAGCCGGTCACGGGTGCACCTCAGCCACACTTAAGGTACTAAACGATATCATAACCGCCATCGATAAAAGACAGTATTGTGCAGCCGTCTTCATCGACCTTGCCAAGGCTTTCGACTCTGTCAATCACCATATTCTCATCGGCAGACTCAGTAGCCTCGGTTTTTCGGATGACTGCCTTGCCTGGTTCACCAATTACTTTGCAGACAGAGTTCAGTGTGTCAAATCTGAGGGCATGCTGTCCGGTCCTCTGGCAGTCTCTATGGGGGTGCCACAGGGTTCAATTCTCGGGCCGACTCTTTTCTCTGTGTATATCAATGATGTTGCTCTTGCTGCGGGCGATTCCCTGATCCACCTCTACGCAGACGACACCATTCTATATACTTTCGGCCCGTCATTGGACACTGTGCTATCTAACCTCCAAACAAGCTTCAATGCCATACAACACTCCTTCCGTGGCCTCCAACTGCTCTTAAACGCTAGTAAAACCAAATGCATGCTTTTCAACCGATCGCTGCCTGCACCCGCATGCCCGACTAGCATCACCACCCTGGATGGTTCCGACCTTGAATATGTGGACATCTATAAGTACCTAGGTGTCTGGCTAGACTGCAAACTCTCCTTCCAGACTCATATCAAACATCTCCAATCAAAAATCAAATCAAGAGTCGGCTTTCTATTCCGCAACAAAGCCTCCTTCACTCACGCCGCCAAGCTTACCCTAGTAAAACTGACTATCCTACCAATCCTCGACTTCGGCGATGTCATCTACAAAATGGCTTCCAACACTCTACTCAGCAAACTGGATGCAGTATATCACAGTGCCATCCGTTTTGTCACTAAAGCACCTTATACCACCCACCACTGCGACTTGTATGCTCTAGTCGGCTGGCCCTCGCTACATATTCGTCGCCAGACCCACTGGCTCCAGGTCATCTACAAGTCCATGCTAGGTAAAGCTCCGCCTTATCTCAGTTCACTGGTCACGATGGCAACACCCATCCGTAGCACGCGCTCCAGCAGGTGTATCTCACTGATCATCCCTAAAGCCAACACCTCATTTGGCCGCCTTTCGTTCCAGTACTCTGCTGCCTGTGACTGGAACGAATTGCAAAAATCGCTGAAGTTGGAGACTTTTATCTCCCTCACCAACTTCAAACATCAGCTATCTGAGCAGCTAACCGATCGCTGCTGCTGTACATAGTCTATTGGTAAATAGCCCACCCATTTTCACCTACCTCATCCCCATACTGTTTTTATTTATTTACTTTTCTGCTCTTTTGCACACCAATATCTCTACCTGTACATGACCATCTGATCATTTATCACTCCAGTGTTAATCTGCAAAATTGTAACTATTCGTCTACCTCCTCATGCCTTTTGCACACATTGTATATAGACTCCCCCTTTGTTTTCTACTGTGTTATTGACTTGTTAATTGTTTATTCCATGTGTAACTCTGTGTTGTCTGCTCACACTGCTATGCTTTATCTTGGCCAGGTCGCAGTTGTAAATGAGAACTTGTTCTCAACTAGCCTACCTGGTTAAATAAAGGTGAAATAAAAAATAAATAAATAAATAAACCATGTGTTTGACGGTAATTTAGTTGTCGTGGTTATTTCGTTCTCACTTTTACTTTTTCACTATTATAATTTGCATGAGTCATGTTACGGGTCTCGTTACCATCTCCCCTAGACTGCCGGGCCAAAAGGGATTCGTAACAGGGGGGGATACTGTCACGTTCTGACCATAGTTCTGTTATCTTATTCTTTGTTTTAGTATGGTCAGGGCGTGAGTTTGGGTGGGCAGTCTGTTTGTCTTTCTATGTTGGTTTTTGTGTTCAGCCTAGTATGGTTCTCAATCAGAGGCAGGTGTCGTTAGTTGTCTCTGATTGAGAATCATACTTAGGTAGCCTGGGTTTCACTGTTGGTTTGTGGGTGTTTGTTTTCCATGTGAGTGTTTGATACACAGGGTACTGTTTCGGTTTTCATTTTCATAACATCGTTTATTGTTTTGTATTTCAGTGTTCCGTTCGTTTTTAATAAATCATCATGAACACTTACCACGCTGCATCTTGGTCCGATCCTTACTCCTTCAGACGAAGAGGAAATCTGCTGTTACAGCTATATTTAGGTTAATGTGGAAAAGTCTAACAATGTCTCATTCGTTGGAACGAATCAATTTATGTATTATCCCAATAAACAACCTGAAAAGGTAAGATTCCTATGGACTGAATTCAACTGTGAGGCATAGTTTTATCTTATATTACTCACATGGGGCTACAAAATGTTGTGACGTGACTATCATTAATGTGATGATATGCTATTATCAAAAAATGTACTATATTTAATTATTACGGGATTAAATTAATCATGTAACAATTAACTCATTAGTAACCTGGGGCACCACGGGAAAAGTTTGTTTAACTTCTTCAGGCTTGGGGGCAGTATTCGGAAGTTTGGATGAATGAGTTTCCCAAAGTAAACTGCCTATTACTCAGGCCCAGAAGCTAGGATATGCATATCATTGGTAGTATTGGATAGAAAACATTCTAAAGTGTCTGTAAAATAATGTCTGTGAGTATAACAGAACTGATATGGCAGGCGAAAACCTGAGGACAATTTAAAATTAATCTTACCTTTGAAGATCTTCATCTGGTTACAGTCACAAGAGTCCCGGCTACACAATATATGTTTGTTTTGTTCGATAAAGTCCCTCTTTATATGCCAAAAACTCAGTTTTGTTGGAGCGTTTCAGTAATGCATAGGCTCAAAGGTGGTCAAAACATGCAGACGAATACATCATAATAGTAACGGGAAAGTTCGTCGAAACATGTCAAACGATGTTTATAATTAATCCTCAGGTTGTCTATTGTCTAAATAATTTATTTTTCAACCAGACAATAGCGTATTCAATATAAAGGAAAACCAACTAAGGGCTCGCAAACCAGCTCTGCTTGATTCTACAGTCCACTGACAAAATGGTCTCATTCTTCTTCATTTTTCAGAAAACAAGCCTGAAACAATGTCTAAAGACTGTTGACATCTAGTGGAAGCCATGGGAACTGCAATCTGGGTTCTAGCCATTTAGATACTCTATAGTCATTCAATTGAAAACTACCCACTTCAAAAAATCCCACTTCCTGGATGGATTTTCCTCGGGTTTTGCCTGCCATATCAGTTCTGTTATACTCACAGACAATATTTTAGAGTGTTTTCTATCCAAATCTACCAATTCTTTGCATACCCTAGCTTCTGGGCCTGAGTAACAGGCAGTTTACTTTGGGCACGCATCTCATCCAGATGTCAAAATACTGCCCCCAAGCCATAACAAGTTTTAAAGATATGTTTTTGTGACTATAAGACTGTGATTTTAGTTGCCTAAATGAGATCATAGTCAATTCTAATACCTTACCTCGTAACGAGCTATGCCCCAGGGAACCCAGAGAGCATGTCATAAATGCGCAAATGCCCCCTTTTGACCTGAGGGTGTAAAGCATGTGAGTTAAGAATTAACATATTAGACTAAAACGGACCACAGCTGCAGCGGGATCTACAGACTGTGTGTGTATATGTATGTGTGTGTATATTATGTCATTTTATATCATTTAGCTTGTTAGGAAATAAATAATCAGCTGTGGTACAGAATGATTAGTGAGATCCATGGGCAGATTTAAAGGATTATGTGATGTTCAGAATGAGACTGATATGAGAAAATGATTGACTTCGATGAAATCGAGATTCTGATATTCTTGAGTTAATTCAGGAAACAGTAATTCATTAATCTAAGCCTAGGCGTCCCGGTCCCGGCTTCATGGTTGGGATGGTGTTCTTCGGCTTCAAAACTTCCCCCTTTTTCCTCCAAACAAGCAGAGGCACTGAGTTTGAAGGTAGGCCTTGAAATACATCCAAAAGGTACACCTCCAATTGACTCAAATGATGTCAATTAGCCCATCAGAAGCTAATAAAGACATGACATCATTTTCTGGAATTTTCCAAGCTGTTTAAAGGCACAGTCAACTTTGTGTATGTAAACTTCTGACCCACTGGAATTGTGATACAGTGAATTGTAATTGAAATAATCTGTCTTTAAACAATTGTTGGAAAAATTACTTGTCATGCACAAAGTAGATGTCCTAACCGACTTGCCAAAACTATAGTTTTTTAACAAGACATTTGTGGAGATGTTGAATAACGTGTTTTAATGACTCCAACGTAAGTGTATGTAAATTTCTGACTTCAACTGTATATATACAGTATTTGAATATTTACTGCAATTTCGAACAGACAAATAGATTAGTGTCAATATTGTCATTTAATACTGTCAGGTTTTGGTGTTTTTTCTAAGCCATACATTTCATTACTGGGAAGATTTTCACCAAGCCTAATATTGTAATGCCTATCTGGTATGGCTAAAAAGACAGATTTTGAGGTGAATTTGAGATCAAAATAAAGTACAGACTTGCACATTCTTCCTTTCATCTTGAGTTATTCACCTCTGTAGTAGCATAGACATAATTGTACTTTTTTATAAAACATCAGTAATTTGCAGGTGTGCTCTAGAATTAATATGTAGACTAGTAGACAACAAATGCATTTGTTTGTATAGCTGTATCATTTGATTTTATCCTTTGATTGTATAGTTGAGTCATTACATGTATGGTTGTCTATGGGACATTTTGTCATCCACATTTTCAAATGATATTGAATTCGAGCATAAAATAGCTATTGGACACCCAAAGATATCTTCAGCAGCCCCATCTCTAAGTTGCATATCGTATACCGACCAAATTAGTATTCTTGATGTGCCTTTATTTGATGTCACTCTGGAAGACCAGTCTTAGCCCTTACCACAAGCTGAAAAGGTGAGATCAGTGAGTGGCTAAGTCTACCAACCAAGGCCTGTGATTTCTCTGAGATCTCAGTGCCCTTTAGCAATCCCTCTGCAGCTACTGTATTTCAACTGAACCCTGAGGGCTGGTCAACTGATGAACTCAGAATGAAGGGAGTTATTCTGACAAAAAGGTATTTAGAAAGGGTACTGTAGGATAGAAGAGTTGGGCTCTATATGTAGCACGGGACTAATCACTGTACAAGAGGCGCCACAAGACTACAGTAGAAATTTAATATACAGTATATACACATACAAAACTGGTCAAAAGTTTTAGAACACCTACTCATTCAATGGTTTTCTTTATTTTTACTATTTTATACATTCTAGAATAATCTTGAAGACATTAAAACAATGAAATAACACATATGGAATCAAGCAGTAACCCAAAAATTGTTAAGTAAAATAAAAATATATTTTATATTTGCGATTCTTCAAAGTAGCCACCCTTTGCCTTGATTACAGCTTTGCACACTCATGGCATTCTCTCAGCCAGCTTCATGAAGTAGTCACCTGGAATGCATTTCAATTAACAGGTGTGCCTTGTTAAAAATTAATTTGTGGAATTTCTTTCCTTTCTGCAATTGAGCCAATCAGTTGTGTTGTGAGAAGGAAGGGTTGGTATACAGAAGATAGCCTATGCACACAGCCAAGACAACGCATGAGTGGCTTCGGGACAAGTCTCTGAATGTCCTTTAGTGGCCCAGCCAGAGCCCGGACTTGAACATGATCGAACATCTCTGGAGACCTGAAAATAGCTGTGCAGCAACACTCCCCATCCAACCTGACAGAGCTTGAGAAGATCTGCAGAGAAGAATGGGAGAAACTCCCCAAATACAGGTGTGCCAAGCTTGTAGCATCATGTCCAAGAAGATTCGAGGCTGTAATCACTGCCAAAGGTGCTTCAACAAAGTACAGAGTAAAGGGTCTGAATACTTATGTAAATAGATTATTACATTTTTTTTATGATGTTGCATGTGGACCAATACCCCATCACGTCTGGATGACACCTTCGCTGCACTAGCTGGTGGGAAACGCTTAAGTAAAATCTCAAACAGGTTTACCTGCAGAGCTCCAAACAGTACCTGTATAATCACCTGGTTTTTGACATTGCATTTAGCAAAAATCTTTTGACCAGATTTGCAAGGAATTCCAGGAACCCAGTGTATCCTGGATGACATGATCATAACGAGACTTGATGAGCGCCGATACTTTTTATCAATAATTTCTCATCATTATTTAACTTCATATGACAAGGATTAAGAAAGATTTGCCAGTAGATTGTCAACTTAATTCATGATGATGAATCTAGCTAAGATGTTGAAAGTATGACATTGACATGATCAGTCCAATGAAAGCTACTGTAGATATAACGTGATTTGACATCATTTTATCCGTGTCCAATGACTTTGAGCCTTCTTGGAAGGGCACATCTAATGTAACTCTACAACAGAACCCAATGGGCTAGAATTTTAGAGCTCTACCCTTAGACTTGGTGGTGACGTAGTGTCCCCATGAGTGTCAGAACACTGAGCCAATCACAGCGCAATGCTCTGTATTTTCTACTGGCTTGCCACACCACCACAGAAAGCACTGTGCTAGGCTGAAACATCTGCATTTTGGAGCTGCCATATCCAAGAAAACAAAAAAGAGACCATGTTTGTATGCGGCTTTATTAACTCAATAATAAATATATATTTTACATTGTGCAAACCGATATGTGACATGTATTAATGCCAAAATAACATGCAAAACCATCAAGCTAAAAATGTGGGGCTCAAAACAAGTGGGGCTCTGCCCCTTCTGCCCTGACTGACGGGTAGCCAATGGTGCGTAGTGTTGCTGCATAATATTATTGTACTAACTAGTTTTAGTACATGTGACGTTCCAGTTCATTTCCTTGTATTCTGAGTCTTTTTTATTATATCCATTAGTAATAAGTGCTAAGACACCACAATAGTCATGATTTCCTAAGTGCATGGGGGTGATTGTGTGATTTCCTTTATGGTCCATTGAGATATTTAAAACCGTATTCTAATCTCCCACCATAATAATACTGTAGAGTCTTGTATTGCTTGTAGATTTGATAAATTACTATATATATTTCCAAAGAAGCGTGGATAATCATTATTTGGACCGTATAGATTAACGAGCCAATCTGTTTATGGTCCAATGTACAGTAGGGTCCAATTTATGGTCACAAAATTTTGTCAGCCAGTGATTGTCAAGCAAATAATTGTCGGTTTCACTGTAATTGACCGTTAATTAACAAACACTTTTAGCATATCTAGGCTTCCACAATGCTGACCATTGGAACAACTTTAAAAAGTCTAATAAATCCATGTAATATATTTTACACCTTCACAATAAATACATAATTAATTTTAGACAGGTCTAAAGAAGCATGATATGAAGAAAATGTAGTTGACTTCAGAAGAACAGAGTAACATACTCTGAGTTGTCCTTATGTTAGGTCCTGATCTGGCTATGCCAAATGGCTGTGGGCTACACTAGTTCATTTAGCGGACAAAATTTGCTTAGAATTCCGTGGCATTATTTCATAGTATGAAGAATACAATTGAACAAAGCTGAATAAAATAGATATTTTCTCCAAACAATTTGAAGGAGTGCGCATATTCGGCTATTCTGTGTTAAGCAGTTAACAAAGAAATAGATATTACTATATGCTTAATTTAGAGTTATTCATGTAACTTTAGTTGTTCTACAAACGTTGGGCTACATATTTTGATTTGTAGTACAAGGCTGCATGATGCGACTTTAATGACGATTTGGAAAAAGTTGCTTGAACGGCATGAGCTCTGCTATGTGTGTCATGACACTATATCAGTGTCATGACTGGCCTGTGAGAATCAGGATACAGTGATTCAGCTCTACAGAGATATCTCTCTCCCGCCGAGGGGGAGAGGGATGGATAGGGGTTTTATGACACCTAATTTGGGTGTCTGGAATGTTGTGTGCCTTATGAGAGTCTACTGCCCAAAACTAAAACATCGAATAGATTGGATGTTTGGGACAATATATATGATCAACCATATGGTTGAAATAACGATGGATGGAATATGAAAATGAATGTCTATTTTATGATGTTATTGAAAGTTAAAGCTTGGTTGCAAATGGGTCTTCCAAATGAACAATGACCCCAAGCATACTTACAAAATTGTGGCAAAATGGCTTAAGGACAACAAAGTCAAGGTATTGGAGTGGCCGTCACAAAGCCCTGACTGACCTCAATCCCATAGAAAATGTGTGGGCAGAACTGAAAAAGTGTGTGCGAGCAAGGAGGCCTAAAAACCTGACTCCGTTACACCAGCTCTGTCAGGAGGAATGTGCTAAAATTCACCCAATTTATTGTGGGAAGCTTGTGGAAGGCTACCCAAAATGTTTGACCCAAGTTAAACAATTTAAAGGCAATGCTACCAAATACAAATTGAGTGTATGTATACTCCTGACCCACTGGGAATGTGAAAAAAATAAAATAAAAGAAAAATAAAAGCTGAAATAAATCATTCTCTCTACTATTATTCTGACATTTCACATTCTTGAAATAAAGTGGTGATCCTAACTGACCTCAAACAGGGATTTTTTTACCAGGATTAAATGTCAGGAATTGTAAAAATATCATGACACAAGGTGAGACCCAGATGCAGACACAGGAGGCAGATGGTTGGAGTCTTACAATGTTTAATAATCCAAAAGGAGTAGGCAAGAGAATAGTCGTGGAGAGGCAAAAAGTCAAAACCAGATCAGAGTTCAGGAGGAACAGAGTGGCAGAAAGGCTCTGGAGGATGAGAAAAAAGAGAATATCAAAGGCATGGGAAAACCGTTGGTTGACTTAGAACATACAAGACGAACTGGCACAGAGAGACAGGAAACACAGGGATAAATACACTGGGGAAAACAAGCAACACCTGGAGGGGGTGGAGACAATAACAAGGACAGGTGAAACTGATCAGGGTGTGACAGAAAAAATGATGAGTTGATGAGTTGAAATGTATTTGGCTAAGGTGTATGTAAACTTCCAACCTCATATATATATACTGCTCCAAAAAATAAAGGGAACACTAAAATAACACATCCTAGATCTGAATGAATGCAATATTCTTATTAAATACGTTTTTCTTTACATAGTTGAATGTGCTGACAACAAAATCAAGCAAAAATTATCAATGAAAATCAAATTTGTCAACCCATGGAGGTCTGGATTTGGAGTCACACTCAGAATTAAAGTGGAAAACCACACTACAGGCTGATCCAACTTAAATGTAATGTCCTAAAAACAAGTCAAAATGAGGCTCAGTAGTGTGTGTGGCCTCCACGTGCCTGTATGACCTCCCTACAACGCCTGGGCATGCTCCTGATGAGGTGGCGGAAGGTCTCCTGAGGGATCTCCTCCCAGACCTGGACTAAAGCATCCGCCAACTCCTGGACAGTCTGTGCTGCAACGTGGCGTTGGTGGATGGAGCGAGACATGATGTCCCAGATGTGCTCAATTGGATTCAGGTCTGGGGAACGGGCGGGCCAGTCCATAGCATCAATGCCTTCCTCTTGCAGGAACTGCTGACACACTCCAGCCAGATGAGGTCTAGCATTGTCTTGCAATAGGAGGAACCCAGGGCCAACCGCACCAGCATATGGTCTCACAAGGGGTCTGAGGATGACATCTCGGTACCTAATGGCAGTCGGGCTACCTCTGGCGAGCACATGGAGGGCTGTGCGGCCCCCCAAAGAAATGCCATCACACACCATGACTGATTCACCGCCAAACCGGTCATGCTGGAGGATGTTGCAGGCAGCAGAACGTTCTCCACGGAGTCTCCAGACTATGTCACGTCTGTCACATGTGCTCAGTGTGAACCTGCTTTCATCTGTGAAGAGCACAGGGCGCCAGTGGCGAATTTTCCAATCTTGGTGTTCTCTGACAAATGCCAAACGTCCTGCACGGTGTTGGGCTGTAAGCACAACCCCCACCTGTGGACGTCGGGCCCTCATACCACCCTCATGGAGTCTGTTTCTGACCGTTTGAGCAGACATATGCACATTTGTGGCCTGCTGGAGGTCATATTGCAGGGCTCTGGCAGTGCTCCTCCTGCTCCTCCTTGCACAAAGGCGGAGGTAGCGGTCCTACTGCAGGTTTGTTGCCCTCCTACGGCCTCCTCCAAGTCTCCTGATGTACTGGCCTGTCTCCGGGTTCACCTCCATGCTCTGGACACTACGCTGACAGACACAGCAAACCTTCTTGCCACAGCTCGCATTGATGTGCCATCCTGGATGAGCTGCACTACCTGAGCCACTTGTGTGGGTTGTAGACTCCGTCTCATGCTACCACTAGAGTGAAAGCACCGCCAGCATTCAAAAGTGACCAAAACATCAGCCAGGAAGCATAGGAACTGAGAAGTGCTCTGTAGTCACCACCTGCAGAACCACTTCTTTATTGGGGGTGTCTTGCTAATTGCCTATAATTTCCACCTGTTGTCTATTCCATTTGCACAACAGCATGTGGAATTTATTGTCAATCAGTGTTGCTTCCTAAGTGGACAGTTTGATTTCACAGAAGTATGATTGACTTGGAGTTACATTTTGTTGTTTAAGTGTTCCCTTTATTTTTTTGAGCAGTGTATATATATCATTTTTTATTTAACCTTTATTAAACTAGGCAAGTCAGTTAAGAACAAGTTCTTATTTACAATGCTATTTACAATTATATAGTAATAGATTGTATTTAAGCCAAGTCTAGCCAGCCAGTTGGTAAACTAAAGCCTAAACTGCCTTTTTCTTTAGTATGCTAGACCTAATGCTCAAGCAGTTCAATCGATTCAATTAAAATACGACCACTAGTGTTAGGGTGAGTAGCTGCCAGAAGTGTTGTGGAATCGATTGGGCCACTTTAGCATTAGCTAGCCTAGCATGCTTATGCAAAATGCAGTTAATATTAGGATGTGTTTGGAGTGCCATAGCTATTGGGCGCTATGGTAGTGGACGTGGCCAATGGTGTGGTTTTAGAGGCCCTCCTCTTGGTAATTTACAGTATTTTGCTGTTTTAAAGCTAATTGCTTTAAATTCTACACGTTGACATGGCTTATGCCTTGTTCTTGTGCTATCTGAGTGACTCGAACATTATATCAAAATCAATGGGAGTAAAATGCCATTACATTCTCCCTGACTGTTTAGTTTTTATTTGGGTGATTGTTAGTTCTCAAATATGATCTTTTTTTTCTTCTTTTTTTATATAGTGCTCCATTATCTTTTCCACTTACTTTATATCTATTTTTTTCATATATATTTTTTTTGTGGAGGCCACGTTTGACAATATGTCTGAGAGTACCATAAAGCCACTCTCTCCACAGTCACAACTGATGGAGAGAAGTGAAAATTCATGGCCCTGAAATAATGCATTGTGGCTGATAATTCCTCCCCTGGGAGCATTCTCGTTGGAACAATGAGCTTCTTACAGTGTCAACGAGGACATGCTGTGAAATACTGTTGTAAAGGAAACTAAAGAGAGGTGGAGTGAGGAGGAGGGAAAGGAGGGATTGCGAGGAGGGCGTATGCATTGAAACCTAGTCCAACCTTTGACTGTGATTGCAACACTAATAGAAATTAAACAATCAACAAGCCTTGTTAAAAAACAACCACATTGACCGTTGAGTTGAGTTTGCATACAATACCATTACTATATTCAGCAAAAGATCAGTTTCTCTTTACGTTGCATCACTTTTCTTTAAGTAGGTCAATGTGACCAATTCATGAATTGCATGTGTAAATACATGTATTTCCGGTCAACATGTTTTGATAAAATATCTTGGTGGTAATATTTGAGCTGGTTTCGTTTCTTCTGAGCATATAGTCTGTTTAACATCAGTGGTTGGCCAGAGGGTAATTTACCTAGTTACTCAGTTGGAAATATAGAAATGTAAGTATAAGTTCATTATGACCTCATGTCCAGCTCATCTCAGGTCAAGGAGGGTTGCATTCCTGCTTTGGCTCATAGTTCATGGCTTGCTAGCCTACCAGCACAGGGTTGCAGGATTCACAGCTCCCTACTGCCTGCAATTTGATGCATTTGGGTGGGATGCTGCTATACTGTGAGGCCATTGGATCTGTTCATCTATATCTTGGCTCATTCATTGAATTTGATCAAATGTATTTTTAATAGGAAATTGTATCTCAATCAAAAAATCAACATCTAATGAAGCATCAATCCAGGCCAAACTCTGCAATAATTTTTTCCTATCAGGAAATAGGTTCCTATTTTGTCATGCTATGGTTTCCATGGAAATCTCCCATGACCAGTGACTGAGTTTTGGCTTCAATCTGAGCTGTGGTTAAATCATTTACAGTTATTGGGTGGTGTCACAGGACCTTCAAGTCAAGGCACCAACAAATATCCACGCTTTTATGGATGTTAAATAATTCTAGAACAAAATATCCTTCCTTTGATGTACTTTCCTATTTTTCCATTCATTTTTGATGAAGACCAATTCTAAGATAAAGAAAAGGGGTCATACATGTTACATATAGTGGTACACATGAGTATTATCTGTGGTACGGCAACTGCTCTGCCCATAACCATAATGCTCTCCAGAGGGTAGTGAGGTCTGCACAACGCATCACCGGGGAAAAAACTACCTGCCTTCCAGGACACCTACACCACCCGATGTCACAGGAAGGCCAAAAAGATCCTCAAGGACAACAACCACCTGAGCCACTGCCTGTTCACCCCGCTATCATCCAGAAGGCGAGGTCAGCACAGGTGCATCAAAGCAGGGAATGAGAGACTGAAAAACAGCTTCTATCTCAAGGCCATCAGACTGTTAAACAGCCATCACTAACATTGAGTGGCTGCTGCCAACATACTGACTCAACTCCAGCCACTTTAATAATGGAAAAATTGATGTAATAAATGTATCACTAGCCACTTTAAACAATGCGACTTCACTGCTACAGACTTATATCTATCCTACCCTGCCTTTCTAAGGTCTTCGAAATCCAAGTCAACAAACAGATTACCCACCATTTCGAATCCCACCGCACCTTCTCCGCTATGCAATCTGGTTTTAGAGCTGGTCATGGGTGCACCTCAGCCACTCTCAAGGTCCTAAATGATATATTAACCGCCATCGATAAGAAACAATACTGTGCAGCCGTATTCATTGACCTGGCCAAGGCTTTCGACTCTGTCAATCACCACATCCTCATCGGTAGAATCGATAGCCTTGGTTTCTCAAATGATTGCCTCGCCTGGTTCACCAACTACATCTCTGATAGAGTTCAGTGTGTCAAATCGGAGGGCCTGTTTTCCGAGCCTCTGGCAGTCTCTATTGGGGGTGCCACAGGGTTAAATTCTTGGGCCGACTCTCTTCTCTGTATACATCAATGATGTCGCTCTTGCTGCTGGTGAGTCTCTGATCCACCTCTACGCACACGACACCATTCTGTATACTTCTGGCCCTTTGGACACTGTGTTAACAACCCTCCAGACAAGCTACAATGCCATACAACTCTCCTTCCGTGGCCTACAACTGCTCTTAAATACAAGTAAAACTAAATGCGTGCTCTTCAACTGATCGCTGCTTGCACCTGCCCGCCTGTTCAGCATCACTACTCTGGACGTTTCTGACTTAGAATATGTGGACAACTACAAATACCTAGGTGTCTGGTTAGACTGTAAACTCTCCTTCCAGACTCACATCAAACATCTCCAATCCAAAGTTAAATCTAGAATTGGCTTCTTATTTCGCAACAAAGCATCCTTCACTCATGCTGCCAAACATACCCTCGTAAAACTGACCATCCTACCGATCCTCGACTTCGGCTTATGTCATTTACAAAATAGCCTCCAATACCCTGCTCAATAAATTGGATACATTCTATCACAGTGCCATCCATTTTTTCACCAAAGCCCCATATACTACCCACCACTGCGACCTGTACGCTCTCGTTGGCTGGCCCTCGCTTCATACTCGTCGCCAAATCCACTGGCTCCAGGTCATCTACAAGACCCTGCTAGGTAAAGTCCCCCTTATCGCAGCTCGCTGGTCACCATAGCAGCACCCACCTGTAGCACGCACTCCAGCAGGTATATCTCTCTGGTCACCCCCAAACCCAGTTCTTCCTTTGGCCGCCTCTCCTTCCAGTTCCCTCCTGCCAATGACTGGAACAACTACAAAAATCTCTGAAACTGGAAACACTTATCTCCCTCACTAGTTTTAAGCACCAGCTGTCAGAGCAGCTCACAGATTACTGCACCTGTACATAGCCCATCTATAATTTAGCCCAAACAACTACCTCTTCCTCTACTGTATTTATTTCACTCCATTGCACCCCATTATTTCTATTTCTACTTTGCACATTCTTCCACCTCAAATCTACCATTCCAGTGTTTTACTTGCTATATTGTATTTACTTCGCCACCATGGCCTTTTTTTTGCCTTTACCTCCCTTATCTCACCTCATTTCCTCACATCTTATATAGACTTATTTTTCTACTGTTTTATTGACTATGTTTGTTTTACTCCATGTGTAACTCTGTTGTTGTATGTGTCAAACTGCTTTGCTTTATGTTGGCCAGGTCGCAATTGTAAATGAGAACGCATTCTCAATTTGCCTACCTGGTTAAATAAAGGTGAAATCAAATAAAAATAAATATAATGTTTACATACCTATATTACTCATCTCATATGTAAATACTGTACTCTCTACCATCTACTGCATCTTGCCATCTTGATGTAATGTATCACTAGCCACTTTATTTGATTTGTTTAAGTATTTGATCATAGAAGTTTGAATGAGTATGTTTGATCTGTTAACACATTTCGTCTTGCATTCTATTTCTTAAAAATCAATAAACCTCTCATTTTTATCTCTTTCCAATCCAAGCCAGTCAACCTAGCCTCTTAATATAAAACCCTGTTCTAATTCTGACAATGGAGGCTGACAATGGATTACCTACCTCTGTCATTCCTTTGACAGAAACATTCCATAAACCACAGCCATTTTATTTATTATCTACGCTGAACAAAAATATAAATGCAACATGAAGACTTTCAAAGATTTTACTGAGTTACAGTTCATATAAGGAAATCAGCCAATTTAAATACATTCTTAAAACCCTAATCAATGGATTTCACATAACTGGGAATGCAGAAATGCATCTCTTTGTCACAGACACCTTTAAAAAAATATAGGGGCGTGGATCAGAAAACCAGTCAGTATCTGGTGTGACCACCATTTGCCTCATGCAAACACATGTCCTTTGCATAGGGTTGCCCAGGCTGTTGATTATGGCCTATGGAATGTTGTCCCAATCCTCTTCAACGGCTGTGCGAAGTTGCTGGATATTGGAGGGAACTGGAACATGCTGTCGTACAAGTTGATCCAGAGCATCCCAAACATGCTGGGATATTTTCAGCATTCAATAATTGTGTAACATGAGGTGATGGCTGCAGATGAATAGTACAACAATGGGCCTCTGGATCCCGTCACGGTATCTCTTTGCATTGAAATTGCCATCGCTAAAATGCAATTGTATTCATCATCCTTCACTTATTCATGCCCATACCATAACCCCACGCCACCATTGGACACTCTGTTCACATTGTTGACATCAGCAAACCACTCTCCCAAATGACGCCATACACTTGGTCTGCGGATGTGAGGCTTGCTGGACGTACTGCTAAATTCTCTAAAACAATGTTGGAGGCGGCTTATTGTAGAGAAATGAACATTCACATCTCTGGCAACAGCTCTGTTGGACATTCCTGCAGTCTGCATGCTTATTGCACGACCCCTCAAAACTTGAGACATCTGTGGCATTGTGTTGTGTGACAAAACTACACATTTTAGAGTGGCTTTTTACTGTCTCCAGCCCAATAAGCTTCTTGATATGCCACATCTGTCAGTTGGATGGATTATCTTGGCAAAGGAGAAATGTTCATTCATTTTAAGGCTAGTGGGCAATATTCGGAAGTTTGGATGAATGAGGTGCCCAAAGTAACCTGCCTGTTACTCAGGCCCAGAAGCTAGGACATGCATACAATTCGTAGTATTGGATAGAAAAAAATTGTAAAACATTGTAACTTAAAGAGTTTTCATAATGTGTATATGATGTTTACATCCTTTACATTGTGTTGGAAATATTCAGATTAACCTCTCTGGCGCAGGCGTTCCGCTAGCGACCCACCTCGACAACATCTGGTGAAATTGCAGAGCACCAAATTCAAAATACAGAAATAATCATAATAAACTTTCATAAAAATACAAGTGTTATACATTGGCTTAAAGATTAACTTCTTGTTAACGTGTTATGGCTTGGGGGCAGTATTTCGACATCTGGATGAGAAGCGTGCCCAAAGTAAACTGCCTATTATTCAGGCCCAGAAGCTAGGATATGCATAGATATGGTAGATTTGGATAGAAAACACTCTAACGTTTCCAAAAAAATTAAAATACTGCCGGTGTGTATAACAAAACTGATAAAACTGATGGCAAAAACCCGAGGAGAATCTATCCCAATTTTTGGGGGGGAGGTGACACCATTTTAAAATGCCTGTCTATGGAAAAATTGAATACCTTCCAGATTGCAGTTCCTAGGGCTTCCAGTAGATGTCATCAGTCTGTAGAAAGAGTTTCAGGCTTGTTTTTTGAAAAATTAGCTAGAATTTGTAGTTTTTCTACGTGGCTCCCATATTTGGCAGTAGTATTGTGGCTCGCATCGGTGAGGGCGGGTACTTCGTTATTTAACTCCGGTAATGAACATGCTATTCTCCGTCTTACATTTTATAGTTTACTTACATATTAGGGTACTTGAGGGTTGATTAGAAACATTGTTTGACTTGTTTGGATGAAGTTTATTGGTAACTTTCGGGATTCATTTATATGCATTTTGAACAAGGGATAACCGGTGGCTTTCTGAGTCAAGCGCACCAACTAAACTGACATTTTTGGAATATAAAGAACAACTTTATTGAACAAAAGGACCATTTGTTATGTAGCTGGGACCCTTGTGATTGCAAACAGAGGAAGATCTTCAAAGGTAAGTGATTTATTTTATCGTTATTTCTGACTTTCATGACACCTCTGCTTATTTGGAAAATGTTTGTAATGCTTTTGTACGCGAGGCGCTGTCCTCAGATAATCGCATGGTATGCTTTCGCCATAAAGCCTTTTTGAAATCTGACAAAGTGGCTGGATTAACAGGCAGTTAAGCTTTTAAATGATGTAAGAGACTTGTATTTTCATGAATGTTTAATATTATGGATTTTGTATTTTGAATTTCGTGCTCTGACATTTCACCGGATGTTTGCCCAAAGAGGTTTAACAGGCATGACATTTTGTGCACAAAAGATGAGAGAAATAAGCTTTTTGTGCATATGGAAAATGTTGGTTTACATTTTTTTAATTTCAGCTCATGAAACATGGGACCAACACTTTACATGTTCCGTTTATATTTTTGTTCAATGTATATATGAACAATTCAAAACAGTGATTGAAGAATGACATGGGGTAGACTAGGACAGGGGGATGTGGTAGGGAGTTCAATTTGGCTTATTGTCACCTGAGATTACTTACAAATTTCAGCTTTATTGACTTGTTCAAAGGGACATCTGTAGTTATGGAGCAATATCACCAGTGCATTCCATTTGGAGATGGAACCATGAACACATGTTCTGTCTTGGTCTTGGCTTGTATGTAATCTCATTGTCACGCCTGCTCCCGCTCTCCCTCTCTGGCGCTCGAGGTCACCAGCCTGCCCTTCATTACGCACATCAACGCTAACTGGACTCACTTGGACCCCTTCACTTTGTTTGTATTGCCTTCCCTATTTCTGTCTGTTCCTCTGTTGGTTCCATTGTCAGCATTAATGTTGTTATTTCTTAATGTCCAGAATCTGTCCTTTCCTGTTAAATGTCCGTTGTTAATTAAATGTTCACTCCCTGTACTTGCTTCTCGTCTACTAGCGTTGATCCTTACAGAATGCTGACTCCACTGTACGAAGCATCAGGGAGGTTTTTGTTTTTTGGTTTGTGACGTCGGGTCCGCCGATGGAACCAGGGGTGCCTCAGCTAGGTCGTCGGGCTTCCACGCGTTAGCTGGCTCGAGAGGTCTTCTTGCCTCGGTGGGCTCGGCAGGCGCCCACCCCAAGTCATGCTTCAGCCGGCCCATCAGGCTTTCACGCCTCAGCCGAATTGTCAGTTTCCTAACCCGGGCACGTTGGCTGTGCAACAGCTCCATAGACAGCAACTCTTCCCACTCCTCCGCTGCAACAAACAGACAGTATTACTCTCCAAACCAAATCATGGATTAGAATTAAATACTTTGCCTAAGGATTGTTGGCTTTACGGACGTCGAACATTCCATTTCTCACTCTGATCACTCTGAGTTGGATTTGACAGAGATGGGCTCACAAACTACAGCAAGGGAGGATTTACTCTTACTTATTAAAAGAGGAGAGCTGCGTGATCGGAGCTCCAACATCACTGAAGTCATTATTAGATTTCCTACAATGAATATACTATTCAAATAGGTATGGTGTCAGACTTTTTCAAAAGATGGTCAGGGATTCCTCTGTCCTTACTTTAGGAGGAAGCTTGTTCCACCATTGGGATGCCTGGACAGAGAAGAGCTTTGACTGGGCTGACCAGGAATTGCCCTCCCGAAGGGGTGGGTGGGCCAAGAGACCAGAGGTGGCGGAACGGTGTGCTCCAGTTGGAATGTAAGGTTTGAGCATATCTTGAAAATAAGGAGGGGTAGTTCCCATTGCTGCTCCATTGGCAAGCATCAGGGTTTGGAAGATGATGCAAGCTTCAAATGGAAGTCAGTGGAGAGTGCAGAGGAGCGAGCTGACATGGGAGAACTTAAGAAGGTTGCACACCAGGCGGCCTGCGGCCTTTTGGATAAGTTGCAGGGGTTTGAAGTCACACGCTGGGAGCCCAGCCAACAGAGAGTTGCAGTAGTTTAGACGGGAGATGACAAGTGCCTTGATTAGAACCTGCACAGATTCCTGTGTGAGGAAAGGTCGTACTCTACAGATGTTGAAGAGCATGAACCTGCAGGAGCCAGTCACTGCTTTGATATTTGCAGAGAATGACAGGGTGTTCTCCAGGGTCATGCTAAGGTTTTTTGCACTTTGGGAGGGTGACACCATGGAGTTGTCAACCGTGATGGAGAGGTCTTGGAGCGGGCAGGCCTTCCCCGGGAGGAAGAGCAGTTCCGCTTTGTCATTTTGGTTATAAATGCAAGCTGCCTAAGTCTAAGATTGTCTCCAGTGCTCCTTGGGCTCCCAGAATAAGTGTAAATGTAATAGATTTATTAATGTCAAATAATTAACAGGACCACACATTGAGGGGGCAAGAAGACATAAAAAAGCAGGATTTCTTGTGTCTCCTGGTGCACACGCCAGGCAACTGACTGTCTGGATTGATGTCAGATCAATTTGACCCTAGACTGAAATGCATACACTGTATGAACATATGATGAAGGCAGTGGTTGTGGATAAGAAACTTGAACTCAATTCAACAGTATGAGACTGAGTGTATTACCGGAAATGAAATATTCAAGCTAGGTATTCTGGAAAGGAGAGGTTAAACCCATTCATTAATCATAATCTCTGATGCTATTACATCTTTTTTTTCTCAGATGGTTTGTTAGCTAGTTAATAGGAATTTACTCTCATTAATTAGTTAATTAATTTTCACTTGAATGTTCTTTGTCAATGTACTGTTTTGTCATTACTTGTCTCCCTAATGGGGTCCAAGGCAGTAAATCCCAAAAGCAAAGTGTGCTTTCGGGATATTTTGATCGTAAAGACTCTTTTTTAGAAACCTTTTAGGGGTTTATTTTGTTTTGTACCACATTAGTTTAACGTAGGATACAGGATTATTGCATTTCCATATTTTCTATCACAGGGATAAGTCACACATCAGCAAACAACTATTTTGAAACGACAACAAGGCAATAAAAATGAAAATATTGCATTAGCATAATATGTTTGCCTCCTCTCTCCTCCTCCCAAATATACTCACCCTCCATTACATGACATGAAAGTGGATATTTTTTATTTAGTGGCAGCACACATTGTGCACCCAGAGCCTTTGATTCAAGCAAACCTGAAGCAGTATGCCCAAGCTGGGACTCTGCTGTCCGATCCCTCTCTGTGCAGTAACATATTTAACTGTGTAACTCTGTCTCTTTTTATTCGAATTCTGGGTGTCAATTGTAGTTCCTCCTATGTCTATGAATAACTCAGATGCGGCCTCTGGGGGTTTGTCTAATCTTAGCTGATTGAGAAAACAGACTGCAATGGAAATAAAATAAATAATAGATAGAAGAAGAAATAATTGAATAGCGCTTCTGCATTGACTTTTGCCATTAGTGAACAGCGTACAATTTATCCTATTGTTCAAAAATGTTGGTTACAGTTATGGCTATAGTGTGATTGTGTCTAAATAAAGAGACTGTAATTTCATTGTTTCCGTATAGGGTTATCCAAGTAAAAAAATATTTCCAACCATAGCAAAGGAAAAAAGAAAGAAAGCAGAAATGTCAGCAATGTTTGTTCTGAGCCTTCAACACAGGCAGGCCTTATTCTGAAGGATGTCAAAGGTACCTGTCTGTGCATATAGTATGTCTGAGCAAGGTACAGTATGTTCAGATATCCTTTTGTTTAAAGATAATATTGAGCCGATCTGTACTGATATAATCCCATTTAACACCACATTGTCATGTAACCATCTAATAATCTGTTACATGTCGCATCGTATTTTTTATTATGTTGCCTATAGAATGCAAATTGTACAATTTAGTGTATGCCTTACATCAGCACAGCATATTAGCACCTGGAAAATGATCAATCCACATATGAATATTTATAACTGGTGCCACATCAACATACAAATATCGCTTGTAGAAAATAAATACGTTTACTCGTAAAGCTTTTTTTTTAACGTTATCTTCTTAAAACATTTATTGGACACAATTACGCAGGTTAAAAACCAAATAATTACCAATTATAAAACATGAACGTGTGTACTCATTCTCACCACTCAACTCAACATTTTCACATTGCATCAAATTCAAATAAATACATTAATGCACTGTCTGATGATTAAATTACTATTTTGAGTGAACCTAAGGTGTGTAAAATTGCTTTCAGACTATCATAAGTCCCTGTTAATAGGACTTCTCTAGTGCTTTATTGATAGAATGAGAGCTATGAGAGAACCTTAGAAAGTTAACTAACAAGTAGGATCTAAAAGAGTGATGCAGGCATCAAGATAGCCGACATTGAACTTTCCCGAAGACTTCATTAATCTCAACATGGATGCCTTGTCTGAGAAGTTGACTACCATAAAATAATGTGAATGTGGAGGCAAGCTCATCTGATGCAGCACTCCCATTACTCTCCTTCTTGGTCAAATAGCTCATTCACAGCCTGGAGGTGTGTTTTGGGTCATTATCAAGTTGAAATAAAATGATAGTCCCACTTAGCGCAAACCAGATGGGATGGCGTATCGCTGCAGAATGCTGTGGTAGCCATACAGGTTAAGAGTGCCTTGAATTCTATAGAAATCACTGACAGTGTCACCAGCAAAACACCCCCATACCCCCTCCACCATGCTTCATGGTGTGAACCACACATGCGGAGATCATCTGTTCACGTACTCTGCCTCTCACATGGCAGTTGGAACCAAAAATCATTTGGACTCATCAGCCAAAGGACAGATTTCCACCGCTCTAAAGTCCTTTGCTCGTGTTTCTTGACCCAAGCAAGTCACTTCTTATTGGTGTCCTTTAGTAGTGATTTCTTTGCACCAATTTGACCATGAAGGCCTGATTCACGCAGTCTCCTCTGAACAGTTGATTTTGAGATGTGTCTGTTACTTGAACTCTGTGAGGTGCAAACTAAGGTGCCGTTAATTGCCGATTTCTGAGGCTGGTAACTCTAATGAACTTATCCTCGGCAGCAGAGGTAATTGAAGGAAAGAAATTCCACAAATGTACTTTTAACAAGGCACACCTGTTTTTTGAAAGGTATTCCAGGTGACAATGAAGATGGTTGAGAGAATATCATAAGTGTGCAAAGCTGTAATCAAGGCAAAGGGTGGCTACTTTGAAGAATCTCAAATATAACATATTTTTGGGGTTATTACATGGTTTCCATATGTGTTATTTCATAGTTGTGATGTCTTCACTATTGTTCTAAAATGTAAAAAAAAGTACAAATTGACAAAAACCCTTGAATGAGCAGGTGTGCCCAGATCTTTGATTGGTACTTTATTTCTGTCTGTGTATTTCTGCCTGCTACACCACCTATACAGATCTCATGATAAACCCTGTAAATGCTTACACCCTCTCAAAAGTGCTATGAATATGATTGTTATATGCATTTGTGTTATAGGAACTTATTTTCACACATATACAGTGCCTTCGGAAAGTATTCAGACCACATGACATTTTCCACATTTTGTTACGTTACATCTTTATTCTAAAATTGATTAAATAAATGAAAATGTCCTCATCAATCTACACACAATAACCCATAATGACATAGTGAAAACAGGTTTTTAGAAATGTATATATATATTTAAAAATACGTGAATACCTTATTCACATAAGTATTCAGACCCTTTACAATGAGACTCGAAATTGAGCTCAGGTGCGTCCTGTTTCCACTGATCATTTTTTATTTATTTATTTTATTTCACCTTTATTTAACCAGGTAAGCTAGTTGAGAACAAGTTCTCATTTACAACTGCGACCTGGCCAAGATAAAGCATAGCAGTGTGAACAGACAACACAGAGTTACACATGGAGTAAACAATTAACAAGTCAATAACACAGTAGAAAAAAAGAGATTCTATATACATTGTGTGCAACATCCTTGAGATGTTTCTACAACTTGATTGGAGTCCCCCTGTGATCAATTCAATTGATTGAGCATGATTTGGAAAGACACACACCTGTCTATACAAGGTCCCATTGTTGACCAGGAATGTCTGTATACCGACACAGGATGAGACCCAAATGCAGATGGTTCGAGTCTCTGATATTTATTAATAGACGAGGGGCAGGCAAAAGGCAGGTTGAGGACAGGCAGAAGTTTGTAAACCAGGTCAGAGTCAAATGGGTACAGGAAGGAAGGCAGAAAGGCATGGCAGGCAGGCAGGCTCAGGGTCAGGGAAGGCAGAAAAGCACAAGACAGGTGAAACAGATCAGGGTGTGACAGTACCCCCCTCTAGGGGTGACACCTGGCATACTACCGGGTGCATATCTGGTCATTCAGCAATGAGGTCCGGGTTCAGGATGTCCTTAGCGGGGACCCAGCCCCTTTCCTCCGGGCCATAACCCTCCCAATCAACCAGGTACTGGAAACCCTTGCCCCGAGGTCGAACACTATTTTATGCCGGATGGCCATCGATGAGACAGGGAGGGGGGGTGGGCCTGGAAACAGGAGCAAAGGGCTGTGAGACAAAGTTAAATCTTAGACACATGAAACGTTGGATGTATACGGCAGGTGCGGGGCAACAGAAGACGAACAGCAGTGGGACTAAGGATTTTAGAGATGGGAAAGGGACCGATAAAGCGTGGGGGAAATTTACAGAATTCCACTCTGAGGGGCAGATCCCGAGTGGAGAGCCATACCCTCTGCCCGACACGATAGCGGAGAGCCGGGATCAGGTGACTGTCAGGTGGTGGGATCGACCAAGACGAGGCACTGAAGAATCATCTCCAGATCCTGATTGGCACGCTCTGACTGGCCGGAGGACAGGCTGGCCTATGACCAAATGAGGGTGCAGAACCCTTTCAGAATCGGGATGAGAAACTGAGGACCACAATCGGAGACCATGTCGATAGGAAGTCCATGGATTCGGAAGACGTGCTGCAGCATGAGCTGGGCCGTCTTCTTGGCTGAAGGTAACTTGAAGGTGAATGAAATGGGCAGCTTTAGAAAACCTATCCACCACTGTAAGGATGGTGGTGTTGCCATCAGACGGAGGGAGACTAGTGACAAAGTCCAAGGATATATGGTACCAGGGGTGATGAGGCACAGGGAGTGGTTGAAGGAGGCCAGCCAGAACTTGTCATTGAGTCTTGTTCTGGGCGCACACTGTGCAGGCGGCGACAAATGTGGAGAAGTCAGAAACCATAGTTGGCCACCAAAAATGTTGCCAGATGAAAGCCAGGGTCCGTCGGGAGCCGTGGATGACAGTTAAGCATTGAGGAATGGGCACATTCCAGGACCGGGGAGCAGGCTGAATCAAGGACAAATATGGACCAGGCTGTTGATTACCAAGACAAGGGTAGCAGCGAGACAGGAGTTAGGGAGGATGGTCTCTTGTTCTGATGGTGAAGCAGCAGAACTATACAGGCGAGAGAGAGCATTAGGCTTAACCTTCTTTGACCCAGGGTGGTAGTTGAAAGTTAAAATGAGTGAGTAAAGAGCCCAACGTGCCTGTCTAGAGTTGAGGCATTTGGCGGTGAGGAGATATTCAAGATTGTTATGGTCGGTCCAAACTAAGAATGGGTGTTCTGCCCCTTCAAGCCAGTGCTTTCACTCCTCCAGCTCCATCTTGACCGCAAGAAGCTCCCGATTACCAACGTCATAGTTCCTCTCAGCGGAATTCAGGCGATGAGAAAGGAAAGCGCAAGGGTGCAAATTTTGGTCCTGGGCTGAACGTTGGGACCAAAGAAGGAGAAACAGGAGAAAACAAGGATGTTGTCAAGGTAGACGAACAGAAACGGATTCAACATGTCACGGAGCACATCGTTGACCAATGCCTGGAACACTGCGGGAGCGTTGGTGAGTCCAAACGGCATGACCAGGTACTCGTAGTGTCCTTTAGCCATGTTGAAGGCTGTCTTCCACTCGTCTCCTTCCCGTATCCAAACTAGGTGGTAGGCGTTCCGAAGGTCCAACTTAGAAAAGATGGTTGCCCCCTGGAGAGGTTTGAAAGCAGAGGAGTGGTACAGGGTAACAACTCTATACAGTGATGTAATTGAGGCCCTGGTACTCATTACAAAGACGCAGGGTCTTATTTTCCACAAAGAAGAAACCTGCAATGGCAGGGGAGGCAGAAGGATGAATGCTCCCAGCAGCCGAGAGTCCTCAATGTACTCCTCCATGGCCTTGGTCTCAGGGCCAGACAAGGAATATAGCCTCCTACGAGGCGGTGTGGTGCCCAGGAGGAGGTCAATGGCATAATCGTAGGGACGATGCGGAGTAAGGGAGGTGGTGCAAGCCTTGCTGAAAACCTCTAGGAGGTCCTGGTACACCCCACGGGAACGGCGGAGAAATCCGAGGCTTTTCCAGAGCCCGCAGGAGGACGTCCCAGGGCAGGCTGCGTTAAGGCAGTGGCAGAATGGGCTCCAAACCAGGATAGAACCAGTGTTCCAGTCAATCAGGGGGTTGTGCCTCTAGAGCCATGAAAATCCCAAAACAACTGGAACATAGCAAGATTCAATAAGTAGAAGCTCTATCGACTCACTGGGATTTCCTGACATTCGCAGATTAATGGGAACCGTACTGTGAGTGACCCTGCCAAAGGAGCATCTGTCCATGGGAATGGAGAGGAGTTGTGTGGAGATACCCAGCTCAGATAGTAGAGTAGCATCCATGAAGCTCTCATCAGCCCTAGAGTCAATGAGCACCCGAAGAGATTTAGACCGATCACCCCACAGCGGAATAACATGGAAAGGTGTATGAGTAAAAGGAGTTAGAAGACTCCCAGTATGGCCCACCAGCATACTCGTACCTACTGATGAGCCTGGTCTTTTACTGAACAGGTGGATATGTAATGCCCTGTGGTGCTACAGGGCATTACATATCCACCTGTCCAGTAACAGACCAGGATCATCAGTAAGCAGGCAACTGTTGGAGCTCAGCCTGCATAATCGTTCCTTAGGCAACAATCTAGCCCTGCCCAGTTGCATAGGCTCTGGAGTAAACGAGTCGCGTGTCCCTGATGATTCCCGAGGGGGCTCTGGTGACTTCGGAGCCTCTCGGGAATGCAGGCGTAGGGACTCCTGGGGTTCTTCGTAGGCAAGAAAGCAGCCATGGACGAGCGTGTGTGGCCGAGAACAGACCTCCTCTCCCCCCGCATTCCCGTAGGAGCCCATTGATCCTTATGGTTAAGGCTATGAGGGAGTCAAGGTCCAAGGGTAACTCCCCGAGATGTGAGCTCGTCTTTAATCTCCTCCGATAATCGATGAAGGAAGGTCATTGAACTGGGACTCCGGGTTCCAGGTACTCTCGGCTGCCCACTTCTGAAAGTCTATCACATAGTCTGCCACACTACGGGATTCTTGACGTAGTAGAAGTAGTTTTTGGGCCGCCTCTCTACCAGACACCGGAGAATCGAACACCTTCCTCACCTCCGCCATGAAATCCCCCAGGCAAAGGCAAATGGTGGATTGTTGCTCCCAAACCGCCGTAGCCCAAGTGAGCGCCTTTCCAGACATCAGCGTTATAAGATACGCTGTCTTCAAACGATCTGAAGGAAACGAAGAGGGCTGCAGCTCAAAGATGAGGGAGCACAGGGAAATAAATGCCCGGCAGGTTCCAGGAACCCCAGCATAGCGTTCCGGAGGAGGTAAACAGGGTTCTCGGAAAGCCGGCATAGGCTGGACAAAATCACCACTAGTAGGGGGATAACTGAGCATCCGAGAGGTCTCTGCAAACCCATGGAATTGCTCCAGTGATAATTTGAAGCCCTGGTCATGGTGTTCTGCCAAAGTGTGGAGTCCTTCCATACGGTTCTGGAGTAGCGCCACGTGTCTTCCAATGGTGGCTCCATGTCGGGAGACAGTGTTGCGGAGCTGGTTCGAGTCTGCTGGGTCAGTCATGGCCAGTTCATACTATAACAACATAGAACAAGACCCAAATGCAGACACAGGAGACAGATGGTTTGAGTCTCTGATATTTATTAATAGACAAGGGGCAGGGAAGAGGCAGGTTGAGGACATGCAGAAGTTTGTAAACCAGGTCAGAGTCAGATGGGTACAGGACGGCAGGCAGCCTCGAGGTCAGGGCAGGCAGAAAGGTATGGCAGGCTGGCTCAGGGTCAGGGAAGGGAAAAGGTCGGAACCGGGAGGACTAGAAAAACATGAGTACGGAAAAACACACCGGTAGGCTTGTCGAGACAAGACGAACTGGCAACAGACAAACAGAAACCACCCTAAAATAATGGAACAAATGGGAGACATCTTGTTGGGGTGGAGGCAATACAAGACAGAATAAACAGATCAGGGTGTGACAGTCAGAGCTACAACCAAGCCATGAGTTCAAAGGAATTGTCTGTAGAGCTCAGAGACAGGACTGTGTCGAGGCACAGATCTTGGGAAGGGTACCAAAAAAGTTCTACAGCATTGAAGGTCCCCAAGGACACAGTGGCCTCCATCATTCTTAAATGAAAGAAGTTTGGAACCACAAAGACACTTCGTAGAGATGGCCATGAGAAACAAGATTCTCTGGTCTGATGAAACCAAGATGGAACTCTTTGGTCTGGAGGAAACCTGGCACCATCCTTTTGCTGAAGCATGGTGGTGGCAGCATCATGCTGTGGGGATGTTTTTCAGCAGCAGCGACTGGTAGACTAGTCAGGTTTGAGGGAAAGATTAATGCAGCAAAGTACAAAGAGATCCTTGATGAAAACCTGCTCCAGAGCACTCAGGACCTCAGACTGGGGAGAAGATTTACCTTACAAGGACAATGACCCTAAGCACACAGCCAAGACAAAGCAAGAGTGGTTTCGGACAAGTCTCGGGAGAATGTCCTTGAGTGGCCCAGCCAGAGCCTGGACTTGAACCCGATCGAACCTCTCTGGAGAAACCTGAAAATAGCTGTGCAGCAATGCTCCCCATCCAATCTGACAGCGCTTGAGAGGATCTGCAGAGAAGAATGTGAGAAGCTTCCCATATTCAGGTGTGCCAAACTTGCGTCACACCCAAGAACACTTGAGGTTGTAATCTCTGCAAAAGGTGATTTAACAAAGTACAGAGTAAAGGGTCTAAATACCTATGTAAATGTGATTTTTTTGTTGTTGTTGTATGAATTAGCAAAAATGTCAAAAACAGTTTTGCTTTGTCATTATGGGGTATTGTGTGTAGTTTGATGAGCGTGAAAAATAACATGTAATCCATTTTAGAATTAGGCTGTAACGTAACAATGTGGAATAGTCAAGGGGTATGAATACTTTCCCAATGCACTGTATGGCTGCATTTCTTCCCATAGGAAAGTTGAGAAGATTATGATTCATGAGAAACCAAATAGTTATTATGGGATAGATTTTTCACAATATTGTTGCTTTCACCTAAACTCATAATAGGTTCAGCGATCAGTGAGACATCCAAAAAATGAAATAGATATTCTCCTGTGCCCAACTTTCTAAAACCATGATAAGAGAGATAAGAACATGCCGAAGACTAACAGAGATATGCATGATGACTGCAGACATGTTGGATTTCACATGCACTATAGGACTTAGCTTTTCCTCTTCGCTCCCTCCACCGATTACACATTCCTCGCTGAATAGAGTTGTCGGAGACCTTGAATCATCTAAGTGATAGGCAAGGCTGTGTAACAAGTCATAGAGCAATTTGTATTGCTTGGTTGCAGTTCTCAATGCTGCAGCGATTTTGCTTGACATTTTCAGAAATAAAGACAGATTGCATATGATATTCACTGTGGAACTCAGTCACAAAGGTACTCACGAAATACCCCCAATAAAAAGGTCACTAATAAAATAAAGACAAAATAATCTAGTAGCACTTTATGTAACAGTCCTGTTTCAACTGGTTACATAAATATACAGTATACCATATGTGGTGGTAATGACACAGCTAGTGTATATTTAACTATGAGAATTGAGAATGTTAAATTGACCAATTTCACAGAGTACTTGGTGTTAAATTAATAATTTTTGGGAGTGTTGAAAACCCCTTAGTATACTCTCTGGTATGTCTATGGTACTTTGTGCAGGTAATTCAAGATAGATTGGTAAATTCAAAGCAGTTGGTAACTATTGTTACAGAACTCTGGGAAAGATATTTACATGGGTAGTTTTCACCCCTGATTGTTAAAGCTGAGATCTGCATAAGGGAGGGAATCCTGATCCAAGTTAAGCGTTACACACTTTTCTCTCTACACATATTCTGACTTTGAATTTAAGCATGAGAATAGCTGGCTATTGACCCGCTACTAATTTGGGGTGGAGATCAAATAAATGAAGGTGTGGAGGAGGTGTGTCTACAGATACGCCGTATTCTGACATTAAACTTACGTGTGATGAAATGATTAATAAAGTCAAGCAACCTGTCGGTTCCAAGTGGAACAACATCTACTTTCTTTTTTTCCAATAGAAATAACACCATTCTCTATGCACTGGGATTTAGAAAACTGATAAGAGCTATTGATAAGAGGTGATTGTAAATCAACTGAACAAACATTTCAGTGCAACAATTTCAACGATTTTACTGACTTACAGTTCATATAAGGAAATCAGTCAATTGACATAAACTCATTAGGCCCTCTACTATGGATCTGGGCCTGGAAGGGCACAGCCCACCCACTGGGGAGCCAGGTCCAGCCAATCAGAATTCGTTTTTCCAAGCAAAAGGGCTTTATTATGGACAAAAATACCCCTCGGTTTCATCAGCTGTCGGGGTGGCTGGTCTCAGAAGATCCCACAGGTGAAGAAGCCGGATATGGAGGTCATTGGTTGGAGTGGTTACATGGACGTACTGCCAAATTCTATAAAACGATGTTGGAGGAGGCTTATAGCAGAGAAATGAACATTACATTCTCTGGTAACAGCTCTGGTGGGATATTCCTGCAGTCAGCATGCTAATTGCACTCTCCCTCAAAACTTGAGACATCTGTGGCATTGTGTGATGTGATAACAATGCACATTTTAAAGTGGCCTTTTATTGTCTCCAGCACAAGGTGCACCTGTGTAATGATCAGGCTGTTTATTCAGCTTCTTGATATGCCACATTTGTCAACAGAATGGATTATCTTGGCAAAGAAAAAATGCTAACTAACAGGGATGTAAACAAAGTTGTGCACAACATTTTCGAGAATACGCTTTTGCTTAAGCTTGTTGAAAAAGACAGAGCCACATTTGTAGGAAGAAAACAGAAACCGCTCTGTTTATTACAACTGCATCTAGCTGCTACTGGAGTGACGTAATCCCGGTTCTATGAAACAAACGTGTTAAAAAATATATATATATATATATTCAACAGCTTTTTTGTGCATATGTGTCACGGTTTCAATAAGTAGTGATTGCAGGAGTCAGGCGCAGAGAGCAGGGTCGTTCAAAATATGTGGATCTTTAATATTCCAAAAAACCAGAGAGACGGTCACGCCACACACACACGAGCGTGTAAAGTCCCAGTCCAAACAAACAGGACGAAACTGATTGGAAAAAAGAAACCACAAGAATAATCAAACACCATAAACAGAAAAACGAGCCCGCACAAAAGCCGGCGGGCCTACTGGGTTTAAATAGCCCACAACCAAACCTAAACACGAAACAGGTGCAACAAATCAGACACAACTAAATGAAACAGTGGCAGCTAGTAGGCCGGCGATGACGACTGCCGAGCGCCGCCCGAACAGGAAGAGGCACCATCTTCGGCGGGATTCGTGACGATATGGAACATTTTCTGGAATATTTTATTTCAGCTAATGAAACGTGGGAACAACACTTTGCATGGTGAGTTAATATTTTTGTTCAGTATATAGAGACAAATGTGAAACCAGTCATACGTCAGCAAACTGAAGGATATCAACATATCACCTTTTCCACAGTAAAGTTTATCAAATGTTTGCCTTATAACTTGCAAGGATGAAATTTAGAGACAGTATCAAATCAAATCAAATTGTATTCGTCACATACATGTGTTTAGCAGTTATTATTGTGTGTTTAGCGAAATGTTTGTGTTTCTCGCTCCGACAGTGCAGTAATATCTAACAATTTCGCAACATACCCAATACACACAAATCTAAGTAAAGGAACGGAATTAAGAATATATAAATATATGGACGAGCAATGACTAAGATACAGTAGAATACAATACAAGATGAGTAATGCAAAGTATGTACCCATTATTAAAGTGACTACTGCTCCATTTATTAAAGTGGCCAGTGATTTCAAGTCTATGCATATAGGCAGCAGCCTCTAATGTGACAGTGATGACTATTTAGCAGTCTGATGGCATTGAGTTAAAAGTTTTTTACGTATTTCGGTCCCAGCTTCGATGCACCTGTACTGACCTTGCCTTCTCGATGATAGCGGGGTGAACAGGCAGTGGCTTGGGTGGTTGTTGTCCTTGATTATCTTTTTGGTCTTCCTGTGACATCGGGTGCTCTAGGTGTCCTGGAGGGCAGGTAGTTTGCCCCTGGGGATGCGTTGGGCAGACCGCACCACCCTCTGGAGAGCCCTGCGGTTGCGGGCGCTGCAGTTGCCATACTAGGCGGTGATACAGTCAACAGGATGCTCTTAACCTCTTGGATTTAGGGGGCGCTATTTACATTTTTGGATGAAAAACATTCCCGTTTTAAACAAGATATTTTGTCACGAAAAGTTGCTCGACTATGCATATAATTGACAGCTCTGGAAAGAAGACACTCTGATGTTTCCAAAACTGCAAAGATATTGTCTGTGAGTGCCACAGAACTGATGTTACAGGCGAAACCCAGATAGAAATCCAACCAGGAAGTGCCGCATTTTTTGAAACCGCCTCATGCCAATGACTCCTTATATGGCTGTGAATGAGCTACGAATGAGCTTACGTTTTCCACATATTCCCCAAGGTGTCTACAGCATTGTGACGTCTTTTTAGGCATTTCCATTGAAGAATGGCTGTAAGGGACCATATATAGCATGTGGTCACATGGTGTCCCGCAGAAAATCTCGCGTAAAATACTGAGGTAGCCATTTTTCCAATCGCTTCTTATGAGAAAACAATTGCCTCGACGGATATATTATTGAATATTTATGTTAAAAACACCTTGAGGATGGATCCTAAACAACGTTTGCCGTGTTTCTGTTGATATTATGGAGCAAATTTTGAAAAACGTTTGGCGTTATATAGTTGCAGCATTTTCCGGTCGATTTCTCAGCCAAGCATGATGAAGAAACGGGAGCTATTTCGCCTACAAAAATAATATTTTTGGAAAAAAGGAACATTTGCTATCTAACTGGGAGTCTCCTGGGTGAAAGCATCTGAAGTTCTTCAAAGGTAAATTATTTAATTTGGTTGCTTTTCTTATTTTTGTGAAAATGTTGCCTGTTGCCAGCAGAGCTAGCATAGCATTATGCCATGATAAACCTACACAAATGCTTGTCTAGCGTTGGCTGTAACACATATTTTGAAAATCTGAGATGACAGTGTTGAACCTGTTAGAGATAGGGGGCAGTATTTCCCCTTTGGATGAATTGCGTGCCCATAGTGAACTGCATCAAAATCTGTCCTAAATTGCTAATATATGCATATTATTATTAATATTGGATAGAAAACACTCTGAAGTTTCTAAAACCGTTTGAATTATGTCTGTGAGTATAACAGAATTCACAGGGCAGGCAATCTTCCAAACTAGTTTTGAAATCCTGAAAGTTGGGGCAACTTTGACGTCATCGCCCCCTCCCTTCCCAACAAGTTATGGATCTGGAAACACTTCCTATGTCTTCCACTAGATGTCCTCATTCAGTAGAAAGTGTAATGGAGCATTTGCTGTGAACTTTGACCTAATGGGAAGGAAAGTAGTAAGTGTCGCAAAAGATTTCCATGTGCTTGAGGCGTGTTTGCGTTTGAGTGCTTCGGCTGTTCCAATCAGCCCCAGATGAAAATGAATAGTCCGGTTGGAATGCTATTGGTTCTATATGATTATAACATCCTGAAGATTGATTCTGCATATAGTTTGACCAGTTTCGTCGACCTGTAATATGTAATTTGGAAGTTTTGATGCAAAGTTATCCTGGACCAGAAGTCATTTTTTGGGGTATTTGAGCTGAACGTGATAGCAAATGCTGCTACTTGGACACTAGAATTGAACATTATGAAACAAAACGATTTATTGTTGAACTAGGACTCCTTGCACTACATTCTGATGGAAGATCATCAAAGGTAAGGGAATATTTATGTTGTAATTTTGTATTTCTGTTGACTCCAACATGACAGAGAAATATTGTTACTGTCTGAGCGCCGTCTCAGATTATTGCAATGTTAGGCTTTTTCCGTAACGTTAAAAAAAGATGTGACACAGCGGTTGCATTAAGAACCAGTGTATCTTTAATTATATGTAGAACATGTATCTTTAGTCAAAGTTTATGATGAGTATTTCTGTTATCTGGCGTAGCTTTCTATAATTCCTCCGGATAATTTGGAGTATTTTCTGAACATGGCGTCAATGTAAACCGAGATTTATGGATATAAAATGCATATTATCGAACAAAACATAAATGTACTGTGTAACATGTCATATGACTGTCATCTGATGAAGATTTTCAAGAGGTTAGTGATTGTTTTTTTTTTTATCCTGCTTTTGTCATTTTATATTTTGCTGGACGGTCTTCTTTGTTTTGGTGGTGGTCTAACATAAATATATGCTGTGTTTTCACCGTAACACATTTAAAAAATCTGACACGCTGGGTAAATGAACAAGGTGTTTATCTTTCATTTGAGGTATTGGACTTGTTAATGTGTGGAGGTTAAATATTTCTAAGAATATTTTTGCATTCCCTGCGCCACCGTTTCAGCTGAACGCGGGTTGGAGTTCCTATAGGGGAACCTATAGCCTTATTAACAAAAGGCTAAGCTTGTGTTTGAATATATTTACTTCATTTAATTTGCGATTTTCATGAATAGGAAAGGTTTATGTCCTCTGCGTTATGCTAATGCATTTGAGGCTATGATTACGCTCCCGGATACGGGATTGCTCGTCGCAAGAGGTTGTGCATCTGTAAAAGTTTGTTAGGCTTTTAGGTGACTAGCCAAATGTCTTCACCACACTGTCTGTATGGGTGGCCCATTTCAGTTTGTCAGTGACGTGTACGCCGAGGAACTTGAAGCTTTCCACCTTCTCCACTGCTGTCCCGTCGTTGTGGATAGTTGGGTGCTCCCTCTGCTCTTTCCTGAAGTCCACGATCATCTCCTTTGTTTTGTTGATGTTGAGTGAGTGTTTGTTTTCCTGGCACCACACTCCCAGAGCCCTTATCTCCTCCCTGTAGGCTGTATCGTCATTGTGGGAATCAAGCCTACTGTGTCGTCTGCAAACTTGATGATTGAGTTGGAGGCGTGCGTGGCCACGCAGTCATGGGTGAACAGGGAGTACAGGAGGGGCTGAGCACGCACCCATGTGGGGCCTCAGTGTTGAGGATCAGTGAAGTGGAGGTGTTGTTTCCAACCTTCACAACCTGAGTGCGGCCCGTCAGGAAGTCCAGGACCCAGTTGCACTAGGCGGTGTTCAGACCCAGGGAGTCGAGCTTAATGATGAGCTTGGAGAGTACTATGGTATTGAATGCTGAGTTATAGTCAATAAACAGCATTCTTACATCGGTATTCCTCTTGTCCAGATGAAATAGGGCAGTGTGCAATGCGATGGCGATTGCATCGTCTGTGGATCTATTGGGGCGGTAAGCAAATTGGTGTGGGTCTATTGTGACAGGTAAGTTAGTGTCACACCCTGATCTGTTTCACCTGTCCTTGTTATTGTCTCCACCCCCTCCAGGTGTTGCTTGTTTTCCCCAGTGTATTTATCCCTGTGTTTCCTGTCTCTCTATGCCAGTTTGTCTTGTTTGTCCAAGTCAACCAGTGTTTTTTCCCGTTCTCCTGCTTTTGCTATTTCTCCTTCTTCTAGTCCACCCAGTTTTGACCCTTGCCTATTTCTGGACTCTGTACCCGCCTGCCTGACCATTCTGCCTGCCTTGACCTCGAGCTTGCCTGCCACTCTGTACCTCCTGGACTCTGATCTGGTTTTGACCTTTTGCCTGTCCACGACCATTCTCTTGCCTATTTCTTTTTGGATTATTACACATCTAAGACTCCAGCCATCTGCCTCCTGTGTTTTCATCTGGGTCTCGTCTTGAGTTATGATAGTTAGAGGTGATATGATCCTTGACTAGTCTCTGAAAGCACTTCATGATGACCGAAGTGAGTGCTAAGGGGCAATAGTAATTTAGTTCAGTTACCTTTTCTTTCTTGGGTACAGGAACAATGGTGGCCATCTTGAAGCATGTGGGCACAGCAGACTGAGATATAGAGAGATTGAATATGTCCGTAAACACACCAGCCAGCTGGTCTGCGCATGCTCTGGCTAGGGATGCCATCTGGTCCAGCAGCCTTGCAAGGGTTAACAAGCTTAAATGTCTTACTCACGTCAGCCACGGAGAAGGACAGCCCACGTCGGTGGCACTGCGTTATCATCAAAGAGGGTGAAGAAGGTGTTTAGCTTGTCCGGAAGCAAGGCGTCGGTCTCCGCAACGTGGCTGGTATTCCTTTTGAAGTCCGTGATTGTCTGTAGATCCTGCAACATATGTCTAGTGTCTGAGCTGTTGAATTGCGACTCCACTTTGTCTCTATACTGACGTTTTGCCTGTTTGATTACCTTGCGGGCCGAGTAAGTAAGTCCACTGTTTGTATTCTGACATATTCCCAGCCACCTTTCCATGGTTAAATGTGGTGGTTCCCGCTTTCAGTTTCCCACGAATGATGTGGTGGTTTCCGCTTTCAGTTTCCCGCGAATGCTGCCATCTATCCACGGTTTCTGGTTAGGGTAGGTTTTAATAGTAACAGTGGGTACAACATCTCCTATACACTTCCTGATAAACTCAGTCACCGTATCAGTATATTCGTCAATATTAACCTACCCGGAACATATCCCAGTCCACGTGATCAAAACAATTCCGATTAAGTCAGACCTAAGTTGAATAATCCTTAGCACGGGTACTTCCTGTTTGAGATTCTGCCTGTAGGAAGGGAAGAGCAAAATGGAGTCGTGGTCAGATTTGCCAGAAGGAAGGCTGTGGGAGGGCTTGTTGGCATCCTGGAAGTTGGAGTATCAGTGTTAATGTGTTGATAGAACTCCGGCAGCCTTTTTCTCAAATTTGCTTTGTTAAAATCCTCAGCTACAATAAATGCGGCCTCAGGATATGTGGTTTCCAGTTTGCATAAAGTCCAGTGAAGTTCTTTGAGGGCCACCGTGGTAATATATATATAATACGGCCATCATTTGATTGTGAGGTATTCTAGGTCGGGTGATCAAAACGACTTGAGTTCCTATATGTTCAATTGAATGAGTTCAATTGCCCAGGGGGGTGTGAACAAAGTTTTTTTCCTGGTCGTAATGCTGGTAGTGCTGGTGAGTTACCGCCACTCTGATATAGCAGCAAACCTAAGTTTTATTTACATGCCTAGACTTTTTAATACCTGGTCTTTAAAAAAATGTGTATTGTGTTAAATATTAGCCACAATTGGTAGCCACCAACAGTTATACCAACATACATTTATAACTGTCACTTTAGCATTATTTTCCATACATTTTGCATCATTCAATTGCATAGTTTACCTTTCTTTCCTCTGTTATGTTTGTGTGGTTGATCCTAGGGATCGCTAGCATTAGTGGATAATATTAGGCTAATGTATTACAATTTGGGATGTGTAGCCTATTTTAATCACTGTGGAACGCAGAAAATACATAGCAGTTGAAACCTGGAGCATGTTTCATGACGGCAGGTCACGGAAATCAGAAAAGCAATCAAATTAAATTGTTTACCTTTGATGAGCTTCGGATGTTTTCACTCACGAGACTCCCAGTTAGATAGCAAATGTTCCTTTTTTCCAAAAATATTATTTTTGTTGGCGAAATAGCTCCATTTGTTCTTCACATTTGGCTGAGAAATCACCCGGAAATTGCAGTCACGAAAACTGCGAAAAATATTCCAAATTAGCTCCATAATATCGACAGAAACATGGCAAACGTTGTTTCTAATCAATCCTCAAGGTGTTTTTCAAATATCTATTCGATAATATATCCATCAGGACAATTAGTTTTTCAGTAGGACCGATTGGAGTAATGGCTACCTCTGTATTTTACGCGAGAATCTCTCTGGGGGCATCAGGTGACCACTTGCGCAATGTAGCCGCCTACGGCTATTCTTCAACATAAATGCGTAAAACTACGTCACAATGCTGTAGACACCTTTGGGAATATGTAGAAAGCGTAATCTAGTTGATAGACAATTCACAGCTCAATAGAGACTCATTGGAACGCAGCACTTTCAAAACATGGGGCACTTCCGGATTGGATTTTTCTCAGGCTTTCGCCTGCAACATCAGTTCTGTTATACTCACAGACAATATATTTACAGTTTTGGAAAGTCTGAATTGGGCCCAAGGTGAACAGCCCCACTGGCAACTGTTTTGTTTATGAAACGCTGCTGCTCCAGTTTCAACTTCCACCTGACTGTGCTGCTGCTCCAGTTTCAACTGTTCTGCCTTATTATTATTCGACCATGCTGGTCATTTATGAACATTTGAACATCTTGGCCATGTTCTGTTATAATCTCCACCCGGCACAGCCAGAAGAGGACTGGCCACCCCACATAGCCTGGTTCCTCTCTAGGTTCCTTCCTAGGTTTTGGCCTTTCTAGGGAGTTTTTCCTAGCCACCGTGCTTCTACACCTGCATTGCTTGCTGTTTGGGGTTTTAGGCTGGGTTTCTGTACAGCACTTTGAGATATCAGCTGATGTACGAAGGGCTATATAAATAAATTTGATTTGATTTGATTTGATTTGAGGCCATGCACCCAGTGATTGTATTGTTTTGACAGCTATATTTACTATGTACCAACGAGAATGCAGGATTTCATCACATTCATTTTAACAGCACAAAGTAAATGGACACAGGTGCCTCGCTGAAATGAGTTATCTGCTCTATCAGGTAGTCAACAGAGGGAGCTAAAGAGAACATTGTACTTGTAATAAACTAATAATAACAGTGTCATTATGGCGGCTGTGACAGTGACACCAGCTCTGTCACCTAAAGCCTCGTTCACATCACCGTTAAGCACTCCATTACGTTACGTCGGATGTCATGCATTTCAATGGGGATGTCCACAGCGGAGGGGAAATGCAACGCTCCCTTGTAGTTGAAGGCTCCATCGCTTTGCGTCGTCTTCAGTCCAGCTAGAGTCCGTCGAAGAACAGGAAGTTACCAAACAACAGAAGATATGTGGAAATATGTGATTTTCGTTTATGGCTTTATGGGATAGCTAGCAACTTGTAAATAATTACCGATTCCTATAAATGAATCCTTTTTTAATAGTAATTGTGGTTCCCATTCGGGTGGAGCTCGGCGGTCGTCGTCACCAGCCTACTAGCTGCCACTGATTCTTTCCTCCCCCTCCCTGTCTGTTTAATGGTTACACCTGTTGTTTATTTGGTGATTAGTTGGGCTTTATTAGCCAGCCAGCACGCCTGCTCTTTGTACAGGATTGTTTGTGTGACTAGTGTGCACGTTTGAGGTTAACGTGTTTCCAGTTCGTGGGTTTTTGCTGGACTGTTTTAGTCCCGGTGTTTGGGGCATTTGTTTTGTGTGTGCCCTGTGTTTTCGTGGGGTGGCTTTAGGTTTGTCGTTTGTGCATTAAATAGCACTACCCTGAATTCTCTGCTTCCTGCGCCTGACTTCGCACCCACTACACCCAGATCGTTACAGTAATGTTAAATAATAGACATTCTCTGCTAAGCCAATTATATTATACTGTTGCCTCCTGTTTAAGTCTATTGTGATGGTAATCCCGTTTGTTTTTGATGATAATTGTTAGAAGTACGTTGCTAGCTATAATGTTATCTTCAACCTAGCCTAGTTTTTAGTTAACTAGCTGCTCTGCATTATAAGCTAGCTTGACTTGCTACAAAGGTAGGGAAATAAGTACACTTTGAGATAAATTGCCAATAAAACCGCTGCGACATGATAAACCGGACATCTACATCCAACAATCGTCGAAGGACAAAGGGAGGCAATATACTCTAACCTTCTTTGCGGATCTGGTATTAGTGCTGAACGATTAACAAAAAGTGAATTTAAATTCAATTTTTTTCTATTACATTTTCTTCTGTGAGATCAATGTGCACATTGCATAGTTGCTTTCGAGATAAATATGATCCAGCCTGAACTGTGCGATATAGCAGGGAGTTGTATTTTCCAGCATGCCAATATTCTACATAGTTTAGCGCATAAAACGCATAAAACATGCTAAGGGGCGGCAGGGTAGCCTAGTGGTTAGTGATGGACTAGTTACCGCAAGTTCAAATCCCTGAGCTGACAACGTACAAATCTGTTGTTCTGCCCCTGAACAGGCAGTTAACCCACTGTTCCTAGGCCGTCATTGAAAATAAGAATTTGTTCTTAACTGACTTGCCTAGTTAAATAAAGGTTTTTAAAAATCTAAATTAACTACAATGACCATAATCCATTGCGCACCTACTTGACTGGTCTGTGTTTTTTTTTTGCCTGCTATGGAAGAGACAAGGATGTGCGATCGTGAGGGAATATGGAGAGCCGCTGCTGTATACAATAGACGTGATTGATAGTTGGTATTCAGCCATATCTACTTTGAAGAACTGCAAAATAGTGATTTTGTTAGACAGCATAGGCTGCAGCTATATATATATATATGTGATGATGACTTCGAATATAAATAATAAAGTAATTGCGTACAAAACAAAAGTAAAATACACGACTGAAATATTTCAGTAAACTAAAGTAAGGTGAATAAATTATGGTTATTAAATTATTCATGGGCAGTCATTTTTTCTAACCTCTGGATTAAAACCAGATGATGATAAGTGTACTATATTACTTATTGGATCACAACAAATACCATTTTTACATGACTGTAGTTTATCAATAAAATGGTCTGACGTACTCGGTATACATATCCCGAAAGAAAAAAGTGATCCCACTCCAATACATTTTAATATAAAGTTAGCAAAAATAGAAAACATCTTGCTACATTGAAAAGGAAAAATACCTGTCTGTTTGTTGAAAAATCACCCTCATTAACTTTTTAGTCACTTCCCAGTTTACCTATTTGCGTACGGTCTTGCCTTCACCTAGCGACCTGTTTTTTAAATTTAGAACAGCAAAAAGTATTATATTTTATTTGGAATGGCAAGCCAGACACAATTAAAAGGGCCTATTTATATAATGAAAATGAATTCGGAGGGCAGAAATGATTAAATATTAAAGCATTAGACCTCTCACTGAACCCTTGTGTAGTCTTAACATTCTGTATACTCCCCTTGTCCTAAGGGTCAAAAATGACCTGCCTTCACTAAACCCCTAAAATAAAGCAGCTTAATTGAATGTTAATCCCCAGATCTATTTTGCATTTTTATTTTATTTTTTACCTTTATTTAACTAGGCAAGTCAGTTAATTAAGTTAAGAACAAATTCCTTTTTCTTACATCTATTTTGCGTTTAGAAACAATATCTGGGTTTTCCCTCTTCACAATGCAGAAAGACTGCATTTGTTTATTTTTTTTACAACACACCTGTCATAATTGTTTTCTTTACTAAAGTAGAGGTTTATTATTATTATTATTGTTGAAGGTACTGCATAGGTGTAAACATGTTTTTTTTAGCAAGAGATAGCACTTCTATAGCCTAAGAAAGTAGCAAAAATGTGCATACATTTTATGGAAGGGAAACAATAACAGTTTTGAACTTTTTTGGCAACATAGTGATATAGTGTTATATATCGTACAATGAGGAATTCAACGACAAAATACGAGTCTTCTCCCATTTTTTTTTACCATTGCCCCCATCTGCAAGGTGAATAAACAACAATAAATAAGAATAAAATAAGATAATAGATGCAAAACAAAAATGTGAAGAACATAAATAAAATAACTCTAATAAGCACATGTAGGACAGTATGCAAGTGTGTGTGCATGGATGTATTTCTCACATGTGCAGCACATAGTATTTGTTTTAAGGTCCTTTTTGGGGGGGGGGTGGGGGGCAGAGATGGTCGCCTCACTTCAGGTCCTTAAAACAAGGAAACTCCTAGGAAACTATGCAGTTATTTGTTTTTTTAACGTATTGTTTCTTACATTGTTAGCCCAGAAAATCTAAAGAGTTATTACATACAGCCAGGATGAACTATTGGATATAAAAGCGATGTCAACTTACCAACATTACGACCAGGAAAACATCTTTCCCGAAGCGGATTCTTTGTTGGATCTCCACCCTGGACATGGGATCTTATCCCAGAGGCCGACCCAAAACAACGCGGTCGGCGCAGGAGAGGCAGACGGAGCGGCCTACTGGTCTGACTCAGAAGGCGAGAACACCATCCACCGCTTCCGAGCATATTACTCGCCAATGTCCAATCTCTAGATAACAAGGTGGACGAAATTAGGGCACGAGTTGCCATCCAGAGAGACAGAGATTGTAACATTCTCATTTTCACGGAAACATGGCTCACTCAGGATATGTTGTCAGAGTCACTAGCATTTATGTTAGCTGGGGGTTTTAACAAAGCTAAACTGAGAACAAGACTTCCTAAATTCTATCAGCATATCGAATGCGTGACACGAGCTGGTAGCATTCTGGATCATTGCTACTCTAACTTCCGTGATGCATACAAAGACCTACATCACTCTCCCTTTGGCAAATTTGACCATGACTCCATTTTCTTTGCTCCCAGCCTATAGACAGAAACTAAAGCAGAAAACGCCCATGCTCAGGTCTATCCAATGCTCGTCTTACCAATCGGATCCCACGCTTCAAGATTGCTTCGATCACGTGGACTGGGATATGTTCCGGATAGCCTCATTGATGTATCGGAGATGTATCGGAGATGTCATACCCCCTGTGACCATTTAAACCTTTCCTAACCAGAAACCGTGGATTGATGGCAACATTCGCGTAAAACTGAAAGTGCGAACCACCACTTTTAATCATGGCAAGGCGACTGGAAACATGACCGAATACAAACAGTGCAGCCATTCCCTTGGCAAAGCAATCAAACAGGTAAATTGTCAGTATAGAGACAAAGTAGACTGGCAATTCAACAGTTCAAACACGAGATGTATGTGGCAGGGTCGACTCGCTGGTGTGTTTACGGACATATTCAATACATCCCTATCCCAGTCTGCTGTCCCCACATGCTTCAAGATGGCCACCATTGTTCCTGTTCCCAAGAAAGCAAAGGTAACTGAACTAAATGACTATCGCCCCGTTGCACTCACTTCTGTCATCATGAAGTGCTTTGAGAGACTAGTCAAGGATCAAATCACCTCCACCCTACCTGACACCCTAGACCCACACCAATTTGCTTACCACCCCAGTAGGTCCACTGACGATGCAATCGCCATCAAACTGCACACTGCCCTACCCCATCTGGACAAGAGGAATACCTATGTAAGAATGCTGTTCATCGACCAAAGCTCAGAATTTAACACCATGGTACCCTCCAAACTCGTCATTAAGCTCGAGACCCTGGGTCTCGACCCCTAGCCCTGTGCAACTGGGTCCTGGACTTTCTGACGGGCCACCCCCAGGTGGTGAAGGTAGGAAACAACATCTCCACCCCGCTGATCCTCAACACTCGGTTCCCACAAGGGTTCCCACATTCTCAGCCCTCTTCTGTACTTCCTGTTCTCCCATGACAATGTTGCAATGCACGCTTCCAACTAAATCATCAAGTTTGCAGACGACAATACAGTGGTAGGCTTGATTACCAAAAACGATGAGACAGCCTACAGGGAGGAGGTGAGTGCCCTCGGAGTGTGGTGTCAGGAAAATAACAGCGCCTCTTCAACCTCAGGAGGCTGAAGAATTTTGGCTTGTCACCTAAAACACAACTTTTACAGATGCACAATCGAGAGCATCCTGTCAGGTTGTATCCCTTTCTGGTATGGCAACTGCACCGCCCTCAACCGCAAGGCTCTCCAGGGGGTAGTATAGTCTGCACAATGCATCACCGGGGGCAAACTACCTTCCCTCTAGGACATCACCCGATGTAACAGGAAGGTCAAAAAGATCATCAAGGACAAAAACCACCCGAGCCACTGCCTGTTCACTCCGCTATCATCCAGAAGGTGAGGTCAGTAGGACCAAGCTATGGAGCCCTGACCTGTTCACCGGACGTGCTACCTGTCCCAGACCTGCTGTTTTCAACTCTCTAGAGACAGCAGGAGCGGTAGAGATACTCCTAATGATCGGCTATGAAAAGCCAACTGACATTTACTCCTGAGGTGCTGACTTGCTGCACCCTCGACAACAACTGTGATTATTATTATTTGACCATGCTGGTCATTTATGAACTTTTGAACATCTTGGCCATGTTCTGCTATAATCTCCAATCTCTAGCACAGCTAGAAGAGGACTGGCCACCCCTCATAGCCTGATTCCTCTCTAGGTTTCTTCCTAGGTTTTGGCCTTTCTAGTGAGTTTTTCCTAGCCACCGTGCTTCTACACCTGCATTGCTTGCTGTTTGGGGTTTTAGGCTGGGTTTCTGTACAGCACGTTGAGATATCAGCTGATGTAAGAAGGGCTATATAAATACATTTGATTTGATTTGGTCAGTACAGGTGCATTAAAGCTGGGACAGCGAGACTAAAAAACAGCTTCTATCTCAAGGCCATCAGACTGTTAAACAGCCATCACTAGCATAGAGAGGCTGCTGCCAACATACAGACTCAAATCGGGTATGGTATCAAACCGGGTATGGTTCTCAATCAGGGACAGCTGTCTGTCGTTGCCTCTGATTGAGAACCATACTTAGGCAGCCTGTCAATTTTCATTGTTTCACTTTGTTATTTTGTATTTTCTCATGTTCGGTTATAATAGACTATCATGGACACGTATGACGCTGCAGTTTGGTCCGATCTTTCATATTCCTGTTCCTCAGATGAAGAAGATTGTTACAGATCTTCCTCTTCTGGAGCTATTTGCTGAGTTCATAAGAGGTGAAGAAGTTGTCACACATGACATTGTGCCCCCTCAGTCCATCTGCCACATCAAGCACAACCTGCATCCCCTGGTTCTACTTCGGGCCTAAACTGGTCGGCTTCCCTGTGTAGACTTGCATTTTCCAAGCGTAGCTGGATTGTGTGTCACAGGCCACCCATATCTTGATGGCATACTTTGCTGGTTTGCTGGGCATATACTGCCGGAAAGGACAGCGACCTTTTGACGAAAGAGATTACTATCAGTAATTAGTATCAGTGCCAGAAAACAATCACATAAATCAATGATATTACAGCAATACATAATAAAATCAACAGAGAAATTACTTACATTACAGATAGGAAAATAAAAATGTACCTCTTTAATGGAATCAGTTGCTCATCCACTGCTACTTCCGGCCCAGGGTTGTAGATGTATGGCAGACGCTCCACCCACACGTCTTGCAGGTCTTGACTCATGGTTATCAAATCGTAGCATTCTTGAGAAAGTGTGAAAGACTTTCAGTGGCATCAGGGCACGGAAAATCGCCCTTCCACTCTCTGCATCCCAGAGACTACATATAGCCTCACGGTGGGACCTATACACACCCGCTAAGATTAGCAGCCCTATGTAGGCACACAGGTCATTCTCATCCATCCTTTTCCAGTTGTCTCCATATTTATGGAAACCCTACAAATTTGTCATCTCAGGATGATTTTTCGATGGCTGGTGTGATGAACATGTAGAATGTTGAGGCGATGTCCTGGGCATGGGCAACTGCATGTCTCATGTGCCCTGGGGTCATCCTTATGACATGTTGTGCTGCCATCCTGCCCTGGTTTTCATATAGAGACAAGGAACATGTTATTTTGCTGTTCTTTGACAAAAAAAATTCTCTCTTTCAGCTTGGGGGATTTCTTCTTCATTTGAAGATTATGCATCGTGCTCTGGGTTGTATTCTTCCCCATCTTCTTCAGATACCTCCTCCTCTTTTAAATCATTGTTCTCTTGTTCCTCCTCGACATCTGAAAAAAATCCGATCTATGCCCTGTTGGGTATTGAAACGTGAACTCATGGCTTCAGCAAAGAGAGAACTGGGGAGACTGTCATCTGCAGCACCTTTATAGCCTCTGACTGCATTCCCCATTCGTAAACTTTCAAGAAGTTTTAATTTTGTCTGAAATGTTGTTTATTTTGTCTAAAATTGTTTTTATTTTTTTCTGTGAACTTGAGTCAAGTGTGGGGTTGTGGGGTTGTGGAGGGGAGATGCTACACATGCTACACAGTAGCACACATAATCTCAATTTCTCATTGTGTGTGTTTTGTGGTGTGTAAATTATTTTTTAACTGCTGGGTCAAAAATGACCCTAAGACAATCTTTGTACCCTGGTGGTGTGCAGCTTTCATGGAAATATGAACAAAGAAGATGTTTCAATTTTTATAATGTTGGAGTCACTCATCAAATTTCAAGTTGAAAAAAATATAATTTATGGGGTTTTCCCTGCTGTTAAACATAGTGGCGGGTCATTTTTTACCCTTAAGAAAACACAAGGGTTAAATCAGGTTCCCTAGCAAATTAGTAATGTCCCATCCTATGTTCAAGAATGTCCTTTTCCCCTTTACTGAGATTACAACCCCTCACTTTTGGAGATTTGAAAACTAAATATCGTTATTTTTAAAACAAGCCATAGAAAGTTAGTTGCAACTTCAGTTTATTTCAAAAGAAAGGACAGAACAAATATTGTGGTTAAACTCAATGTTGATAAAATAAACTCATATTTTCGATGAAAACATTTTTTTAAAGGTATCATCTTCGTAAATTATATCATAAATAGGACTGGTGGAGTTATGTCACACATGCAGCAGTAAATGTCTGCTCTACCGAAGTTACAAACAACTAATTCCAGCATGGAATAGGCAAGTGGAGGGGGGAAAAAGTAAGGAACTTGTCTGTCGGCCCTGCATTAAAGACCAAAATTGGTTCAAAAAAACTGTGATAAATAAATATACCAGTTTCATGGTGTAACTGAGTCAGGTTAGTAGGCCTCCTTGCTCGCACATGCTTTTTCCATTCTGCCCACAAATTTTCTATAGGACTGAGGTCAGGGCTTTGTGATGGCCACTCCAATACCTTGACTTTGTTGTCCTTAAGGCATTTGGCACAACTTTGGAAGTATGCTTGGGGTCATTGTCCATTTAGAAGATCCATTTGCGACCAAATTTCAACTGATGTCTTGAGATGTTTCTTCAATATAGCCACAAAATTTTCCCTCCCTCATGATACCATCTATTTTGTGAAGTGCACCAGACCCTCCTGCAGCATAGCACCCCGCAACATGATGCTGCCACCCCCGTGCTTCACGGTTGGCATGGTGTTCTTCGGCTTGCAAACCTCCCCCTTTTCCTCCAAACATAACGATGGTCATTATGGCCAAACAGTTCTATTTTTGCTTCATCAGACCAGAGGGCATTTCTCCAAAAAGTATGATCTTTGTCCCCCTGTGCTGTTGCAAACCATAGTCTGGCTTTTTTATGGCGGTTTTGGAGCAGTGGCTTCTTCCTTGCTGAGCAGCCTTTCAGGTTATGTCAACATAGGACTCATTTTACTGTGGATATAGATACTTTGTACCTGTTTCCTCCAGCATCTTCACAAGGTCCTTTGCTGTTGTTCTGGGATTGATTTGCACTTTTCACACCAAAGTACGTTCATCTCTAGGAGAAAGAACGGGTCTCCTTCCTGAGCGGTATTATGGCTGCATCGTCCCATGGTGATTAAACTTGAGTACTATTGTTTGTTCAGATGAACGTGGTACCTTCAGGAGTTTCGAAATTGCTCCCAAGGATGAACCAGACTTGTGGAGGTCTACAATTATTTTCTGAGGTCTTAGATGATTTCTTTTGATTTTCCCAAGAAGTCAAGCAAAGAGGCTGAATTGGAAGGTAGGCCTTGAAATACATCCACAGGTACACCTCCAATTGACTCAAATGATGTCAATTAGCCTATCAGAAGCGTCTAAAGCCATGACATCATTTTCTGGAACTTTCCAAGCTGTTGTAAGGCACAGTGAACTTAGTGTATGTAAACTTCTGACCCACTGGAACTGTGATACAGTGAATTATAAGTGAAATAATCTGTCTGCAAACTATTGTTGGAAAAATAACTTGTGTCATGCACAAAGTAGATGTCCTAACCGACATGACAAAACTATAGTTTGTTCACAAGAAATTTCTGGAGTGGTTGAAAAAGTAGTTTTAATGACTCCAACCAAAGGGTATGTAGACTTCAGACTTCAACTGTAGTTTAGTATTGGAGTGAATCGTTATTATTGTCCCTTTTCTTATTTTTTTTCTCTTTTTGTATAATGGAAAGATGCTATTAAAAGAGACATATCAAACTTAGGGGAGAAGTTGACAACTTGAAAGAAAAAGCACAGTGGTGTGGCTTTGATCATCTGACAGTTTTTGTCCCTCTTGCAGTAGGTACCTGGGACACAGGTGCCTCTAGACAACACAGTGTACAGAGGAGAGCTGACTTCATCCCTTACACCATAATAAGATGCTCTGGAGCATCCAGACATTAGAGGCTTGTACTAAAAGCGAAAGATGAAAGCACCAGATGGAATTATAATGTATTCCCCCCACCCCTAGTTGCATATATAATATATCAGCAAAGAACCTATGCAGTGTTGAATGAAGTGTGACTGTACTGTATGTTGTTACCAAAGCCTAAAAGGACTCTCACTCAAGTACCTAGGTTAATATCAACGATGGATTATACAAGACAATTTGGAGAACCATAAAGGGAATGTGTTTCCCCCCAAAAAGAAAGATGTACATGTTTAAGTGTAGAACATGGTGTTCTCAAGTGTTTGCTATTTGAATGTGGTTGCTTCAATGGGGCATTCTGAGAAAAATATGTTGCTGCAAAAAGCTAAAAAGACACTATCTGTTTCCATTTCCAGCCAATTGGTGCTTGGAATATAGCCAGCCCAATCTCTATTTACACAAAAACACACACACCAACTAACACATATACACACAATTGCCTTTATCTAAGGCACATATAAGGCAACATTTCATTGTGAGACCCATCTTCACCCAGAGAGTTTTTGTGATAATGTCTTTGTTAGTTGGAATGCACACAGTTGTTAACCAGTACTGTGCACATAATGGAACAACCATTGTTTACTGTAGGAATATGTATTTATTTTCCTAGGAAAACTATTTGAAACTTTGTGTGGTGTCTATAAACTCCAGTTAAACACATCATTAAACAAATATGGAGGTGAAAAAATCAATTTCCCTCATTTCTGTGTACATTGCAGTCTTTTCGGGATTGTCAAACACGTAATTACAGAATTGTGCAGCACACTAACAAATAAATATTGGATGTTGGCACAGCAAGAGCATTACATGTGATTGGGTAAGGTTTACACTAATCATTTTTTCTGTCCTCTATTCTTTACCATTCATACTATTCTTTACCATTGCCTGAGTGATTGTGTTCGGCATTTATTGAGTCAGGGAAATAGCACTATATTCCCTTGCTGGCAATGTACCTTGCTTTTGTGTGTACATACAAAGTTGCATAAAGGCTTTCCTTTCCATTATATTGGCAACAAGATTACTCTAAACACATGTACTGGAAATGTACAGTACCAGTCAAAAGTTTGGACACACTTACTTATTCAAGGGTTTTTCTTTATTTTTGCTATTTTCTACATTGTAGAATGATAGTGAAGACATCAAAACTATGTCATAACAAATATGGAATCATGTGGTAACCAATTAAGTGTTAAAACAAACCAAAGTGTATTTGTGCTTCTACACCTGCATTGCTTGCTGTTTGGGGTTTTAGGCTGGGTTTCTGTACAGCACTTTGAGATATCAGCTGATGTACGAAGGGCTATATAAATAAATTTGATTTGATTTATATTTGAGATTCTTCAAAGTAGCCACCCTTTGCCTTGATGACAGCTTTCCACGCTCTTGACATTCTCTCAACCAGCTTCATGAGGAATGATTTTCCAAAAGTCTTGAAGGAGTACCCACTTTGCTGAGCACTTGACTGCTTTTCCTTCATTCTGTGGTCCAACTCGTCCCAAACCATCTCAGTTGGGTTGAGGTTGTGTGGTTGTGTAAACCAAATGGGATGGTGTATCGCTGCAGAATGCTGTGGTATCCATGCTGGTTAAGTGTACCTTGAATTCTAAATAAGTCACAGACAGTGTCACCAGCAAAGAACCCCCACACCCCCTCCTCCATGCTTCACGGTTTGAACTACACATGTGGAGATCTTCCATTCACCTACTCTGCGTCTCACAAAGACACAGAGGATGGAACCAAAAATCTCACATTTGGACTCATCAGACCAAAGGACAGATTTCCACTGGTCTGTCTATTGCTTGTGTTGCTTGGCCCAAGCAAATCAGAGAGAACTTGTCACAACACAATTGATTAGCTCAAAACACATTAAGGAAAGAAATTCTACAAATTAACTTTAAACAAGGCAAACCTGTTAATTGAAATACATTCCAGGTGACTACCTCATGAAGCTGGTTGAGAGAATGCCAAGATTGTGCAAAGCTGTCATTAAGGCAAAGGGTGGCTACATTGAAGAATCTCAATATAAAATAAATGTGTATTTATTTAACACACGTTTGGTTACTACATGATTCCATATGTGTTATTCCATAGTTTTAATGTCTTCACTATTATTCTTCAATGTAGAAAATAGTACAAATAAAGAAAAACCCTGGAATGAGTAGGTGTGTCCAAACTTTTGACTGGTACTGTATTTATTTGATAGGGGGGCACAAACAGTACAAAAACACAAACATACTAATGGTACAAGCCATTCTGTATTTTGTTTCCGTGGGATCTCTCTGTATTTGACAGGATGTGCGAGATCAAATACTATGATCTGCAGGGTGCGTGTGTGTGTTTGGGTGTAGAGTGCACATATGTATGTGTAATAGAGGAGCACACACACACTATATTATACTCTACATATTTCCCTCCAGTGCAGCCAGACGGTGGTGGGTCAAAAGGTAGAACAGCAGTGGGATCACCAGGGAGCTCATTTGGCAGGAAGCACATCACGAGGGAGTGTATGAAAGCTAATGAAAGCACACAGCGTCCAACCTGTCCCGCTCACATCTGCCCAGACTGCGGCAAATGCCAGCTCCACTCTAGTACCATTTGATGTCAATGTTGGGCATCCCATCCCTCTCCTTTCCCATCCACACCTTTACATTCTTTCCCCTTACACAGTGAAGGCAATCCATTGAATACAATCCAATCTGTTGACAATCCATTATGTCCACAGGGTAAATTCGTAGCAGCAGGTTTCGAGTCCTGCATAGGCAATGATTATTCTGTTTGCGAGCTGAGGAATGAGGAATGTTGAGTTGAGTCAACGGCAGCTGCTGTGAGATGATGCTGCTACAATTTCATTTTGACTATGTACGTTTGACTACATCAAGAAAAAAACAGGGACATGTTGCAGAAAATAGACATGCCTCTTTGCATTTGTGAATAGTAAAAGTTTGAGAGCTTCCCCATAAACGTACTGACTACATTGGATTAGATTGGTTGATGTAAAGGAAAACTTTGAGGTTCACGAGCCCCATTACCAAATAGCTTGTAAAGAACAACCTTCAACAAAATAATAATGCATTTGATAAATCCATTTTGAAATAGTTAAAAGGATGTTCCTTTTATCACGTTTCAGGTAAGACCCAGATGCAGACAACGTCGAATTAACAATGGTTTAATAATCCAACACGGGCATGCAATAGACAGGTCAAGGCAGGTAGGGGTGAGTAAACCAGAGGTGGGGCAACGGTACTGGATGGCAGGCAGGCTCAGGGTAGGCAGAGTGGTCAGGCAGGGGGGCTCACAGTCAGGATAGGCAAGGGTCAAAACCAGGAGGGCAAGAAAAAGAGACACTGGGAAAAGCAGGTGCTGCGAACAAAAACGCTGGTTGACTTGACAAAGAAGACGAACTGGCAACAGACAAACAGAGAACACAGGTATAAATACACAGGGGATAATGGGGAAAATGGGCGACACCTGGAGGAGGGTGGAGATGAGCACAAGGACAGGTGAAACAGATCAGGATGAGACAGTACCCCTCCCTCTAGGGACGCCACCTGGCATTCTACCTGGATGCATACATGATTGGAAACAGGAGACAAAGGGCTGTGAGACATGGGCTTACATCTAGACACATGACAAGTAGGAAGTATACAGAGGGTATGGAGGGCAACAGAGGACAAACAGCAGAGGGGCTAATGACTCTGGAGCAGGTGGGAAATGTCTCAGCTTCCGGGGGCTATAGCGGCGTGCCAGCGCACCCGGCTTAACATCCTTGTGTACCGGTTGGTGTTGCGGAAGCAAAGTGGCCTGGGCCTTACTGAACCCCTCTCGGGGTTCCTGATACTCCGCGGGAATGGCTGAGAGGTTCGGGGCAATTTTCAAGCCCCCAGAAAGACGTCCCAGGACAGGCAGAGCTAATTTCAGGCAATGAGTGTGGCAGAACGGGCTCCATCCCAAGATGGCACCAGTAGACCAGTCTTCCTGTGGACCCCAGGAAGACTAGCTGCTGCTTTTGCAACAGCTAATGGTGATCCTAATAAAATACCAAAATACCAAAATGGAGGGATTGTGTCGCTGGAGCCAAGATAATCCCAATACCACATGTACCTGCGGAGCCTCAATTAGCAGGAATTGGATCATCTCGCTGTGGTTCTCCGACACACGTAGGTTGATGGGGGTGGTATGGTGGGTGACCCAGCCTATAGAGTGCCCGTCCAGCGCTGTAACATTCATGGGAATAGAGAAGAGTTGTGTAGGGATGCCCAGCTCGGATGCCAGAGTAACATCCATAAGACTCATATTGGCCTGGACTTGGACTGGACGCCCCACTGCAGGGTGGCATGGAGAGGGGGATGAGCAAGAGGAGAAGCAAAATTATCCTTAAGGACAGGTAGACACAATTACTGGCAGTACCGCAATACAGACAACTCTGGGTGTTAAGTCTGGCAAATCGGCAGTCTTTAAGGCAAATCGGCAGTCTCCGGAGGCTAATGGAGGAACTTGGGTAAGCTCGTATTCTTTCGTGGACTTCCAGAGTTCATCAGATGCAAGGGAGGATCCTTGAGTGAGTGATTGGGATCGCAATCAGACCTCTTCTTCATCCTTCGTTCCCACAGCCGACCATGGATCCAGATGGTTAAAGCGATGAGTGAGTCAAGATCTGGCGGTAGTCCCCGGGCTGCAAGCTCGTCCTTTACTTCCTCAGATAATCTGTGCACGAACGTGTCAAACAGCGCTTCCGGGTTCCAGGCACCCTCTGCTGCTGTCGTGCGCAAATCCACTGCATAGTCTGCCACACTGAGGGAGTCCTGCCGAAGCTGGAGTAACTTCCGGATAGCATCTCTCCCGGACACCAGAGCCTCAAACTTCTCACCTCCGCCAAGAATACCTCCAGACTGAGGCAGACGATGGATTGTTGCTTCCACACCGCCGTGGCCCAGGCGAGTGCCCTCATCAGCATAATAAAATACGCTATCTTCGAGCTGTCCGCGGGGAACAAAGAAATTTGCAGCTCGAAAGCCAGGGAGCACTGGGACACAAAGGCCCGGCAGGTTCTGGAATCTCTATCGTAGTGCTCCTGGGGAGGAAAGCGGGTATCCCGGGAAACTGGGGTGATGGCACTGCAACCAGCCGGGTTACTGAGGGGCTAGGAGGTTACCTAGTAGACAGGTGAAACAGATCAGTGCATGACACCTTTCCCCAGGGAAAGAGAACTTCTGACATCAATAGGATTATAAATAAAGGTAAAAAAAAGGGATTTCTTAGCACCGGTTAAAAAGAGACAACTGCTAAAGCATGGTATATAAACTAAGGCACAGTGGACGTCCATCTGGCAATACTGCTCCACGGGGTGTCACAACAGATCACCTAGAGTGGCAGCTCTTAACCCCAGTAGGGGTTAAGGAGTGTCATGGGGGTAAAGGGACAGCCATGTCGGTCACTGACCTATTTTTGTGGAGTGCCATATGAGCAAAATCATCCTCATACAATAATCATCCTGCCCAGCATTTAATTTCCTTTAGTGACTGAGGAGAGAAGTGAAATAGTGGTCAGATTGGGGGACCTGTCAGTAGTACATGTTTCATCTAGCACAGCTACAAGTGCCAAACACAGAATGTGGGCATCACTGAACAACAAACTCCTCCTCATTTCCTTAACAAATTACCAAAGTCTTTGGTTTTCTGATTTCCCTAGGACCATGGAATAGCTGATTTAGGGTTAGGGTTAAAAAAAGACCATGCAAGTCGTTAATGTGAATGAGACTGCACACAGTATATGAGGTGAAGAGAGAGAAAATGAGAGAACCAATAAAAAATCAACTATAGTATATGGTTAAACTCTTATATGTAGATTTCCGCCTAAATAGATAAACACAAAGGTAACTGCTATTCATGTGTAATTACATGAATAGTAAAAATGCCAAAATGTGGTATATTTGGAAAATACTAATTGAGTGTATGTAAACTTCTGACCCACTGTGAACGTGATGAAAGAAATTAAAGCTGAAATAAATCATTCTCTCAACACTTCTTCTGACATTTTACATTCTTAAAATAAAGTGATGATCATAACTGACCTAAGACAGGGAAGTTTACTCTGATTAAATGTCAGGAATTGTGAAAAACTGAGTTTAAATATATTTGGCCAAGGTGTATGTCAACTTCTGACTTAAACAGTAAGAGCAACATATATATATAAAAAAAATCTTATCAAACACAAACATGGTTACACACATGTCCATCATTAAAAAAGGTGCAAAAATATAAATAAACTGAAGTATTTACAAATGGCATTCGTGTTCGTTTTACATCCCAGGTGTAGCTGATTTCCTCCTTTTTCCCCCTTTGTTTTGTGCAGTTCTTCCATTTTGTCTTTTTGCATGTGTGTTGGATAGTGGCGCTCACCTTGAGTGGGTGGTCTTGTGATTGTTGTGTGGTTGCTTTGGGCCCCCAATTCCGTAATTTCCAACATGAGCTGCTCTCGGAAGGTTAACTGGGAGAGAGAGGTTTGAGATTTTGCTTTGGCCATCTGCTTGTGAAGAATGAAAGCATTTACTGTAGCAATTCTACAAAGTGGTAAAAAAAAGTGTTACACCACTTCCTGGTCTTGTGGAGGACCTGGTAGTAGCCTATCAGAACATCAGATAGGTCAACACCCCCCATGCTGGCATTGTAGTCCTTCACAGAAACAGGTACGGGGACATTCTTCCTTTTTCACCCTCCTTGAGACATGGTCATTATTGAATGCCTTATGCTGTGTGGTAAGCATGGTTACTTCCCTTGTGTCCTTCCATTTCACAAAAAGCAGCTTGTTAGTCCTGAACCAATGTATGGTTCCTCTTTCCACTGTCTTTGTCGTGACGTTTACCTTTACCTCCTCTACATCTTCCACTCGGTGGTGAATAAAATAAACATATATTTATTGTTGTGAGACACACAGAATTACTGTTGAATACATTTACAAAACAACATTACTGTGGAGTAAAAACAAGGCTAAACTTTATCTGTACAGTGACTCACATAGAGGGTGTGAAGGACACACACAATGCAAATTGTAACACTTGGAGACAAAGGCGAGAACCACAAAAAAAAAACAATGGCCATGAGAGTTTAGTCACCTTTCTAAAGTTACAAGGAGGAAACTTAGAACAGCAAACAGTGAAATAATATGACACATAAACAATAACTACTTTGGAATTATATAACATTGAAATGACTTGTCACATAGTCAACTAAATCCAAAGCACAAAAAGCAGACAACTTGTACAAAATAAAATACATATAGTAAATTAGCTTCATAAAGTCATGAAAATAAAACGGGATCCAATCCTCATAGAAAGCAAGCTTCATCTGTTGAGTCGAAATCCTTGTTGTCCAAATCAATCCCCTGATCACGGTCTGTGATCCCCTGATCACGGTTAGCTATCTGTTCGATATTCTTAGTTTTGACCTTTCTTTCCCCCTTGAGAAGCCAATTTTTATTCTACAGAGATGAAACTAAAGCGATAAAATCTGTTTACAATGTAATGTAGTTTGCTCGGTGCGTCTCGCCTCTGAGCCAGGTAGCAACAGCATTAGGCATAAAAGGTTCTACATCTTGTTTTGTCCCACCAAGGTCAACGACATATCCCTGGCAAGCTTATCTCATGGGCTACAAGTCTGTCAAAGTGCCATAGAGCCAATACCCCGTGTAACGGATGCCTACGGCGCATAAGCAGGCAGAGTCATATTCATGCACTCGGTGGACTTTCAATGTTGCTATTAAGTCATACATCAGATAACATTGGCAATAGGCTAGATTCATTCCTCCCAACCTAAGGATTCATTTCATACCTCCCATGTAGCTGTAACTTAAACACAGAACAAATCTAACCTTACCTTGAAATATTGGTGAAATAAACATTTTGTCTCACAGGGCTGTTGATCAATAACGGTAGGTCACAGGCAGACAAATAAGACATTTGAATGATCTGTGGATTCCCGCCTTTCGGTGTGTATCGATGTATTCCGTGTTTATTTTGTTTATGCTTCACAACGCTAACCGGAATGTAAATTGCAGCCAACTTGAAATGAGGTATTCTTCTTCGATGAGGTGGTTAGCATCCAATAAATGTTGCATTATCGACACCTACTAAACTGCAGTACAACTCCCATATACTTACCTTGAAAAAATAAATAAACCAATACCCTACCATTGAACACAACACTCACAAAAAATATATAATAAAAACTAACACCACCCTACACAATTTAAATATTTAAATAAATATTTAGTCCTACCTCAGGTCAACAACCTGAAAGGATGGGACACCACCACTTGTCAGACCCTGTAACTCTTCTGATGTCAAATCTCACACAACCAAATACCTCTCTGCAGCTGCCACCACAATCTCAATTTTCTGAAACGTATTTCCATCCCTGCAGTAGTTGATAACCATTGCTATAAATGATAAAAATTAAATTTGACAAATCACTTGTTGGCCTATCCCACTGTACTGGCACAGATCTACTACTCACACCACTCCTCTCAGAATCCCTCCACCTTGATCCATCTTCCTCTATTTTCTTCACTGCCTCTGCATCTGACAACTTCTGCACTACTCTAACCCTGGAATCCTCAACCTGCATCTCTTGCATGGGACATTTCTGATCCCCAGCCCCATGGGCACCCCTACAAACCACTACTTTCCTCAATGCTACGTATTCTTTTGTCTCATGTCCTTCTGCAAACTTCTCACACCTAGGAAACTCCCTTTTACACACTGCTGCCATACGGGCACAAAAACTTTTGCAGGATAACTTATATATCCTAGCATCACTTTCTCAGGCAAAGAACCATCATCAAAACTCAAAATAACAGACAATGACCCTTCTATTACACCACTCAAATCAAACTTTATTTGCCACAAATGTTCATTAATAGAACACTAATTGATCATATATTAAAATATCTGAAGAGTTATATTCGGAAAATTATAACTTTGTAATCTGGAGATTTTCTGTGGTGCCTTACTTCCAAGTTAATTACATTTACATGGTTAGTTTAATCACATAATAATAATTACTGAGAATTGATTTGATAAAATAACAGTCGTCACCTTTAATGATGCCAAAAACATGACAACGTACAGTCACTGTGGGGATGACTTATTGATGAAGCCGATGACTGAGGTGTTGTATTCCTCTATTCCATTGGATGAATCCCGGAACATATTCCAGTCTGTGCTAGCAAAACAGCCCTGCAGTGTAGCATCCGCGTCATCTGACCACTTCCACATTGAGCGAGTCACTGGTACTTCCTGCTTTAGTTTTCGCCTGTATTCAGGAATCAGGAGGATAGAATTATGGTCAGATTTGACAAATGGAGGGCGGGGAAGAGCTTTGTATGCATCTCTGTGTGTGGAGTAAAGGTGGTCTAGGATTTTTTGTGTGACATGCTGGTAAAAATGTGGTAAAATTGATTTAAGTTTGTCTGCATTAAAGTCCCCTGTCACTAGGAGCACCACATCTGGGTGAGCATTTTCTTCTTTGCTTATGGCGTTATAGAGTTGGTTGAGAGCGGTCTTACTGCAGCTTCGCTTGTGGTGGTAAATAGACAGCTACGAATAAAACAGATGAGATCTCTCTTGGTAGATAGTGTGGTTGACAGCTTATCATATGGTACTCTACCTCAGGTGAGCAATACCTCAAGACTTCTTTAATATTAGACATCGCACACCAGCTGTTATTGACAAAAAGACACACACCCCCACCCCGTGTCTTACCAAAGGTAGAGTCTCTGTTCTGCCTGTGCATGGAAAATCCCGCCAGCTCTATATTGTCTGTTTCTTCGTTCAGCCACGTCTTGGTGAAACATAAGATGTTACAGTTTTTAATGTGCCGTTGATAGCATAATCTTTATAGTAGGTCATCAATTTTATTTTCCAACGATTGCACGTTAGCAAGAAGAATGGAAGTTATTGGGAGTTTGCTCGCTCGCCTCCGGTTTCTCAGAAGGATCCCTGATCTGCCTCCCCTTTTCTTCACGCAAAAGGCGTGGATCTGGGCCTGTTCCAGTGAAAGCAGGACATCCTTCTCGTCGGACTCGTTAAAACCTCTTTGGGCTGCAATCCCGTTAACGGGATGATATGACAATAGCCAGTGAAAGTGCAGGGCGCCAAATTCAAAACAACAGAAATCTCATCATTAACATTCCTCAAACATACATGTATTTTATACCATTTCAAAAGTAGTCTTGTTGTTAATCCCACCACAGTCTCCGATTTCAAATAGGCTTTACAGCGAAAGCACCACAAACAATTGTTAGGTCACCACCAAACCACAATAAAAACAGCCATTTTCCCAGCCAAAGAGAGGAGTCAAAAAAAGCACAGATAGAGATAAAATGTATGACTAACCTTTGATTATCTTCATTAGATGACACTCATAGCACGTCATGTTACACAATACATGTATGTTTTGTTTGATAAAGTTCATATATATATAAAAAAAATCTGAGTTTACTTTGGGGCGTTACATTCACTAGTTCCTAAGACATCCAGTGATTTTGTATAGCCACATCGATTCAACAGAAATACTCCTCATAAATGTAGATGATAATACAAGTTATACACATGGAATTATATATATACCTGTCCTTAATGCAACCACTGTGTCAGATTTCAAAAAATCTTTACAGAAAAAGCAAACCATGCAATAATATGAGACGGCGTTCAGAACAATCAAGTCAAATTAGCCGCCATTTTCGAGTCAACATAAGCAATAAATTACATGCTAAATATTCCCTTACCTTGGATGATCTTCATCAGAATGCACTCCCAGGAATCCCAGGTCCACAATAAATGCTTGATTTGTTCGATAATGTCCATTATTTATGTCCAATTAGCTACTTTTGTTAGTGCGTTTGGTACACCTATCCAAATGCTGGTGCTGGTCGACCTTTTCTTCGGACAAAAACTTTAAAAAGTTATATTACAGGTCGAAGAAACATTTCAAACTAAGTACAGAATCAATCATTAGGATGTTTTTTTTATCATATGTCTTCAATAAAGTTCCAACCGGAGAATTCCTTAGTGTCTTGATGAGCAACGGAACGCAAGTGGATCATGTGGAATGCGCGTGACCAGAAAATAGCTGACGCCTGTTCATTCTGTTCTTATTCAGTCCCACAACACAGTAGAAGCCTCATTCAAATTTCTATCGACGGCTGACATCTAGTGGAAGCCCTAGGAAGTGCAACGTCATTCATATCTCAATGGGATTTGAATGGGAACTGTGTTGAAAACCTACCAACCTCAGATTTCTCACTTCCGGTTTGGATTTCTCCTCAGGTTTTTGCCTGCCAAATGAGTTCTGTTATACTCACAGACATCATTCAAACAGTTTTAGAAACTTCAGAGTGTTTTCTATCCAATACTAATAATAACGTGCATATATTAGTAACTTGGACTGAGGAGCAGGCCGTTTACTCTGGGCACCTTTTATCCAAGCTACTCAATACTGCTCCTGCAGCCATAAGAAGTTAAAGGAAAAAGTTTCTTCCAGTCCACGGTGAGTAATCACTTTTCTGATGTCCAGAAGTTCTTTCCGGGCATAAGAGACGGTAGCAGCAACATTATGTACACAATAAGTTAATAAAAAAATAAGTTACGCAAAACAAAATTGCACAATTGGTTGGGAGAATGTAAAACATAGGCCATGTTCATCAGCTCCATCTTTTACTCATGCCACACTGTCTGCGTCGCACCAAACGACGCACCAAACAACGCGCATCACAAACACCGGGAATCTTCCCATTCAGTTAGTCAACTTTTACATTTACCGCTACCCCACTACCCCAGTAATCACTCCTTTCAATGGCACCCATGTCTTGAGAGCAAATCAATTCCCATGTCTTGTCCCCATTCATTTAACGTGGAGAGCCTTCTCCCTCTGACCAGCAGAAACACAAGCAATTATCAAAAGACCACTTCTGGTTACCCTCACCGATTCCACAGCACCCTACTCTGTTTTCACCCACCCTGAAACCAAAAGGCAAGGGTCCAGCTTTTCCCAAAACTTCACTCCTACTGTCACAGACTCATCTTTAACCTGACCCTCGGTGCAAAGCCTCGGGCTCCGAGAACTTGACCACACCTACCTCTTCCGATACTTCACCCTCATTCACTTCCTTTCTCCTCCTGTCTTCAGCTCACTCTGCTTACACTTTCTACCATTCTTCTTTAACAAACCATCTCCCTTTTCCCGCCATTTTTAACCAGCTCAAGCTCACTCTCTTCCTCCCTCTCGCTCTCTTAGACCTCCTCTGCTTGAAATGAGGTCATCGGCTCGGCCTGCCCTTATTACATTCGTATGCCCATATATGGTAGTAAGCCATATCAAAGATTTTAAGACACAGATCGATAGCCAAGATACTCAGTTTTCCACAGACACCCTGCTTTTACAGATAAGGCTACCATTCTCAAACCAGACTGACGTGAATAAAAAAAATCTAATAGGGTCCTCAAATATGGGGACATTACATTTAACTATGGTGCAACATAATTACAGAAGTGACAAGCAGTGATAACCTAATTGATACATATGCTCTCAGTTTTTTTGTATTAAAATGTTTATCGTATTAGATTAAGTACAAATCTGCTTGACATTAAATTTCATTCTCATTCACTGTAAAGCAAGGGGATGATATGAACCATTTTAAAGACAGAGAAAAGCACAGCTGGGACACAGTAATGAAGGAACAATCTAATAAATCAGTCTTGAAAATGTAGTGAATTGGGCAGCATTGTATCTTCTGTAGCATTGTAATCTGCTATCTGCTTAACCCAGGATACCCCTCTGATTTGCTGTCCTCATCCAATTATACATGGTATGCCTCCAGGTGCTCATTTGGACTGTGTCAGAAGGTTAAATGAATTCCTCCACATTCCTCCTCTGATAGCGCCTTCCTCTTGACACAAACTACCTGCAATATCATGCTGTCAAGGCTAGACATTTTGCACCATGCCTATCTGATGTGCATTGATTTTAAAGGTTCGAGGGGGGTATCACACAAAGGTTCAAAGGTTATGGTTTTTAGTGAGTGAACGGGATCATTTTTTGTGTACAGTAATTGAACATTCTGGAAAGGCAATGCCTCAAACCATTTAATTTTCTCAACCTGTGATCTGTCGTAAATGTGTTTCTGCAGATCTTCTGATGGCCTTGTCAACCTCATCTGATGTTGTAGAAATGCACAACCCTTACAATTCACATACACTGTAAAACAGTAGAGTACAATTCAGTTTCTTTAATGCCAGTGATTGATATTTCAAATGTTCCAATTTAACAATTTTATTCAACCATATGGCTTTTCCCTGTTAGTGTTACTTTGCTGTTTCCAGAAGTTCAACAGGCAGATAATACTATATACTGATAAATACCCAATTTAGCTTTGTCATTGTAGTCAATATGTAGACACACAAAATGTTACAAATAAATCTTATTTTATTTCACATACATGATTTTTTTTTTACTTTGAACTTGTCACAATCTAAATGATTCTACAACAAAATGAGGAACTACCACAACAAAGTCAACATTTTCTTACTGGGGAGAGAAGATATCAACTTCACTGCAGCAAGATGGACACATGTATTTTGCCATTAGGCAAAGGTTACGGTCAAAGTAATAAAAAGACAAAAATAGGATGAAAAAGTGGTCTTTGTAGGTTCTCTGTCAACTTCAAGATCCTCAAAAGTATTTATTACTCCCCAGAATAGTGTTATAATACTAACTTAAAAAAAAAACCTTGAACCACTTTGATAAATAAAATACATTTTCATTTATGGTTGACAATAAATCAAATAAAATATTTAGGGGAACAGGTATCTTTTCTCCAGTGTGACGTTGCAATCCTGTAGAAGTCCTATTTTCATGGACAATTTCTTAAGTGGGGAGTTACAATTTTGCTTCTTAGGTTGGGGGAATTGAGATTTTGGCTCACGTTGCATCCCATGAGTATTGCTATGAACAGTTTGTTTTTAATGAATATGTACATACACGTACATAATGAAGCATTTACGTACACATATGCACAGATTATGGTCGGAGGGAATGATGCTCAGTTTGATCAGTCTGTTCTGTGAGTAAGCATGGTGCAAGACCAAACAAATAAGAGTAATACTTTTAGATACAAATTTGTACTGTACACGGTTCTGTAGTGTCTTTAATTCCAACCCAGCACTTATGGATTCCTTTTGGGTATATAAATTGAATTTGAAAAGCTTGATTACTGACACCTATTCCTTACAGGTCACCTGGGTAGCAATTAAGTTCATTTCGGAGGATCCGTGTTAGACAGGCTCACTGACAACTGTGCAAAAACATACGTCACAATGTCGTAGCATTGCATCCAATAAGATGGAATGATTTGGGACTGCACTCCTGTGTCCTGTTATGGCGCTCTGCAGTGCTATTTCCATTCCCGGTAGCATTCTCATGCAGTAGTGGGAAATTCAGAAGTTAATAAATAATCCTTAGATTCTTCCCAACATTTGGATTCCCAGATTCACAAACCATGTTAGATCATTTTCATGTTAAAGCGACGGGGTCCAGCTTCCCCCTCTGCTCCACCATCTAAAGAGGTGCCATTAGACTTGGACCGAGGTACGTATTCAATATCTATGTTGTTTTTATGCTTCCCTTTCCCCCGACTCCAAACGAACAGGAGGAGGAAGCAGAACAAAACCACCCCCAGGAATGTGAAACAACCCATTGCTGTCGACACTAAGATAGTCTTTAGGTCCAAGCCGTAGGTCACGTTGACAGTCCCATTGGTAGTGGCATTGCTGGGATCTGTGTAGTACTGGGTCCTGTTTGCGTAGAGCGACCCCAGGCTTTTCACTGCTAGGGAGGTCATTAATGAGTCGTTACCCGCAGTGTTGGTTGCCATGCAAAGGTACACCCCGCCGTCCTGCACCTCGGCCGCCTTGATCTCCAGCGTCCCATTGTTGTGGACCATGACTCTACCGTGGCTCTTGTTGGTGAGGAGGCGCCGGCGTGGGGACAGCCACGACACCACCGGCCTGGGGGTCCCCTCAACACTGCAGTACAGTCTCACTGGCTGACCTTCGTCTACGGCAATTGTTTGCGTCTTGTTCTCCCGTATTTTGGGCTTGGTGCATGTCACATAGTAGGAGAGCAGGGTCTCCTTGAACTCCCTGAAAGGCCTGCCGCGGATGCCCTCGGGGGTACTGCACTCCGGCTGCGAGTCACCAAAGTAGATGGACTGCCTCCTCTGCAGGATCCACATGAGGCGGCAGTCACAAACCAGGGGGTTGTCATCGATCAAGAGTACCTCCAGAGCCTCAGGAGCTTGGAAGACACCCTTCTCCAGGGTGTCCAAACGGTTGTGGGAGACGTTGAAAACCTTGAGCCACCGGAGGCCCTGAAATGCGTACAGTTCAACGGTCGACAACTGAGCCCCGACCAGATGCAGTTCCCTTAGGTGCACTAACTCCGACAGCATCCTGCCTTCGATGTGTCTGATGCGGTTGAAGGACAGGTTGAGGAGCGTCAGGTAGTGCAGGTGCTTGATTGCCTGGTATGGGAAGGAGGACAGGTTGGTGTTGGTGATGAAAAGCGTGGTCAAATTGAGGCCGTGCAGCGTGTTGGCCGGCACACTGTCCAGCGAGGTCCAGCTGTCAATCTCCAGGTGGCGCAATCGGAACAACTTCTTGAAGGAGTAGGCATGCAAGGTGCTGATGCTGAGGTATCGCATGTGAAGTCTTACCAGGTTGTGCAGGTGGGACAGGGCCTCAGTAGGCACCACTGTCAGATTGCATCTCTCCAGGGTTAGAGTCTCTAGGCTCAGCAGTCCACTGAACGCCCGGTGGGAGATGTACACTAGGTCATTGTCACCCACCTCCAGGAACTTCAGATTGTTCAAGTCCTGGAACATGTAGTCCAGCAGGATGACAATATTGTTGTCGCTGACATCCAACCGGGTGAGGTTGGACAGGCCTGTGAAGACACCCATAGGAATGAGCTTAATACGATTGCTTTTGAGACTAAGGGAGTGCATGCTGTACAGAGGGTTGAAGGCCCCCGGCTCCACATAGCTGATAACGTTCCCACTGAGGTCCAAATCCTCTAGACCAGGATAGGGGGCAAAGTCATCCGGGTTGACGGCCTGCAGCTTGTTCTTGCTCAGGTCCAGGATCCTGGTCTCGATGGGGATACCGTCTGGGATGCTAGGTAGGCGTTTGCGGTGGCACAGAACCGACTTGCTCTGGGCCGAGCAGTCGCAGCGGGCGGGACATCCCAAGGCGGAACCCATGAAGACGGCCACAAGTGCCAGTCCCAGGAACGGTTGCCAGCATGAGAGGGCCGTGTGCAGCATGACTTTACTCATACAGTCGGCCATTCTGTCACGGCTCTACGAGAGAGAGGGAACACACACAACAAGAGAATATAATTAGAGAGCATAAATTGGTAAGAAAAAGTGACATGTGAAAACCTTCATGGATGTGACTATAAACATTCTTTTAAGAATATAAATGGACACTAAAATGGATGAGATCATCTTATTACTGTGGTGAAATTGACTGTCATCTTATTTCAATGAACATTGAGGACAGATTAGAATGGCCTTGTTTCTCTGATGCAAATGACTCATTTTCAACATCCTGAGCCATCATAAGCATTTCACACAGTACTGCAGCTGAAACCAGCAATCATGCCCCACCTATATCCCCTGACTCACATACTTATTCAACATACTGTCACAATTTAGGCCAATGAACTCTTTTCTTTCAATGGTTTACTCTTGTGCTTTGAATTTAAGAACAATTTGTCTATAGTCATTTGTTATATCGGTTGGGTCTCCTTATAACACGAATCACTTCATAGAGTCTGCAGTCTATTGTTGTGTTTCATCCACAGCAAACTGATCAAGGGAGATGAGTGGAGGAGTTATAAGAAAACTGCCTCTATGATACATCTGATCATTATTCTAACCAAGGAGGATTCTGTGGATGTATTCGGATTTATACGTATAACTTGTGCAAAATATGTAAGACCATAAGCAGCTAAACAATGACGCTTAATCTTTTCATGTTCATATTGTAAAGTGAGGAATTGCTAGCTACAATGTTTGTCCACAAGTCCACAAGTGATGTTTTTTTCCCAATTCAACTTTTTTAAATCCAAGACGTTCCATCTATTTCCATCTCTGTGTGTTTTCTTCACATTGAAACAGTTATATTGTTTATACAGGACCATATCTTTTGCTTTTCTGACACTTACACTGAAATAATGAGCATGATTTTATTGATTTTCTTAGATAAACTTCCACCCCTTATAAGTAATAGAAACTGCACACCAGCTGCAAAATGACCATGGAACAAAAGAAAAAAACATGATTGGAAAAACATGATTATTTCCGCCATCCAAACACATTGAGAGTGAACACAATCAACACATAGAAATTGTTGGAGGGCAGAACCTAATGGGAAGAAAATTAGGTTTGTAATTATACGGATTATCACAAAGGCCGCAAAAGCTAATAAATGAAGATCCGGGAGGTTAATCCGTTTTTAAAAATCCAATTAGAAAATTAATCCAAAAGGTGTCAAAACAAACACCATCACACTCTGAAAGAGTAGCATCTGTAGTCAAGATGTGTCTGCTTTTCTTTTCAGCAGCAGAGAGTGGGGTTGAGATATTGCCTCTCACCTGTAGTAATAGGATGGGCCAAAGCCTTACACAGAACAAGATTCTCAAATAAATTAATTCAACAGTAATGCAATGCCTCAGTGTTACCCGAACACTTACTCATAAGGGGCACAGGGGAACATGCCCCATCAGATTTGTCCTGTTTAACACACACACACACACACACACACACACACACACACACACACACACATACATACATACATACATACATACATACATACATACATACATACATACATACATACATACATACATACATACATACATACATACATACATACATACATACATACATATATATATATATATATATATATATATTATTCAAAGGTATGTGGACCCTTCAAATTAGTGGATTTGGCTATTTCAGCTACAATTCTTGCTAACAGATGTATACAATCGAGCACACAGCCATGTGATCTCCATTGACGAACATTGGCAGTAGAATGGCCTTACTGAAGTGCTCAATGACTTTCAATGTGGTACCGTCATAGGACACCACCTTTCCAACAAGTCAGTTCATCAAATTTCTGCCATGCTATTGCTGCCCCAGTAAAATGTAAGTGCTGTTATTGTGAAGTGGAAACGTCTAGGAGCAACAACGGCACAGTGAAAAGTGGTAGGCCACACAAGCTCAGATTACGGATCCGCCGAGTTCTGCATAGAGCATAAAAATCATCTGTCCTCGCTTGCAATACTCACTACCGAGTTCCAAACTGCCTCTGGAAGAAACAGCAGCACAAAAACTGTTTGTTGCGAGCTTCATGAAATTGGTTTCCATGGCCGAGCAGCCGCACACAAGCCTCACCATGGGCAATGCTAAGCGTTGGCTGGAGTGGTGTAAAGCTCGCCGCCATTGGACTCTGGAGCAGTGGAAACACGTTCTCTGGAGTGATGAATCATGCTTCACCATCTGACAGTCTGACGGATCGAATCTGGGTTTGGCAGACGCCAGGAAAACGCTACTTGCCCCAATGCATAGTGCCAACTGTAAAGTTTGGTGGAGGAGAAATAATGGTCAAGGACTGTTTTACATGGTTAGGGCTAGGCCCCTTAGTTCTAGTGAAGGGAAATATTAGTGCTACAGCATACAATGACATTCTAGACGATTCTGTGCTTTCAACTTTGTGGCAACAGTTTGGGGAAGGCCCTTTGCTGTTTCAGCATGACAATGCCCCCGTGCATAAGCGAGGTCCATACGGAAATGGTTTGACGAGATCAGTGTTGAAGAACTTGACTGGCCTGCACAGAGCCCTGACCTCAAACCCATCGAACACCTGTTCGATGGGTTTGAGGTCAGGGCCTAATCACCCAACATCAGTGCCCGACCTCACTAATGATCTTGTGGCCGAATGGAAGCAAGTTGCAACATCTAGTGAAAAGCCTTCCCAGAAGAGTGGAGGCTGTTATTGGGGGTCCAACTCCATATTAATGCCCATGGTTTTGGAATGAGACGTTCGACGAGCAGGTGTTCACATACTTTTGATCATGTAGTGTATATTATACATATTATTGCACATTTTGTTGTGTTACAGGCTGAATTCAAAAAATCGATTACATTTATTTTTTTCTCACCCATCTACACACAATACCCCATAATGATATAGAGAAACCTTTTATTTAGAAATGTTTCCAAATTTATTGCAAATTAAACATTTCAGAAATATCTAGTTTATTAAGTATTCAAACCCCTGAGTCATTACATGTTAGAGTCACTTTTGGCAGTGATTACAGCTGTGAGTCTTTCTGAGTAAGAGCTTAGCTCACCTGGATTTTACAATATTTGTCCATTTTCAAGTCTTGCCATAGATTTTCAAGAAAATTTCAGTCAAAACCACAACTCGGTCACAAAGGAACATTCACTGTCTTCTTGGTAAGCAACTCCAGTGTAGATCTGGCCTTGTGTTTTCGGTTATTATCCTGCTGAAAGGTTAATCTCCCAGTGTCTGGTGGAAAGCAATCTGAACCAGGTTTTCCTTTAGGATTTTGCAAGTGATTAACTGCATTCCACAACATTTTTATCCTGAAAATCTCCCCAGTCCTTAACAATTTCAAACATACCCATAACTTGAATGCAGCCACCACTATGCTTAAATATATGGAGAGTGGTACTTAGTCATGTGTTGTATTGCATTTGCTCCAAACATAAAACTTTGTATTCAGGAAAAAAAGTTAATTGCTTTAAACATTTTCTTAACAGTATTACTTTAGTGCCTTGTTGCAAACAGGATGCATGTTTTTGAATATTGGTATTCAAATTGGATGCAGTCTATCACAGTGCCATCGGTTTTGTCACCAAAGCCCCATATACTACCCATCACTGCGACCTGTACGCTCTCGTTGGCTGGCCCTCGCTTCATACTCAACGCCAAACCCACTGGCTCCAGGCCATCTACAAATCTCTGCTAGTTAAAGCCACGCCTTATCTCAGCTCACTGGTCACCATAGCAGCACCCACCCGTAGCACGTGCCCCAGCAAGTATATCTCACTGGTCACCCCCAAAGCCAATTCTTCCTTTGGCCGCCTTTCCTTCCAGTTCTCTGCTGCCAATGACTGGAACAAACTGCAAAAATCACTAAAGCTAAAGCTTTAAGCACCAGCTGTCAGAGCAACACACAGATCACTGCACCTGTACATAGCCCATCTGTAAATAGCCCATCCAATATACCTCATCCCCATACTGTATTTATTTATTTATCTTGCTCCTTTGTAATGCCTTTGTAATCTTCTGCACATTCTACCATTGTTTAATTGCTATATTGTAATTACTTAGTCACCATGGCCTATTTATTGCCTTACCTCCCTTATCCTACCTCATTTGCACATGCTGTATATAGACTTTCTACTGTGTTATTGATTGTATGTTTGTTTATTCCATGTGTAACTCTGTGTTGTTGTATGTGTCGAACTGCTTTGCTTTATCTTGGCCAGGTCACAGTTGCAAATAAGAACTTGTTCTCAACTAGCTTACCTGGTTAAATAAAGGTAGAAAAAAAGAAGATTAAAAAAAGAAAATATGTACAGGCTTCCTTCTTTTCACTCTGTCAATTAGGTTAGTTTTCTCCTATTACAACCATCAACCTCTTGAAGCTAGGGGGAACTATTTTTATTTTTGGAAAAATAACGTTCCCAAAGTAAACTGCCTATTTCTCAGGACCAGATGCTAGAATATGCATATAATTGACAGCTTAGGATACAAAACACTCTAAAGTTTCCAAAACTGTAAAAATATTGTTAAAAACGCTTGTATTGTTTTCGCTGTAAAGCATAATTTCAAAATCTGAGACGAAAGGGTGATTAACAAAAGGCTAAGCTGTGTTTCGCTATATTTCACTTGTGATTTCATGAATACGAATATTTTCTAGGAAGATAATTTGACCGTTGCGCTATGCTATTTAGTGTAGTTGATGACAATTATCCCGGATCCGGGGGGGGGTTCCAAGAGGTTAAACTATGTAACTGTTTTAAAGTCAGCATTGGCTGAGAGGTTTCCTTCCTCTCTGGAAACTGATTTATGATGGGCACCTGGTATCTTTGTAATGACACACCTCAATTTATTTAGGCTTGCCATAACAAAGGGGTTGAAGACTTAATGACTCAAGTGATTTTTTATTAATTTGTAAAAATGTCAAAAAACAGAAATCCCACTTTCACATGATGGGGTATTGCATGCAGGCCAGTGCCAAAAAAAATCAATTTAATCCATTTTATATTCAAGCTGTAACACAATAAAATGTGGAAAAGGTGTAAGGCTGTGGATACTTTCTGAAGGCACTTTATACAAAACATTTAAAACACCTGCACTTTCCATGACATAGACTGACCAGGTCAATCCAGGTGAAAGCTGTGATCCCTTATTGATGTCACTTGTTAAATCCACTTCCACCAGTGTAGATGAATTGGAGGAAAAAGGTTAATTAAAGAAGGATTTTTAAGCCTTGAGACAATTGAGACATGGATTATGTATGTGTGGCGTTCAGAGGGCGAATGGGCAAAACAAAAAATGTAAGTGCCTTTTGAAAGGGGTATGGTGCTAGGTGTAACGAGGCTGGGTATTTCACGCTCAACAATTTCCTGAGTGTATCCAGAATGGTCCACCACCCAAAGTACATCCATCCAACTTGACACAACTGTGGGAAGCATTGGAGTCAACATGGGCCAGCATCCCTGTGTAACGCTTTCAACACCTTGTAGAGTCCATGCCCCATCACATTGAGGCTGTTGTGCAACTCAATATTAGGACGGTGTTCCTAATGTTTTGTATACTCTTTCGCTGTCTCTCTCACTACTACTACTACTACTACTACTACTACTACTATTACTACTACTACTACTACTACTACTAGCCACCTAGTCATTTTATGAAGTTGGCTTCAGCTAGCCCAGATAGCTAGGTATAAGGTTGGGAGATTGGGAACCTATGTACCAAAAAGCAATTTCAGGGTAACAATCAAGTTTGAGTAGGTAGCTTGTCTAACTATCTTAGCTGGGGTTTGTAGGGTTTAGCAAATCAAGCATAATAATATACTGAATAAGACTCACATTCCTTTCAATATTTTATCCAGATTCTAGCAGAGATGCAGAGAAGCATGTTTGGTTTCATAAACAATTAAACACCAGTCAGGAGGATACAGACAGCTCAAGAGTTATGCTTAGATCTATAGCTTATAGCTTCAATCTGTGTGTAGTAATGTTATCTCACATGGCTAGTTATTGCCTAATGTTAGCTAGCTAACTAGCTAATATTGAACCTATTTGGTTAATTTTAATTAGCTATGACAATTGGTTTGTATTGCTACTACTCTATGGATTGGGATTATGGTTTATTGTTTAGCTGGCTAGCTAGCTAGCTCCATGTATAAACAAAATACCCCAAATTAAAGCTGGCTGTTAGCTAGCTAGCTGATGTTAGATGGCTGGCTCGCTAGCTAACATTATTTTTATGATTTGTGTGTAGTATGTTAATGTTTTCTCAGAATGGCATTTCATATTGCTAGTTATAGTCTAAAGTTAGCTAGCTAACTAGCTAACATTAAACCTATTTGGTTAACTTTAGCTAGCTATGACAATCTGTTTGTATTGCTAGTACTCTCTAGCTCCATGTATAAACAAATAACCCCAAATTAAATCTGACTGTAAGCTAGCTAGATGACGTTAGATGGCTGGCTCGCTAGCTAACATTATATTTATGATTTGTGTGTAGTAATGTTATCTCAGAATGCCATTTCACACTGCTAGTTATTGCCTAAGGTTAGCTTGATAATTTGGCTACTTTAGCTAGCTATGACAATCGGTTTATATTGTTGGTACTATATCGATTAGGATTATGTTTCATTGTTTAGCTAGCATGTGTAAACAATAGGCTCCACTTGGCCAGATGATTACATGACCAATCAAGTTAGCCAGGTGTGTCTGACGGTGATTATGGCTATCTATTGTATAATAATGCCAAAATATTTGTTTCTGGAATTTGTCTTTCAGCATTAGTAGAACACGCCTGATTCTCCTCTACCAGTAATACAAGGAGAATGGTCCAATGCCTGCCATCAAAAAGATAGCTGGCCCAAGCAGGCACAGGTCAAATTGTATTTGTCACATACACAGGGTTAGCAGATGTTATTGCGAGTGTAGTGAAATGCTTATGCTTCTAGATCTGACAGTGCAGCAGTATCTAACAGGTAATATCTAACAATTCCACAACTAAACCTAATAGGTAACAAATATCACAACAAAACCTAATACACAAAATCGAGTAAAGAAATGGGATGATAATAGTTAAGTATAAAATATATATGGATGGGCAGTGACAAAGCGGCTAAGATTCAATAGATAGTAAAGAATAGATGGTGAAGGATACAGTATACAGTATATACATATGAGATGAGTAATGTGAGATATGTAAACATTCTTGAAGTGGCATTATTAAAGTGACTAGTGTTAGATTTATTAAAGTGGCCAATGACATCAAGTCTTTAGGTAGGGAGCCGCCTCTCTGTGCTAGTGGTGGCTGTTTAACAATCTAATGGCCTTGAGATAGAAGCTGTTTTTCTGTCTTTATGTCCCAGCTTTGATGCACCTGTACTGATCTCGCCTTCTGGATGGAAGCGGAGTGAACAGGTAGTTGCTCGGGTGGTTATTGTCCTTGATGATATTTTTTTGCCTTCTAGTGACATCGGGTGTTGTAGGTGTCTGGTAGGGCAGGTAGTTTGCTCCTGGATATGCGTTGTGCAGACTGCACCACCCTCTGGAGTGCCCTGCAGTTGTGGGCGGTGCAGTTGCCATACCAGGTGGTGATACAGGCGGCAGCATGCTCTCAATTGTGCACCTGTTAAAGTTAGTGAGGGATTTCTGTGACAAGCCACATTTTTTCAGCCTCTGAGGTTGAAGAGGCGAGGTTGCGCCTTCTTCACCACACTGTCTGTGTGCGTGGACCATTTCAGTTTGTCGGTGATATGTACACCGAGGAACTATAAACCTTTCACCTTCTCCACTGCTGTCCTGTCGATGTGGATAGGGGAGTGCTCCCTTTGCTGTTTCCTGATGTCCACGATCATCTCTTTTGTTTTGCTGACATTGAGTGACAGGTTATTTTCCTGACAACACACTCCGAAGGCCCTCTGCTCCTCCCTGTAGGCTGTCTCGTCATTGTTGGTAATCAAGCCTACCACTGTAGTGTCATCTGCAAACTTGATGATTGAGTTGGAGGCGTGCATGGCCACGCAGTCATGGGTGAACAGGGAGTACAGGAGAGGGTGTAGGTGAAAATTCATGACTATGGTTGATTTTCAGTAACCTGTATTGTTGTCTTTGAAGTAGAAAGAATAACTGATATAAGTTTAAATATTAGACATGTGTAAACAGAATGAAGGCTGAGCCCATGTGAGTGTACAAAACTGGATCAACATCGAATTGACCATTGGACATGTAAGGAACAGAACGTAAGCAGAATCTGTGTGGATGAGGCAAGGTAGACTAACAAGACGCGACTGGTCTGGGCCATGTCTGATCTTGTGAAGGCTACTGGACACGCACATGGGTAAATCATACATGAACAACATCGGCCTGAACTTGTAAAGACCTCTGGACAGGAACATTGGCTAAGCAGTGAGGTGCAACAGTAAGAGGGGGCATGTCATGCCACAAATAAACTCTATGCCCCAATGTCTGAGCCAATAAGAGAATGGAAACTAAGTAAGACAACAAGATTCATAAAGTGGAGTGATGATGTTATGTAAGGAAAAGACTGTATAAAAGCCAAGTACTAAGAATGAAGGGTTAGTTCTTCCATGGAATTGCTCGGCTTTGTTACTCTCCGTAATAAAGTCTATTTGAATTCACAAGCTCCGGTATCTGAGAAGTATTTGATTCAATATTTTCCACAACAAGGGCTGAGAACGCACCCTTGCGTGGCCCCAGTGTTGAGGATCACAGGAGTGGAGATGTTGTTTCCTACCTTAACCACCTGGGGGAGGCCTGTCAAGAAGTCCAGGACATAGTTGCACAGGGCGGGGTCGAGACCCAGGGTCTCAAGCTTAATGGTGAGTTTGGAGGGTACTATGGTGTTGAATGCTGAGCTGTAGTCACCTGAAGCATGAGGATCTGCAGCGAGTGGTGAACTTCATCAACAACTAAGCAGAGGATTATGCAAAAGTAAGATGCTGCCATCCCATGTGACAAAAGCAGCATGGTGGCGTCTCTACAAGGAATCGATTAATAGAATTTTGAATATAATTTTCATTGCATTGCATGAGGTTATTCTTCTTATCATACTTGAGAGGTAAATTTATGTTGTACAAGGTTGTAATGACTTCTACATGTTTTTGGTTATTTCCTGTTTTACAGCTTCGATGCTCTGGAGCCTGGTGTTGTTGTCGCCAAGGAGTGTAACGCTGACATCCTGCCTCCCATAGATGGTCTGTCTGTACAAGCACCACCTGGACTGGACACAGCTAGACAAACTTATGTTTTTGAGAAGATCAGGGTGTTTTGTGACGAAGAGGCTACGGACATCATATTCCCTGCACCAAAGTCAAGGACAGTACAGAAGATTCCCTTGTTCATGTGTGGTTCGGACGGACCAGTTATCAGCACTATCTGCAGTGCCTCTATTCACATGACTCTCTCCTAACACACACGCCATACATTGCTGCTACTATTATTTTTTTTTATCCTGCTGCTCAGCCACTTTACCCCTGATTGTATGCATACTACTACCTCATCGATCACAGATATTGTTACTGATATATTTATTGTACATACAGTATATTATTTTATATATATTGACAATATCTATTCCTGATATTGCTACTATGCAAGGAACCATTTGGCTGTACCATTTACACCTTCTGTAAGGACCATCATCTTGGCAAGATGTGGCTGGAGGTTATAGCAATTCTTTCATGACCTATACATTTAGACAAGTGTGTCTGGGTAAGATTCATGTAATATTTACAAAATATGTTTTTTCCCTTATTGTAGACTACTACTTTTACCACTTTTAGTCTTAATCTTCACTACACTACCCACTTTTTAGCACATGACCTCACATGTGAATCCTTAAAGAGATGGATGGGGCTGGAGTGAGGGTGTGAACAATGCTGAATGGGTGGAGACAAAAGAGATCTCTCCAGTAGGTACCAAAACATTCATAGGTAATTTTCTCAAAACTTTCAAAACAGAATTACTTTCCCATTGTTCCTCAAAAATGCAGTGTATGATATACAATTGTGTAGCTCTTAGTCTCTACTTTTATCCAATGTAAAAAAAAACACTATTTCAAATTTTGCTACATAAAAACGATTTGAGCCAGTCAGTCACATATGTGACTAGTTTCAGGAAACTAGGTGTATGTCCCGTGTCACTACTTCACAGGAGAGCCATTTGAATGCACACTTTTTTTTGGCTGCTTTTCCTTCACTCTGCGGTCCAACTCACCCCAAACCATCTCAATTGGGTTGAGGTCAGGTGATTGTGGAGGCCAGGTCGTCTGATGCAGCACTCCATCAGTCTCCTTCTTGTTCAAATAGCCCTTACACAGCCTGGAGGTGTGTTTTGGGTCATTGTCCTGTTGAAAAACAAATGATAGTCCCACTAAGCGCAAACCAGATGGGATTGCATATTGCTACAGAATGCTGTGGTAGCCATGCTGGTTAAGTGTACATTGAATTCTAAATAAATCATTGACAGAGTCACCAGCAAGCACCCCCACACCATCACACCTTTTCCATGCTTCACAGTGGGAACCACACATGCGGAGATCATATGTTCACCTACTCTGCGCCTCACAAAGACACGGCAGTTGGAAACAAAGATCTCAAATTTGGACTCATCAGACCAAGGACAGATTTCCACAGGTCTATTGTCTATTGCTAATGTTTTGTGGCACAGGCAAGTGTCTTCTTATTATTGGTGTCCTTTAGTAGTGGTTTCTTTTCAGCAATTCGACCATGAAGGACTAATTCACGCAATCTCCTCTGAACAATTGATGTTGAGATGGGTCTGTTACTTGAACTCTGTGAAGAATTTATTTGGGCTGCAGTCTGAGGTGCAGTTAACTCTAATGAACTTACCCACTGCAGCAGAAGTAACTCTGGGTCTTCCTTTCCTGTGGCGGTCCTCATTAGAGACAGTTTCATAATAATGCTTGACGGTTTTTGCGACTTCACTTGAAGAGACTTTCTTGAAGTTTTCTGGACTTGGTCTTTAAGCAAATTAGAGCCATCTTCTGTATACCAACCTTACCTTGTCACAGCACAACTGATTGGCTCAAACGCATTAAGAAGGAATGAAATTCCACAAATGAACTTTTAATAAGGCACACCTGTTAATTGAAATGCTTTCCAGGTGACTAACTCATGAAGCTGGTAAAGCGAATGCCAAGAGTGTGAAGAGGTTGGCTACTTTGAAGAATCTTGAATATAAATAATATTAAGATTTGTTTAACACTACATGATTCCATATGTACTATTTCTTAGTTTTGATGTCTTCACTATTATTCTACAATGTAGGAAATAGTAATAATAAAGAAAAATCCTTGAATGAGTAGGTGTGTCCAAACTTTTGACTGGCTATATATATATATTCTTGAAGAATATCAAAACATAAGCTTGTTTTTCTCCAATGTTTGTAAACATTGTAATCGTAAACAAACACTATATAGTCAGTTAAAACAATCATTTTGACTTCATGGATGGTCAGTCCTTGCATCCATAACTCTGTCTATTAATCTGAGAGTGGTTACATTTCTCCAGGCCCATCCTTGAGCTTTTTACCAAAAACAGAGCTGCGGCGGCCGTTATTGTATTGTTTAATCTGTGGATTTGCCGTTTAAATAGCTGCATATTATCAAGATATCAAAGTGTCACCAACAAAAAGGTAAACAATAGGCCTATAGCAAATGCAGCATTATGGCATTCATTTTTCATATGTAACTAGCATTTTCAGTAGTGCTCAAAGCATGCCATTCCGTGAGCACCGCATTTTATTTTATCAACTCAAATCAATGAGCCCAATCAGTCCTCCATGACAACAAAATCCTAAACAACAGAGTAGTGCTGGCTAATAAGTCCTTAGTTTTGGGGTTATGCTCATGTAAAACAATTTGGCTAATCTATTCTTCCATATTTCCAAGTCCTATTCTTGAATATCAAGGGTTATAACATTTATTGGAATGACTTGAATTCTGATAGACTTTGGTTTTTAATGTAAAGACATAAGTTAATCGTATTATTATATGTAGTAGAAGCGATGGGTTAGAACAGTGGATCCCAATTTTTTTTTGTCCCGTACCCATTCAAACATTCAACCTCCAGCTGCGTTCCCCCTCTAGCACCAGGGTCAGTGCACTGTCAAATGTTGTTTTTTCCTATCATTGTAAGCCTGCCACACACACACTCTACGATACATTTATTAAACATAAGAATAAGTGTGAGTTTTTGTCACAACACGGATCATGAGAAGTGACAAAGAGCTCTTATTGGACCAGGGCACAAATAATAATAATAATATAATAATCAATAATTTTTCTCTTTATTTAGCCATCTTACAAATAAAACATTATTTGTTCATCGAAAATGTAGAATAATGCACCACAGGCTAATCAGAAGTGTGTGCTTGAAAGGATGCACATAACTCTGCAATGTTTGGATTCTCAGTCTTAAATCATTTTCCATCCACAGTCTGTGCCTGTATTTAGCTTCATGCTAGTGAGGGCCGAGAATCCGCTCTCACATAAGTACGTGGTTGCAAAGGGCATCAGCGTCTTAACCTCTACTGACTCCCCTTAATCATATCCTCAATTTTGTCCCGAGAGTCACTGTAATCCTAGATTCAGATCATTCAGGCGAGAAAAAACATCACGCAGATAGGCCAGTCATGTGAGAAACACATCACGCAAGCGGTCAGACAAGTGAAAACAATGGTCAGTAGAGAACTTTAAGCTCGTCTCTCAATTTAAAAAAAACAAAAAACATGTCAATACTTTGCCCCTTGATAACCAGCACACTTCCGTATATTGTAAAAGCATTTTATGATCGCTGCCAATATCATTGCATAATGCAGAAAATACCTGAGAATTCAGGGGCCTTGCTTTAACAAAGTTAACAATTTTCACTGTAGTTTCCAAAACGTCTTTCAAGCTGCCAGGCATTCCCTTGGCAGCAAGAGCCTCTCGTGGAGGCTGCAGTGTTCTTAAGTGGCGTCAGGAGCAACTGCTTGCACTTGCGTTACCACTCCACTATGTCTCCCTGTTATGGCTTTTGTGCCATCAGTACAGATACCAACACATCTTGACCACCAAAGTTCATTTGATGTCACAAAGCTGTCCAGTACTTTAAAAATATCCTCTCATGTTGTCATGGTTTCCAATGATTTACAGAATAGGATGTCTTCCTTAATTGACCCCCCATAAACGTAATAGACATTTACCAGGAGCTGTGCCAGGCCCGCCACGTATGTTGATTCATCCAGCTGTAACGCATATAATTCACTGGCTTGTATGCGAAGCAGTAATTGTTTCAAAACATCTCCTGCCATGTCACTGATGCGCTGTGAAACAGTGTTGTTTGATGAAATCATTGTCTGTATAGTTTATTTTGGCCTTTTCCCCCCAGCCATATCCACTGCAGCAGGAAGAATTAAGTTAAATGTCTGCGCAAGAGTGAATGTTTCCTGTGAGAGAGTAACGGTTAATGTGACTGGATGTTAATTATTTTACTAGGCTACCTGTATTTGACTTTGTGTTGTTATTTTGCTGAACACTAGATGGTTTAATTTTGTTTTTGGCACTGAAACGAGGGTACTCAGGTGAGTGAAAAACGTCACACATGTATAGCCCCTCTGTAATATACAAATGTACAAATGTACAAATGTACTGTTTTTAAATTTTTTATATGAATCACATTTTTATTTGGCGTACCCTTGACGACATACCCCAGTTTGGGAATACCTGGCTTAGAAGAAGCCTACGTAACAAACCCATAAAGTAAAATTTTACATCCATATATGGCCAGATATGTAAACTTTAATGTTGATTTATCCTGCAATAGATGTCGTTCAATGGGTAACATACATTTTTGTCTTCTTCTATTGCCTCTTAAGGGGAAAGTAATATGGTGACACTGAATGTAGGCTGTGTGTAGCGGATAGTGGTTATGATATGAAGGTTTTGCTTGGAAGTGTTTTTTTCGCCTGATGTCTGAAGTCCACAAGCAAAGGGAAAAAGTGAAAAGTGAGCAGAGGAGAGCGAATAGATGTGAGAAGGAATTATACAACGATCAAAGGGATGAAAGTGAACTGTGTTTGCGTATGATCAGGAGTGTATTCATTCGGACGATTCTGTTAAAACATTTCTTAAATGGAAGCAAACTGAACGAAACGGGAATAAACATACCTGAATTTGTCCAATAGAACATTTTGTTTGCAACTGTTGGACAAATGATTACACCCTTTAAGGCGATATTGAATGTGCCAATGTATGTCACCTTGATTACTCAAATTTCTCTTGACCTGTGCACCTACGTCGTAAACTTTAATTCACAGTCTATTTTGTAGCCACCTCATGAAGGGCATAGGGAAGATTTTAGCATCATGAAGTAGCCTAAACTTCTCAACATTACTGTTCATTGAGCTGGTGAATGGAATGTGAATGACATTCACCCAATATGCTCATTAAAAAATATTGTCCTCCCTCATTAAACAGCACTAACAGCCACTGATGACGTCACATGTTATCACATTAATTGCGCAAAAAATCACATGATTAGCAACCATGAAGTGCCAGAGTTTATCCTTTTACTTGCGCAGTCACAACCAACACACGTTGCCATCCTTCTCAGCATGTGCAATAGCCTACAGTATGTGGCATGACTTCACCATAGTGTTTTCACATTCTTCCCAAACGCTTTTGGCTCTCGTGTCTTTGGGATGACCTCAGGGTGGTCAGCTGAGCGTTGTCTCTGAGACTGATACTACATCAAAATATACGCTCATATTGCTATAGCGCCTATCTGATAATGCAGGCAGACCGCCCCATTCACTGTCTGAGCTTGTGAATGCCAAAGGAGCTTTTATCAGATTGAAATCTAGAGGTGAGAGAGCAGCTACAGGAGATTGCGATCACTCCCCAGGCAGTTGACCGGTATATTCCATGGGCCACCACAGATCTCTCCCACTCTCTCTCTTTCTCTCTTTCTCTCACTGTCTCAATTTCTCCATTCTCGCTCTCTCCTTCCGGCTCTTTCTCCTTTCTGTCTTGAGTGTGCACAGTGCTCCCTCTCACAAAAACAACAGCACAGCTGTTCAATATTCAGTTGCATCCTAAAGAAAAATGCAATGTATAATAATGGAGATTCAGTGGGAGATGAAATTAATGAAGAATCTATTCATGTTTAATCAACCATTCCACTGTTATTCCCCTTTCATAAAGCCTCAGTAAAATACAACGTGGAAAACCAATAGATCAAGAAACATTTATGCACTTTGACATTAAAAGTTGATGCTTTTCAAGACAAAAAGAAGAACATCTTTCATAACACATAGACTTGTTTATGATCTGTGGAATCTGTGAAACTCCTCATGATGCATCTTTCACAATCATCAAGGCATCTGTTTAAAATGAGATATCCAACTTCAGCAGATTTTGTATGCCAACTCGATCACTGCAAATGACTATTCAAATGAAAGCTGATAGAGACTTGGAGAGCACAGCAGACAGAGTAGGAAATGTTTGGCCCATCTAAACCTTTTGATGATAAGTACACCCCAGTGGATTGCAATGGAACCCACTGTCACTGACTATTAAATAATTCATGACCTGGGATGCTCTTTGCTTTAGATGAATACCTTTGAGAAATTTCTCAAAGTTATTCACCTGAAGCAAAGATCATCAATGGTCACATACAGTTGAAGTCGGAAGTATACATACACCTTAGCCAAATACATTTAAACTCAGTTTCACAATTCCTGACATTTAATCATAGTACCAATTCCCTGTCTTATATCAGTTGGGATCGCCATTTCATTTAAAAAATGTGAAAGAGAATGATTTATTTCAGCTTATATTTCTTTCATCACATTTCCAGTGTGTCAGAAGTTTACATACACTCAATTAGTATTTGGTAGCATTGCTTTTTAATTGTTTAACTTGGGTCAAATGTTTCGGGTAGCCTTCCACAAGCTTCCCACAATAAGTTGGGTGAATTTTGGCCCATTCCTCCTGACAGAGCTGGTGTAACTGAGTCAGGTTTGTAGGCCTTCTTGCTCGCACATTATTTTTCAGTTCTGCCCACAAATGTTCTATAGGATTGAGGTGAGGGCCTTGACTTTGTTGTCCTTAAGCCATTTTGCCACAACTTTGAAGTATGCTTGTGTTCATTGTCCGTTTGGAAGACCCATTTGCCAACAAGCTTTAACTTCCTAACTGATGTCTTAAGATGTTTCTTCAATATATCCACAAAAGTTTCCCCTCATGATGCCATTTATTTTGTGAAACGCACCAGTCCCTCCTGCAGGAAAGCACCCCCACAACATGATGCTGCCACCCCTGTGCTGCACGTTTGGGATGGTGTTCTTCGGCTTGCAAGCATTCCCCTTTTTCCTCCAAACATAACGTTGGTCATTATGGCCAAACTGTTATATTTTTGTTTCATCAGACCAGAAGACATTTCTCCAAAAAGTGTGATCTTTGTCCCCATGTGCAATTGCAAACCATAGTTTTGCTTTTTTATGGTGGTTTTGGAGCAGTGGCTTCTTCCTTGCTGAGCGGCCTTTCAGGTTATGTCGATATAGGACTCGTTTAACCTTGCTTTTGTACCAGTTTCCTCCAGCATCTTTACAAGGTCCTTTGCTGTTGTTCTGAGATTGATTTGCACTTTTCGTCCCAAAGTACGTTCATCTCTAGGAGACAGAACGCGTCTCCTTCCTGAGCGGTATTGACGGCTGCGTGGTCCCATGGTCTTTATACTTGCTTACTTACTTTATACTTGTATTGTTTGTACAGATGAACGTGGTATTTTCAGGCGATTGGAAATTGCTCCCCAGGATGAACCAGACATGTGGAGGTCTACAAATATTTTTCTGAGGTCTTGGCTGATTTCTTTTGATTTTCCCATGATGTCAAGCAAAGAGGCACTGAGTTTGAAGGTAGGCCTTGAAATACTTCCACAGGTACGCAACCCGGGAGGCCGTGTATGTAAACTTCTGACCCACTGGAATTGTGATACAGTGAAATAATCTGTCTGTAAACAATTGTTGGAAAAATCACTTGTGTCATGCACAAAATAGATGTCCTAACCAACTTGCCAAAACTATAGTTTGTAAACAAGAAATTTGTGGTAGTTGAAAAATGAGTTTTAATGAGTGTATGTAAACTTCTGACCTTAACTGTAACTAAAGCAGAGCTAAATGCAGTAAGCGTGTCCCTAGCAGACACAGCTGTATCAGCGGAGGCTTGTACAACATCCCCAAACCCTCAAAAAGCAGGCACGTCCTAATTGCTATTGTTTGCCCAAGTAGTTGAGGATTAGATAACAAACTTGGCCCCTGTGCAATGAACAAGTAAAAGCCATTTGAGAAATTGGCCTGGTCCATATCTCCACTGGAAGGTTTTAAGAGTGTTTTTGATGTGGCCCTTGGGCTACGATCATTCCATCTAATGCAATGGCTTTTCACACCCAAAGGTGTCTCTGTGCTCCAGCCGTATGTTCCAAGATGCCCGCTTTATTTAGCCAACAATTGTCAACGCTCTTAAAGACCATAGTCAACGTGTTAGTTATGAGAGGGTACAGGAATAAAGAGACTGTACCTAATGTAACTATCCACAAAGAAAGGGTGTTCTATCTTGGGAGCTGGTTTTTCATTTTGGTTGTCTTGTACATTTATCTGTGTTGGTTGCCCTCAAGCCTGCAGCTCAGAATAATGCTAATAGTGATGAGAGAGAGAGTCTGAAGACTATATAGTCTGGTTCAGGAAGGGAATGTCTATGGAATGATTTATCGAAACAAAGTGTTCCTAAAGTACTACAAGCAGTAGTGGCAGAGGTGGTTTAACATAAGTCTGTGGCGATGCCTGCTTACTTGACCTTCAGCACAGGCACCTTGACTCCAAACCAGCCGTCTGACACTGACATACAAACTGTGCCAAAGTGTGCACTGGCTGATTAGGCTACCTAGACCTTTTCATTCCAAATTATTGACTGCAATTAATTTATCAACATAATGATGATGTTCCAGGTGCACTAACTGTTCTATTGTCAAAGTGCAGTTGTTTTCTCTGTGTCTGTGTAAGGGAACCTCCCCCTTCTAGTCCCAAATTCATATGAATAAGTATAAGGTTGATGTAGCTCAACATTTCATTCATCCTCCCTAGGGTCTCTAGTTGGAAAAAATCTTTGAATGTTATGGTTGGAAAACTGTTACATACATCTAAATGTCCTTTCTCTATTTACAGGAGTTCAGCTATCCAGAATCAGAACCAGAATCATGCTATTATAGGGCTGAACAATAATTGTTCCACTCCACCAGGGTGCCGAGGGATGAAAGACACCTCCACTAGACAACTTCACTGAGTCTACACCTTCACATGTCCTTCCATGTTTGCTTCATGCATTATATCATCCTGTAAAATAAAGTACATTTTTATTTTATTTTTATTTTACCTTTATTTTACTAGGCAAGTCAGTTAAGAACAAACTCTTATTTTCAATGACGGCCTAGGAACAGTGGGTTAACTGCCTGTTCAGGGACATGTTTTCTTTATCTTTACAGTAGTAAATGTTGCATTAGATAGATATTTTAGATTTAATTGATGAAAGATGATTCATATCTCTTTTGGTGTTGTTGGTTATACTTGCTGTAGTCTGGTCTTTTTGGGCCAGACTGTGTTCTATAAATTTTTATACAACGGGTGGGTCTAATCCTGAATGCTGATTGGTTAAAAGCGCATTCCAGCCGGGGGCTATTCCACAAGTTATCACCGGCTGGATATATTACTTTAAAATGCCTATTTACTCTGTTCCATCTGACTGCTCAATCCACTGTTTCATCAGCCCAGGCAGGGAAGTTATAAACTTGATCTTCACTTTGAAAAGCATCTAGACATTATCTCACATTTATTTTAGACTAACATTTAGTTTTCAACAGCAGAGATTTGTATAAACCTTCCTGTCTGTCTCTCCAACATTTTCGACATTGTTTCAACATTCAAATTGTCCCATAGTAATGAACTTGTAGGGGTCAGGTGTCGGGACGAGAGAGAAAGGCAGGCAGCATTTCTCAGCCAGTCGAAATCATGAATCAGCTGTCATAATTTTTATGGATATATACAAAGAAATGTCCGTTGAAAAAAAGTAAAATGAAACAAAGTTTGCAGTCTTTCCAGCTTCAGTTTGAAGTGATTGTTTTAGCTGTATTGTTTTAGCTGTGTTGTTGGCTATCTTCTTTGAACAACAGTGTCCTAACCAGAGAGCACATTTTCTATGCAAGGTGAAATCATTAACTCATTGTTATGGATGTATCCAAATGAATTTAAATAGAAAACAGCTAAAACCAACTGCAGCTACTGTTGTTATTATGACTGTAAGTTAGCCATAGTTGGCTAGCTAGCTAGCAATGGATAAGAACGTTGCCAGCCAGTATGGCAATGGAACATTTAGAACGAACGTCAGGGTCGCGTCCATAGACACAGAACAAAAAGCAGGAATGACTGAACCAATAGAACGAACAACCAGCCGGCTTGGGTAGCAACCCTAGATTTGTTTCGGTACCATATCTTGTGGAAGGATGAAATAGTATGAATAAATTCATAAAATTAAAGTTTTTTATGAAAATATGTCAATCATTATTTGAATACGTTGGTTACATGTTGTATTAAAGTGATAATGCCCTCGAAGCCAGTGTTTGGAGGATATATTGGCACAGTTTGGCGGCAACACCCATGCCAATACATCCTCCAAACACCGGCATCTTTGGCATTATCACTTAATTAGGGTACTTCATGTAAAGCATTGCCAACATTAGGGGGTAGGGAGGAGATTTCCCTACTATATAAATAGACAGTGGAAGCCTTTTCAAGTTTCTTCAAGTGCAGTTGCAAAAACCAAACGCTATGATGAAACTGGCTCTCATGAGGACCGCCAAAGGAAAGGAAGACCCAGAGTTAACGCTGCTGCAGAGGATAAGTTCATTATAGTTAACTGCAACTTAGATTGCAGCCTAAATAAACCATTACTAAAGGACACCAATAAGAAGAATAAACTTGCATGGGCCAAGAAACACGAGCAATGGACATCAGACCGGTGGAAATCTGTCCTTTGGTCTGATGAGTCCGTTATTGAGATTATTGGTTCCAACCACCATGTCTTTGTGTGATGCAGAGTAGGTGAACGGATGATGGGAACCATGTGTTGTTCTCATTGTGAAACATGGAGGAGGAGGTGTGATGGTGTGGGGGTGCTTTGCTGGTGACACTGCCAGTGATTTATTTAGAATGCAAGGTTCACTTAACCAGCATTATGCAGCGATATGCCATCCCATTTGGTTTGCACTTAGTGCAACTATCATTTGCTTTCAACATAACAATGACCCAGTACACCTCCAGGTTGTGTAAAGGCTATTTGAACAAGCAGAGTGATCGGAGTGCTGCATCAGATGACCTGCCCTCCACAATCCCCTGACCTCAACCCAATTAAGATGGTTTGGGATGAGTAGGACCGCAGTGTGAAGGAAAAGCAGCCAACAAGTGCTCAGCATATGTGGGAACTCCTTCAAGACTGTTGGAAAAGCATTCCAGGTTAAGCTGGTTGAGAGAATGCCAAGAGTGTGCAAAGCTGTCATCAAGGCAAAGGATGGCTACTTTGAAGAATCTCAAATATAAAATATATTTTAATCTATTTAACTACTTTTTTGGTTACTAGATAACTCCATATCTGTTATTTCATAGTTTTGATGTCTTCACTAGGTAGTGTAAAGAAATAGGTTGTCAAATAGGTAAATAGTTCAAATAAAGAAAACCCCTTGAACGAGTATGTGTGCCCAATGTTTACCTATTTCTTTATGTTACCTAGTGAAGACATCAAAACTATGAAATAACACATATATAGTCTATATATATATTTTTTTTTGGGGGGGGTGCCTGTTTTGCATGTTATTTTGGCATTAATACATGTCACATATCAGTATGCAAACAACGTATAAAAAAATCATAATTGAGTTAATAAAGCCTAGCTTTCTTCAGTATGGCAGCTCCAAAAGGCAGGTGTTTCAGCCTAGCTTTCAGTGCATTCTGTGGTGATGGGGCAGCCAGCCGAAAACACAGTACAGAGCAGAGTGTAGGTGTTGGTAATGTTCTCTAGTTGCGTAGTAATTGGCTCAGTGTTCTTCCATTCATGGGGAAATTACGTAACTGCCAAATCTAAGGGTAGAGCCCAATAATTCAAGCCCCTTTGGTGCTGCCATAGTTACATTAGAAGTGCCCATCCAAGAAAGGTTCAAGGTCATTGGCTGCAGACAAAATTACATAAAATCAAGGTATATCTACAGTAACTTTGATTGGACTGATCATGTCAATATCATACTCAAAATCTTGGCTAGCAGTCATCATTGTGAATCAAGTTGACAATCTACTGGAAAATCCTTATTAATCCTTGTCACATGAAGAGAAGTAATGAATATGAATTATAGATTACATTTATTGGTGCTCAATGGCCATTGGACATAAACATTACACAACAAGTTGGAAATCACAAATTCAACAATGAGTGGTTTGGAAGTAATCAGTGGCTAACTGCAAGCATTACAAAGCAATCACTTGTCTGTTATTCAGTGGAGTGGGATTGTGGTCCCAATTCTGGGACCACGCAACTCTTTTCAAAGCTTAAAATTACAAACATTCAACATTGGTCGTGCTGTCAATCCAGCTTGATTTGTGCTGCGCTCAAAACAACTTAACTCGAAACTGGGAACTCTGACTTCAATGAGTCCATGACAACTGGGAACTGGGCAAAAATAAAATTTGACTGGGAAAATACGTTTTGAACTTATTCAACTCGGAATTGTACGTCGGGAACCCGGGCCTCTTTCTAGAGCTACGACCTGAAGATCACTGACGTCATCATGATTCAACCTTTTCCAGTTGTCTTGAAAGCACCATGAATCCAGAGAATGCCAGATTTTATTAGCAAAGTTTGATGCCCGAATTAGCCCACGAAGGACCGCCGCGTCATCTTCCTGTTCAAGTGTACACAGCACAACAAGGTGAGTCGAAAAATGTTTTGTACTCTGCTGCATAAATGTTGTAATATGCCAGGAAGATATATACTGTTGCTAAGAAAGTCACATATCAGTGACTTGTGTTTGTTGTGACTTGTGACTTGTGTTTGTTGTGTAAGTGTTTGTTGTGTAATAAACCTATTTTCCCTCTTAATTTCGCCTACTGTTCTGACTTGGTGGTGCACATTTAGCCTATAACCTGTTTTAGAGAAATGTAATCATCAAATCTTGTAAGAGGTTCCATTGTCTGCTTATATCCCCCCTTTATTTATCCTACAGTTCTGACTTGGTGTACAGGGAGAACACTATAAGAACGGCCCATATTTTGAATGCTGTCGCTGTACATTTCAAGTACATTTCAAGTGCTGAACAAATAGTTATATTGATTACGTTCATCCTAGCTTGCTCATGAATGTCTTAATTTAAATTAGGGATGGCCTCTTATCTGCTTGTCGTCTCCTTATGCCATAGTTTCTACATCTCAATTGTCAGTAGAAACCACATTTGTTTAAGCAAGTCAGCCATATCAGCTATGTTTTTTAAAGCAGTAAATGAGGCTGTTTTGCTGCCAGAAAAGGCTCAGTTGATAGCCAGGTGTAGCAGTGGTAAGATGATGGGACTGCTGTTGGGACTCTGCTGTTGGGAAAGCTTTATGTAGGCCATAATACTTTGTGGGCACAGTTTGTCACTGTTATAGTGCAATTCATGTATTGTTTAGTGTTGTGTTGTGTAGTGGCTTTGCTGGCATGCATCTAAACATTTTTGGGGATGGTTTGCCCCACCAAGTTGCTAAAATTGGCAATGTAAACAGAGCTTACTCTGTAAACAGAGAATTAATAACTTCAGTGGGGTAAAGAAACGTTCAGCCTGTAATTAGCTAACTAGTTAATTTGTAACTAAAACATACATTTTATTAGCTAGCTGATTTTGAGTTGATAGAAAGCAAGCTAAAGCTATTAGCTGTCTTACATTCTATGGGCTGAACTTTGCTAGCTAACGTTAGTTGCTACTTCCTAGCCACTAGATCGTAACATTAAACAGGTTGCTGTTGTCTAATATGTCACATGTTTTAGTGTAGAAGGGTTGTTCTAACATTTTAAAAATGTGTGTAATGATTTATCTGCACTATTCATGATGTTATTACCAAACAATTGCCAAACTCTGAAGGTTTGTGCTTGCTAGCAGCTGTGTGTGTTTGCCCCAGATTTGTTTATTTAACTAGGCAAGTCAGAACAAATTCATATTTACAGAGAGGGCCTACCCCCAGACGGTGCTGGGCCAATTGTGCGCCGCCCTATGGAACCCCCAATCAATGGCGGTTGTGATACAGCCTGGAATCAAACCAGGGTCTGTAGTGACGCCTTAGACTGCTGCGCCACTCAGGATCTGGCTGGAAGTGGAAGGGCTGGGCCCGCCCTATGTAAACCAATAAATCATGTTTAATTCATTTCAAAATGGGATACCCAACCAGCATAGGGTGTTGCCTGGAAGTCTGAGGGCACATACCCTTCATTGTCGTTGCGTTGTGCCGACACATCAAAGCAGCCATTCCTGACTCTCAATTCAAGGGCGTAGAGAGTCTGGTGTTAGCAAGACTAGTGTCAGGGAGAGTGGGATATACAAAATAACATTTCCAATTTACATGTGTATTAATTACACACTTTTACATGTGTGTGTAATAGAACAAATATACTGTACAGGGACTTTACATAATAGGATTAAGACTTGCGTTAGGCATTTTCAGACTCATGTGTACACAGTGCACTGCAAAATGAAAAATATTTACCCGTTTAATGGGAACAGAAATAAATTCAAATGGAAGCTGAAGGCCAATGGGCCCTGACACTTTCCTTCTAAACTATGCTGGCTTGGCCTTGACTTGAATTGAAGTTGCACCAACCTCATACACACAAGCCGCATCTCATGAATTCCAGTACACTCCACATTACAGAGACAACATGCTGTGCAGTACGCTCCATCATTAACTGTAAGATCGCTAATGTGAAGGGGTTAACATACGCATATTAGATATGTCAGCGCTGCTTTTGATATCTTAATTTCCCAGATATCAACAATTAAATAACAAACTATCCTCACAAGGGTAACTGTATGGAAAAGTTATTCAATTATAATTGAAATGTTAACGAGCCTTATAGCTTCTAATGACTCTACCCTGAAGGAAACATGTAATTAACTCGCAGGTTAATGCATTGCCAGAGTGCAATCAATCCACCTTTTATAAAGGGAGTGTCTGCAAGTAATCAAAGAGGATGGTGACGATGGAAATGAGAAGGCAATCCTGGAACGTTCTCTTCTTGGTTTATACATTATTCAAATTATTTTTGTAAAGGATGGTGGATGGCATGGGTTAGAGCCATATGGTCTGCCAAGGCGCAAAATGACACTGGCCTATTCTTTGATGAGCTTTGATGAGTGGGTTGTGTAACTCAAACTCTCTCAGTACATGCAATGGTATCCATGTAAGGGATGTAAGGGATGGACATTCATACCCGGATCTCACAGCTAGCTAGCTGCTATCCGTGTGACTATCGGCCTTCGTCGATTCTGGAGCAAACATCAATTATTCTGGAGCTGGCCAGCTCCGTCAATCACTCCTGAGTTCCATCAATCACTCCTGGGCTGCAAGTCACCTATCCGGACCCGTTTTACTGCCTACGCGGAGCCCCACCGGGCCTTCACAACTGGACTGCCGACGTTATCTACCCGAAGAAGATCCGGCTGGCTCCTCCGTCGCGACGTTACCTGAACGCCCATCTGCGGCCTGCTAACCGTTAGCTGACTTACCGACTGCTATCTGAATAGACAATCGGACAATTTATTTATTTTTATTATTATTATGTTTTCTTCTTGGGCCTCTATAACTATATCTATTGTTTTTATTTTTGTTGTTGTTGTGTGATTTGGATTAATCCCCTCTACCACACGGAACCCCACTAATCTACTGACGGAACGCAAGAGGTGGCTAACAACAGACCTCCATCCTATGCTAGCTTGCTACCGATGGCCTGGCTAGCTGTCTAAATCGCTGTGACCCCCAACCAACCTCTCCACTCACTGGACCCTTTTGATCACTCGACTAAGCATGCCTCTCCTTAATGTCAATATGTCTTGTCCATTGCTGTTCTAGTTAGTGTTTATTGGCTTATTTCACTGTAGAGCCTCTAGTCCTGCTCACTATACCTTATCCAACCTATTAGTTCCACCACCCACACATGCAATGACATCTCTTGGTTTCAATGATGTTTCTAGAGACAATATCTCTCTCTTCATCACTCAATACCTAGGTTTACCTCCACTGTATTCACATACTACCATCCCTTTGTCTGTACATTATACCTTGATGCTATTTTACCGCCCCCAGAAACCTCCTTTTACTCTATGTTCCAGACGTTCTAGACGACCAATTCTCATAGCTTTTTGCCGTACCCTTATTCTACTCCTCCTATGTTCCTCTGGCGATGTAGAGGTGAATCCAGGCCCTGCAGTGCCTAGCTCCACTCCTATTCCCCAGGCGCTCTCTTTTGATGACTTCTGTAACCGTAATAGCCTTGGTTTCATGCATGTTAACATTAGAAGCCTCCTCCCTAAGTTTGTTCTATTCACTGCTTTAGCACACTCTGCCAACCCGGATGTTCTAGCTGTGTCTGAATCCTGGCTTAGGAAGACCACCAAAAATTCAGAAATTTTAATTCTAATCGACCTGGCCGGGGTATCCTGGAAGGATATTGGAAGGATATTGATCTCATCCCGTCAGTAGATGCATTAGCATCAAACAGCCCCCGTAATATGCAGCTGTTCAGGGAAGCTAGAAACCATTATACACAGGCAGTTAGAAAAGCCAAGGCTAGCTTTTTCAAGCAGAAATTTGCTTCCTGCAACACTAACTCAAAAAAGTTCTGGGACACTGTAAAGTCCATGGAGAATAAGAACACCTCCTCCCAGCTGCCCACTGCACTGAAGATAGGAAATACTGTCACCACTGATAAATCCACCATAATTGAGAATTTCAATAAGCACTTTTCTACGGCTGGCCATACTTTCCACCTGGCTACTCCTACCCCGGTCAACAGCACTGCACCCCCAACAGCAACTCGCCAAAGCCTTCCCCATTTCTCCTTCTCCCAAATCCATTCAGCTGATGTTCTGAAAGAGCTGCAAAATCTGGACCCCTACAAATCAGCCGGGCATGACAATATGGACCCTTTCTTTCAAAAATGATCTGCCGAAATTGTTGCCACCCCTATTACTAGCCTGTTCAACCTCTCTTTCGTGTCGTCTGAGATTCCCAAAGATTGGAAAGCAGCTGCGGTCATCCCCCTCTTCAAAGTGGGGGACACTCTTGACCCAAACTGCTACAGACCTATATCTATCCTACCATGCCTTTCTAAGGTCTTCGAAAGCCAAGTCAACAAACAGATTACCGACCATTTCGAATCTCAACATACCTTCTCTGCTATGCAATCTGGTTTCAGAGCTGGTCATGGGTGCACCTCAGCCACGCTCAAGGTCCTAAACGATATCTTAACCGCCATCGATAAGAAACATTACTGTGCAGCCGTATTCATTGATCTGGCCAAGGCTTTCGACTCTGTCAATCACCACATCCTCATCGGCAGACTCGACAGCCTTGGTTTCTCAAATGATTGCCTCACCTGGTTCACCAACTACTTCTCTGATAGAGTTCAGTGTGTCAAATCGGAGGGTCTGCTGTCCGGACCTCTGGCAGTCTCTATGGGGGTGCCACAGGGTTCAATTCTTGGACTGACTCTCTTCTCTGTATACATCAATGAGGTCGCTCTTGCTGCTGGTGAGTCTCTGATCCACCTCTACGCAGACGACACCATTCTGTATACTTCCGGCCCTTCTTTGGACACTGTGTTAACAACCCTCCAGGCAAGCTTCAATGCCATACAACTCTCCTTCCGTGGCCTCCAATTGCTCTTAAATACAAGTAAAACTAAATGCATGCTCTTCAACCGATCGCTACCTGCACCTACCCGCCTGTCCAACATCACTACTCTGGACGGCTCTGACTTAGAATACATGGACAACTACAAATACTTAGGTGTCTGGTTAGACTGTAAACTCTCCTTCCAGACCCATATCAAACATCTCCAATCCAAAGTTAAATCTACAATTGGCTTCCTATTTCGCAACAAAGCATCCTTCACTCATGCTGCCAAACATACCCTTGTAAAACTGACCATCCTACCAACCCTCGACTTTGGCGATGTCATTTACAAAATAGCCTCCAATACCCTACTCAACAAATTGGATGCAGTCTATCACAGTGCAATCCGTTTTGTCACCAAAGCCCCATATACTACCCACCATTGCGACCTGTACGCTCTCGTTGCCTGGCCCTCGCTTCATACTCATCGCCAAACCCACTGGCTCCATGTCATCTACAAGACCCTGCTAGGTAAAGTCCCCCCTTATCTCAGCTCGCTGGTCACCATAGCATCTCCCACCTGTAGCACACGCTCCAGCAGGTATATCTCTCTAGTCACCCCCAAAACCAATTCTTTCTTTGGCCGCCTCTCCTTACAGTTCTCTGCTGCCAATGACTGGAACAAACTACAAAAATCTCTGAAACTGGAAACACTTATCTCCCTCACTAGCTTTAAGCACCAACTGTCAGAGCAGCTCACAGATTACTGCACCTGTACATAGCCCACCTATAATTTAGCCCAAACAACTACCTCTTTCCCAACTGTATTTAATTTTAATTTATTTATTTATTTTGCTCCTTTGCACCCCATTATTTTTATTTCTACTTTGCACATTCTACCATTGCAAAACTACCATTCCAGTGTTTTACTTGCTATATTGTATTTACTTTGCCACCATGGCCTTTTTTGCCTTTACCTCCCTTCTCACCTCATTTGCTCACATTGTATATAGACTTGTTTACACTGTATTATTGACTGTATGTTTGTTTTACTCCATGTGTAACTCTGTGTTGTTGTATCTGTCGAACTGCTTTGCTTTTTCTTGGCCAGGTCGCAATTGTAAATGAGAACTTGTTCTCAACTTGCCTACCTGGTTAAATAAAGGTAAAATAAATAAATAAATAAATAAAAATGTGACCTAGTTAAAAAACATCAATAACATGAAGTACATTCTCACATGATTCTGTTACAGTACCAGTGTATCTAGCTCACTACTGTACTGTAGTTTAGCCACACTAGAACAATAACAACACCACATATTTTTGTTGTATCTTTGATTAGTGCAATTTATCGTTAGTACCAATGTATGCTGTTGTTTCAGACATCCTTTCCTGTACATCATCCTCCACTGGCCAATGTTACAATACCAAATTATCAGTGTGATCAAACACCATTTGACTCCGATTGAACATGCATATTTTGCAGAAAGAAATGGATAACTAAATTATTGGAATCGTATTGTAGGGATTATATGGACAAATTATGGCCTTATGGTCAAAAAACACTCGTGAAATGTTCCCCAAATATTGTCATCAATCAGAAGCAAATGACAGGGAAAGTAGCTTGAGATGAACACAATTACCATAGCTGCAACATAATCACCAACAGGAGTCATGTGAGGCAGAGAAAGAGATTTTGGACCACATCCCTAACTGTGAGAATCAAAGGCCTTGGGTAGGCTAATAATAATCTGCTATTCTCCAATTGGCCAAGTGCTTTATTTACATGGCAAAGTCAAACATAATTAATCAGTGCTAATCAGCCATACACTTTGCAAGCAGCTGCTTTTTATTATTATTTCTGATAAGCATTGAGTTTAGGAGCAGCCAAAGAGCACCGTCAAGTGGTTGGGCCTCAATTTACCCACGATCCAACCCTGCGGAATGTATTTAACACCATGACTTACAGTCTTCATCCGATGTTTAATAGTTACCAATTAATACAACTCAAATGTGGAGAGGAACAGGAGCTTGTCAGCGTGTCTGAATATTTTGTCATTAAATGTGCCAGGACTCAATTATCATGGCACCGAATAAGGACATCATTGGCGAGCCCTGTGCAGGTGATTATTATCAATATACAAGTCAAGATGAGAGATGAGTACTTTGATCGTTGAGGCCACCGTAGATGGGAACCTGGTAAACAGGAAAAAATTTGGAAGTCCTCAAGATTTGAGTCACTCATTTCCGTTGGGGTAAACTAAGGTATTGAATAGAAGAATTTCAAACCCTTACCATATGTAATGTAATGTATTACAGTAATACAGTAATGTATTTTCATATTGATATTGAGGTGAATTTATTATGCTTTATTGCACCACTTGAACAGGTCAAAATGCACTATAGGGAAGCATGTGTGTGCTCTCTACCATGAGTAGGATGTTCAGGACAGGTATTTAATCTACCATTAACAGGGCCAAGTAGTATAAAAGGTGCATCCCTGCAAACAATAATGAGTTGTTGGGTCGTCAAGACGTTGTCATGGTCCCCTGGGGGTTTTGTCTAGTTTAGGATGTTCTTGGGACATTGTGTCATGGTCCCCCGGAGGTTTTTGTTTAGGTCCTGGTTCGTCCCAGGGACGTCACCCAATGGTCATGAAGAAACTCCCCCCCCCCATTACACATCACCCCTTGTTACTGTTGCCAAGCCCACAATTGGTGAACCACTGATCCAGTCACAGCTCTTTGTCTTCTGGCAATGCTACAAACAGCATCTTAACATACAGTTTTTTCAATTTACATATTTGAAATATACAATTACATTGAATATGTTTATTCATACAGTAATCATAATTTAACTTGTGGGATTTGAACTCCCAACCTCTTGGGTCACAACATTCTCATCTTCCTGCTAGGCCACCATGTCTGTATCAGTGACTGATTTCACTTGAAGGCCTATTCCTACACTTTGCACTTTAAAGAAAATCTCAGCTTTGTTAAACCTGTATTTAACTAGGCAAGTCAGTTTAGAACAAATTCTTATTTAGAATGATGGCCTACCCCAGCCAAACCCGGACGACGCTGGGCCAATTGTGCGCCGCCCTATGGGACTCCCAATCATGACCAGATGTGATACAGCCTGGATTAGAACCAGGGACTGTAGTGACACCTCTTACACTGAGATGCAGTGCCTTAGACCACTGCATCCATCTAACTATTATTATATTCTGGAGTAACATCAGAACAGAATAATATCACCAACATTAGAAAACAATACTGAAAATCCAAACAAAAATAGTAAATGAAATCAATGAGACAATAGTCAGATTAACTGATGACTAAAATAGCAGTGCAGAGGGCACTATTTTGTTAAGTGCAGAGATGTACTACAGGTAGTAAATGTGTAAGTAACTTCTAAAATTCTACAGAATCTGTGGCACAGCAGAAAGATCAGCATACCTCATATCCAGAGGTTAAGAGTTCAAATGCAGGGTGGGGTCATATTGAAAAGTCAGTACAAAGTGATAATGGCAAATGTAATCATACTGTCATCTACTAAAGATACTTACCTTAAAACCCTCATGTCATTACTTCACTTGTAATGGTTTGGGAATCCTGGGACCATCACGTAACAAAAACCTCTAGGGGACCATGACATAATGTCCCAAGATCGTTAAGGGGACCTTCAAGGAGCTGTCCCAAGAATGTCATAGAAACAAACCGGGAACTAGACAAAACCTCCATGGGACCATGACACAACTTCCTAAAAATGTCCTTTAGGATGTCCGCGCAACAAACTGGGAACTGGACAAAACCTCCAGGGGACCATGACACAACATCCCAAGAACGTTCATGGGACCTTCATGGGACCTTCATGGGACCATGACACAATGTCCTAAAAATGTCCCTGGAACGAACAGAGAGAACAGCTCCTAAGTACTAGTGAAATGAAATTCCTGAGAACGTCCTGACATGGTCCTCAGAAACATCCTGGAAATGTACAGGGAACTCGACAAAGGTCCCTAAGAGAAACTGCCCTTCGGACCATCACATGGTGTTCTTACAACGTTCTCAGAACGTCAGTGGGATAACGTCACATCGAACCCTCAAGGGGCCTAATGCGAATGTCCTCAGCACATCCCCTGTGTGCTGGGATATTAGCCAGGGGCTATAGAACACATTTGTCTATAATAGCTGTGGAACCCTGCCATGTTAAGTTGCCTTCAGAGAAAATGCCAGAGCGGGAACATGTGTACTCTAAGCACAGGCTAATTGCAGCAGGCTCTATATAGGGAGTGTAAGCTTGGTATACTATAACGTATACTATAATGTTGCTGATTTTGTTAAGATTAGCATAACTCGGCTATCAACACTGATAGTTGTTAAGAACAGTGTTTTCCAAACTATTCCCCGGGGACCACTAGACATTGTACATATTTGTTCTATTCCAGAGCATTTAATTCCACTGTAGTCAATCAGTCTTCAAGCCCTTGATTAGTTGACAAAGCCATGCTAGTGTAGGGTCCCAGAGGACTGGGGTGGGAAACACTGGGGTAGATCACGAATAGTCAACCATAACTTGTTCTATGTATTCTAAATGGCAAACCTTGCAAGAAACAATACAATACACAAGTGTTTCAAATACATCTGTGTGTTAGCCAGACATAAATGATGTTCCACCTCAGTTAAAGGTAAGATCAGGCTTTATATTAACCCTATGGTACATTAATCATGACATTCGGTGCTAACCTTTTAAGACAATGAAAACTGATGGCTCCCATCTGTATTTCCAACACACGTCCCCCACACGATATAGATGCAAGCCCCTTTCCACATATCCGCACAAGCTAATGCAATTTGTCAAGAAAGAATGCTTAATGTACCACATAAAGCAGTGTTTAATATGATAGACCAACTAAATGGATGTCTGGGAAGGAAGCACACTTAGTTATTTTATTTCACAGGAAGTGGACACAGGTTGTTAGTGCGTATGGTGGCAGGTTATAAGTGCTAGGAATGGTTTTGTAAATGACCAACATTATATAAAGGCCTACTTCACAGCAAACAGGAGTTCAAATTGAAAACCATCCAAGTTGAATCTATTGTATCGAACCCACCTGATGTGCTATGAGCTCTACTGAAAAAGGCCTGCGTAAAATCAAAATCACTAATCAATTTGCCATTTTCATTATTTTGTTAATTACAAAAAATAAATTTGCATACGAGTCACTGGCATGTTTCTTCAGAATTTTCCCACTGACCTCCTACTCTTTGGTATTTGCGAGTAGTGACATCAGAGAACAGTCACTGCCACACAATCTATACCAATTAAAACATTCACAGCCTCCCTAAAACAACCACGTTCATCATGCCTGAACTAAGTGTCTTTGATAATTGCGAGCTGTCACAGCCACAGAACAGAACAGCTGTCACAGTCACAAAACAATATACCAATACAACCTAAAACAATCCCTTCCGTCTGGCCCTGACGCAAGTGTAGCCTAGCCTCTGCCCACAGGGGAAGTGGCTGATGATTAAAATGCATTAAAAAGAGCTAAGAGTTCAATGTGTGGGCTGCTAAGTATCTTCTGCTACACTCCATCTCCCAAGTCCGGGCATCCCACATCTGATATGAGTCAGGGGTGTCTCAGCTGTATTGTGAATCAGCCAAAGGGCTAGTTAGGTGAGAAGAATGTCTTTGACGACCCCCGCGTTTCCCTCAAAATGGTTCAGAGATCCAGAGCGACAAACAATATAGCCATTAGTGTCTGTTTGCTCACTCCTTAACTACGCAGACACAAACATTAGCAGGCTTCAGGTTTATGGCACTGTGTCATATAGGGAGGGATACATATCCAGCAATTCCTTGATACCCTCCACTGACCCTCTATATCCTCTAAATGTGAAACAACAATAACAACCCAAAACAATCAGGATACCAACAACCACTACAATAAGCTCCAGCAGTACTGCATTCACTAGCCTCGTGGTTATGTTCCACCCACTCCGTTGCATCCAACAAGTTAACTAACAACACATCTGACATGCAAGCAGCATTTCTAGAAACAAGTCTTTTCTCCACAAAACTCTTCTTTTTATGGCCCCACTTTCAAAATCAATACCACAAATATTTTATGAATCACATGACTACAAAAAAAGTCTGATCTTGGCAAACCAAAATAAGAACAGCTTCAAAATGCTGTTACAGTAGGTTATCCTAGATTGAGCCATAGCAAACAACACGATAGCATACCCATTTTTCCTCTCTGCCTGTTAGTCCAATGAGGTCTCTGGATACTTGATCCAGTGATACCGGAATCTCATAGGATCATTCTCCCATAGCCATCTCTTGCTCAGCTCAACAATGGCTAGACATCTCCCTCAAGCTACCGCTTCCATCTCTCTCTCTCTCTCTCTCTCTCTCTCTCTCTCTCTCTCTCTCTCTCTCTCTCTCTCTCTCTCGCTCTCTGACAGACACATCCGTGCAATCAAGAGGCTTGACCTTTGGCACTCTACTCAGTGCCATTAAAATCCATTCAGATGTGGCTCCTCCCAGGGAGGGACTTGAGACACTAAAAGCCTCCCGGAGTCCTAAATGTCAGCTTGTATAAGTCTGGCCACTTGCTTACAATCGTCTGAATCATTCCTTTGTTGTAGGAGGGTGGTGAGGAAGTCATTAACTACAATGAGACCCTCACAGTTTTAATGACTGGCCGTAGATCTATGGAGTTTTCCCTCCTTTCATCTCCTCATTGATGACAGTCAGCAGAGAGAAGGGAGACATAATAAATTATTGATCTGCAAAATGTTATCCATCTAAAGTGCATTTCCACTCCCTGTCACAACATACTAAAATACATATAGAGAAACAGCATAATTGTTTCTCCAAGAGGATAACAAATAACAAAGGAATAACAAAGGAATGTTCATGATTGAAACCATGACTGCGTGACAACACTATACATGTAGTCCCATCCCAAACAAAAAACAGTGATGGCGGTAATAGTGGCAGACCATACAGTTTAATTTCTAATTGTGGTTGCTGAGGTAGCATTTGCTTTTGATGGTTGATGATGTAGCCAAGAATAAGAGGGCTCAAGAACAGTACAGTTTGGTAGAATTACTACTTTCTTCACTTCAAAAGACTGAAATAGAGGGAGATTGAGCCGAGTCACCCATGTAACCATATCTCAGGGTCCAGATTATGTCTGTTATATTTGTTACTGATGCAAACATAGACCAATACTGGGACACACATCTAAGAGTGTGTATTTTACAGCTTAATCAATATTCAATTTCTGTTTGTCTTATACAATGTATATCCAGGTATCCATGTATATCCAGGTGTAAAATACTGGCATTGTAATTGTAACATTAAATTATCTGAAATTACATTGTCAAAAATACTGCAAGCATGCCCATATTCAATATGTAGTGCTTAGGAAATGATTTAGACCCCTTGACTTTTTCCACATATTGTTACTTTACAGCCTTATTCTAAAATGGATTAAATAAAACAATTTCTTCATCAATCTACACACAATACCCCATAAAGACTAAGCAAAAACAGGTTAAGAATTTTTAGCAAATGTATTAAAAAGAAAAGACAGAAATACCTTATTTACAAAAGCATTCAGACCATTAACAATGTGACTACATCCTGTTTCCATTGATCATCCTTAAGATGTTTCTACGACTTGATTGGAGTCCACCTGTGGTAAATTCAATTGATTGGTCATGATTTGGAAAGGCACACACCTGTCTATATAATGTACCCACAGTTGACAGGGCATTTCAGAGGAAAAACCAAGCCATGAGGTCGAAGGAATTGTCCGTAGAGCCCCGAGACAGGATTGTGTCGAGGCACAGATCAGGGGAAGGGTACCAAAACATTTCTGCAGCATTGAAGGTACCCAAGAACACAGTGACCTCAATCATTCTTAAATTGAATAAGGCTGGAACCACCAAGACTTATCCTAGAGCTCTCTGCCCGGCCAAATTGAGCAATCGGGGGAGAAGGGCTTTGTTCAGGGAGGTGAGTCTGACGGAGATCTAGAGTTCCTCTGTGGAGATGGGAGAAGCCACTCTTCAGTAAAAGGCACATGACACCCCCCTTGGAGTTAGCTGAGAGGCACCTAAAGACCCTCAGACCATGATAACCAAGTTTATCTGGTCTGATGAAACCAAGATTGAACTATTTGGCCTGAATGCCAAGCATCATGACTGGAGCAAACCTGGCACGATTCTTACAGTGAAGCATGGTGGTGTCGGCATCATGCTTTGGGGATGTTTTTCAGTGGCAGGGATTGGGAGACAAGTCAGGATACAGGCACAGATGGAGTAAAGTACAGATGAAATCCTGCTCCAGAGTGTTCAGGACCTCAGACTGGGGCAAAGATTCACCTTCCAACAGGACAATTACCCTAATCACACAGCCAAGACAACGCAGGAGTGGCTCCGGGACAAGTCTCTGAATGTCCATGAGTGAACCAGCCAGAGCCCGGACTTGAACCCAATCGAACAACTCTGTAGAGACCTGAAAATAGCTGTGCAGCAATGCTCCCCATCCAACCTGACAGAGCTTGAGAGAATCTGCAGAGAAGAATGGGAGAAACTCCCAAAATACAGGTTGTCTTGCTTGTGGCGTCATACCCAAGAAGACTTGGGGCTGTAATCGCTGCCAAAGGTGATTCAATAAAGTACTGAGTAAAGGGTCTGAATAGTTATGTAAATGTGATATTTCCATTTATTTATTTATTTATACATTAGCAAACATTTCTTCCAACCAGTTTTTGCTTTGTCATAATGGGGTATTGTGTGTAGATTGATGAGGGAAAAAAACTATTTAATACATTTTAGAATAAGGCTGTAACTGAACAAAATGTGGAAAAAGTAAATGGGTCGAAAATACTTTTTTGAGGGCACAGTATATATATATATATATATATATATAGATAAAGATCTAAACGCTGCAGCATTACACCAAATCCATAAATATTTTATCTGCTGATAAGAACACACAAACTCATCCATTTTGGAACACATAAACCGGTTGCGTTTTACGTTTCCATTTGAAACAAATGCAGAAGGCAAAGATGCAGATATGTAGATGCGTATTCACGGAGTGACATGCTCAACTCATATTATTTTGTCATTTGAACGGTTTCCCCACTAATCAGTCAGGTGGTTATGTTCCTCCCCATCGCTGATGTTGCTTTCACGTTCCACCTACAATAGAAGACTCTGAACTTGTTCAACAAAACATACCCTTCATCTATATTTAGTTGCATGGTTAATTATCCAAATGTTTTTTTTTGCCTCCCACTATTTAATTATTCATGAGGAAGCTCATGGGTGTTCCTCCCCCCTCCCACAAGCACACCTTTCATTTTGAACATGCTGAAAATAAGCTTTGGTAGAGGAATGAAAAGATGAAGAGATGAAACAGGAAGAGTAACATGTAAATCTGAATAAAAATCTGTCTAAGCCAATGCTTTTGACAGGCAGCTAAGGCTAATTAGGAGGCTTTCTCTGGCTTCTAATTTGAGTGACCTTTTGTTAAAAAGCACAATGAACTAAATGACCGAATGACACAATAATCTAGTCACATTGGTCACGAATGTGTACTCAGTATCGACTCAAAATATACCCTTTGTCAACCCAAAGATGTCTTCTATTACTGAAAGAATGCATGACATAATATACAAAGCAGCGGAGAGACAATATGAGAAAACAATCCTCCAATTTGGTCTCATTAGAATATGTCAAAATAGACATTGAACCATTGTATTTCTATGTCACAATAGCTGACATGTTGGTAGTTATATGCCACTTACAGTGACATATTACTATGTCACTATAATGATGAATTGTCCCCCTTGCTTCAAACTGAATTCAAAATACTGAGAGAATCTTTGCAGTATCAGTACAAATCACTATCTATATCTTGAAATACCCGAAACCTTGATACAGTTTGGTACAATTACCATATCGTAAAACTTTGACTCTGAAACCCCTAATACAGTGCACAAAGGGGCATGAACAGTGCAATTCCATATGTTTCAGGTGCCATATGAGCAGATATACTTGAATAGATGTTCCCTTAGTTTGCATAAGTGCACAGTCATGCACTCTGTGGACAGCCTAACTGAAAGTACTAAACCTCAAGTCACATTTCAAAGATAGTTTATCAGTGGTCTATACTCCCACTCCCGCCTTGTCAATCAGTCGGTAGGGAGCTTTGCGGATTGTGACTTCACAGCATGGGTATTTACCTCACATAAAGAGTTTGTTGCCTCGCTGAGACCTGAGGTGAGGTGCACAGAGAGCCTGTTCCTGGAAGATAAGCTCAGAATGAGCTCCGCTGCAAACACACCTCTTCACAAACAATCATTAACATAGCCATTTCTCATGGCACATTACTGATTTCGTTATCATTTTGAGCCTCTCCTTATTGACCATGCCTACTTTAGTTATCGACCACTTCCAGAAGACTAACTTGATGGTGTGCAATCCTTTCAGAGAAGTTAAATAGTAACATTGAAAAAGAAGGAGGATAAATTGTTTAAAAAAAAAAGGAAAACAGATCAAATGTTTTGCTGGTGCAGTGATTGAACAGTGGTATCAAATAACAGCAGTGTTGGCAAGAACATTACATTTCATTTTACATTTTTAACTAGGCAAGTCAGTAAGGAACAAATTGTTATTTACAATGAAGGCCGAAAACACTGGGCCAATTGTGCACCGCCTTATGGGACTCCCAATCACAGCCAGATGTGATACCGTCTGGATTTGAACCAAGGTGTCTGTAGTGATGCTTCTAGCACTGAGATGTAGTGTCCACTGCGCCACTTGGTATAGATGTCAAAAGAGCAAAAGTACAGAATATCAATGTTTGATGGACTTTTTATGCAAGGAAGAGATTATTAAATTGATCAAGTTGAAATACATTACTTCTGCAGGTCCATTATTTATATTTTTTCAAGGTATTCTGTAGTTCCAATAGAAAAATCAGTCCACATGATTTATCAACCCCAGAAGCTGAATTAAAAGGGAAGCCACACCTTAGTCTCTCTCCCCATCGCTCAAAGCTTACTCCATCTTACCGTCCCATATGTCAGCAAGAATTCTCTGCCAGACAATATCATTTAGAAAATTCTGGCACAAACACAGCTAATTCTATTGTCTCTGCAGCCAAAAACCAATACCAAGCTGCATGGGGACTTCTTAAACAGCCAGGAGTGCAGTAGGATCCAAAATGCCTACAAAACAACCCAAAAGCCTGTCACCGCTAAACCGTGTTGGTGGGAATTATTTCTCGACCACGGTTTCAATGGATGGACAGAAAGCCCCAGGGAAAGCGTCTCTCTCAGCTGAACTATCAAATGCCTGCATATGATGAAGTTGGTTGGCTAAAGCTTGCAATATCTCTGCACGTGGGGACTTTGCTTTTATTCTATGTGGCTTTAGAAAAAACACATAGTTGTGCTGGACGTGGCCTATCTCTTAAGGTATCGAGCTTCAAGGGATCCGTTAATTGAGCAGAATTCCATTTTGACTCTGGCGTGCCCCTGTCCCACAATTGTCATCAGGACTAGTGTTACTGCAGCTAAATCTGCCAAGCGAAGCCACCCTTACACTCTGAAAGGTCCTCAATGCCCGTGAGGTTTGGCGTCTGAGGATGCTGCATGTGTCAGTGTAATGGCTACATTTGTGCGCAATGGCGGGGCTCCTCGAATTTGGAAGAATAAAACAGGAAGATAAAGAACCAGAGGGCATTGTCGACTAATTAAGGCCCAGATGGTCCAGATAAGTAGGGCCAGTAAGGCCTCCTACAATTAATTACTGAATTCTATTGAAGTGGCAATTGTTGGTCAGTCAGATACTGCTGACATAGCATCGTCACTGCCACGCCTATGGCCATGAGAGAGCTGAAATGACAGAACAGCTTAGACAAGGTTTTAACAGACTATATTGGAGTTGGTGCCCATGTGGAGTGTTTCACTCCTCAAAATGGAAGCCCAATTGACTGAATACTGACACCTACATGTATTATTCTATGTATACACAGCAACCTCCTGAGACTTGGCCATAATTGGGCAGATTTCTATCATGGCGTTAAGACATTTCCCTTGCCATTTTCATGCTTCACAACTGCCACAACCACAGTCTCACACTGAATTCTTATCCAATGTGTACACACCTCTTTTATGCTGCATATATTATCCCAGATGATAGCTCCTCACATTTGACTTGGCAAAACTTTGCCAGATGCCAAAAATCTGCCATCGGTTTAAAAAAAACTTATTCGCTGACTAAGTGTCACCTTTGAACAGGTGAAGGGGAATCATTCCGGCTCCAACAGTGAAGTTTTCACCACAATGGGAATTTAATGAATTGTCAAGGGTCCTGAAAGAGATCACCAAACACATTCCTCCCACCCTGCATGAGAGGACAGGTGGAGACATGGAGGGTTCAGGTGGATGCCACCAATTGCCCAACACAGGACTTGACAGCATGAGAGGGGGAACTTTCACACATTACTTCTGAAGAAAGTATATGAAGGATCCTTGACCACAAAAGGAAGGTCATATGGTACCTTTCTTTTCCTTGTGCCAATACATTGGACATATATAATGTATGACAAGGCGCCAGGGGCTCCATTAAGAGATCCGGGACATTGCAGTGTCTAGTTGAGAAACTTAGAATGTCCCCTTAAAGTCGACAGACACTGTACCATACACTTTATTCTGGCAATAATGGGAAGAAAAGGCTTCCGATGTCCTTTCACACAGCTGTCTATTTTTTACCAATCAATCGCATGCTTAAATTTGAGAATCGAGGCAGCTCTTTTTGGGATAGGGGAGGATGGAATTGGGTTGAATTATGGAAATGGTATGTAATTGAGAGGACCCAGCAGGACTCTCAATAATCATGCGGCTTGTATGATCAGCAAGTCAGGAGTGCGGAGATACGCTACGCCATCTGCAGACAAATCTCCTACATAAAGGGATTTCACTGTAATGTGGTTAGAATAACATGCTTTGATGTGATCCATTTTGTGTGCAGGGGTGTGGGGGGGAGCACAGCTCGAGCTATGCAAGAGATATTAGAGAAAGTCGGAGATAAGAATCCCATTGATCAAGGAATGGAGGAACGTACAGTATAACGCCTCACACACCAGACTGTTGACAAATCGCAAATGCTGCGTCGTGGCTGCTAATCGTCACACATGAGTAAACAAAACGTCCTATTTTCCTCGAAAGTACATACTGTCACGATTCCAAATCTATATGATATTGCAGAGAACACGTTAATAATCTCACATCTCGGAAACTATTTTTTGGGTTGTATTCTTGTTGACAAAATTTGTGCTAATGCTGGATTTCTTTAGTTTAGCGCCCAATTGACTCCTATTCACTCCTTAAAGGAGAGCACTCCTTGTCCCAGAATCACCTAGAATTCAATGCACGGCCCATGGGCAACGTACACAATGGGCATTAATAAAATTCCAAAGGAGTTTTCCATGTCCTCAAAAGTAGCTCTGACTATGCCTCACAATTTATAGGCACAAGGAATTGGGAAGAAGGGCAATACGGGACAATTGTGGTTTGTGGAAATGATTACATTCACTTCGAGACAGTGGGATTTGTGCATTGCTTTCAATGCCTAAATGTGCTTTAAAGGTGTAATATGCAGAAATAGCTTCATGTTGCCAAAATTCTAATAGTTTGCCTAATTTCAGTTTATGTAACAAAACAAACAAAACAAGCAAGAGTGGATCATCATTCCACCATCTTATGAAATATCAATAAAGTGAATAACAAAACGTTTTGTCTTTTCAGCTGTTTGAAGCTGGTGTACAAAACCGAAAGTAAAAGATGCAAAAACAAAACCTAAGAACGGGGAGCATAGAAATTGTGTACATAGAACAGATCTACCGTTTCTTTGACCTGCTTTGAATGAGTGACAGATCTATAACTCACATTTAAATGTGAATTTGGTTGGGTCGCCCAAAAAGTTACATATTTCAGATTTAATATACTTGACCATGTAATAACTGTTGTTTTCTTTTTAAGTTACAGGGGCATTGCATCAGAATTCCACAATTTGATACTTTCTTATTGACCATGAAAAAATATTTGGGCAAGTTGTCTTTACAATTGACATAAAGCCTTCTTTGGATGCTGTAGCTGTCTTATGTATTAAGTGAGTGACCCTTTGCAATGATGATGTCCAACGGTACATCATCTCGTATGCCATATGGATATGAATGCTAAAGAGTGCAAATCTCTGCAATGCCTATGCATTAAAACACCCTGTCGTTTTTAAAATAGTAATTTCTATGAGTCACAGTAATTTTCTCTATGGGATGGATCAAAAATATATAGAAATGGGGGAGGGACATGCCTTTTCAATTTCAGTCAAGGTGAGGTTTTAGTATTTTTTAAAAATCTTGTCCAGAGGAGGGTCATGTAATGTGTAATTGATGACATTTCTATAGCCTTATAAGAATTTGTTTCTCATTAGGCTGTACAGCATATCGATGTGGGCCCAATGCCGCCCTTCATCTCTGATTCTCCGCTGGGCGCGCAATATCAAGTGCGCCTATAGGCTATTTTAGTGTGGCCTCGATCAAATGATCCATAGCCTGCGAGTGTGCGCTCGGAGAAGCACAGAGCAAAGTTAAGCTAGCTGCTGGAATGCTGTAAATAAAACTAGGCTGCAATACACACTGCAATGGATATTTCAACCCTGAGCCCCGGACTGCTCTGCTCTTGCTGATCAAAAACTTTGTGTGCTGCCTAACCAATGATGTGCTGTGTAGGCCTACAGTGACAGTTCAGGCGGAGAGTCAAAGGCTTCTTAAAATATATTTTTGATTAGGCCTAGTCCAGAAAATGCAATATCTTGCGGGTAGACTAACCTATAGCCTATGTTCTGTCCAGTTTGAGAAAGAGAGAGCAAATATGAGAAGGAGGTCAACTTTGATTGCTTGCTGCCACTACTCTAATTGATTTTAATAAAAAGAATGTGTTTCTTGCCCATGATGTATTTATCGGAGTAATTGACCTCACAATAAGCCTGATTTGAGTAATTTACATTGTGGTGCTGAAACATGGAACAGCAGCCGCGGCAAAATCAATCAGAAATGGAGAGCTCATGGTGCTGAAAGTAGGCAAATTCAAATGGGCATAATTCGTTTCAACCATCTTTATTTTAATTAGACTTTACTAACAACAAGAGGGTATTGTTTTTCAGCTTAATTCTTACTTTTTAAGAAATAAGAGGTAGAACTACCGGTTTGACACACAAAATTAGGCTATAGGCTGCTATACCCATAGATTTGTCGTCAACTCCTCCACCCACCATGTACTCTTTAAATAGCCTACCTCCGTGTCAGTGAAGGGCTGTTAAAAGTTAAAACCAGGATTCCAATTGAAGGCGTATGAGAGGGTATGCCGTAGGCCTACCTTTTATTAAAGAAAACGGCAAAAAGCACCCGCCTACCCCTTGCTAGTTTAAGATTACGAAGAAAATAAAAGGGATTGGATTAATATAAAGTGATCTATAACAGCCCTGTGGTCCGCGATGCTTTATGCTAGAAACAAGCTGTAATAAATACCCAGGAAAATCGTGACTTCTCTGTAGCTGAGGATACAAAAAATGGACTATGCTTGGGAGGTAATCTAATTCTGTCACCATCAATTGATTACGCTGTTCACTTTCTGAATAATAGAAGTTGTTTAAGCCCAAGACAGCTTTTAGGGAAATATTTGTGACCTTCTCTCATTGTACTAAACCCCAGAAGAAGAGTTGCCAGCAGTTAAAGCTTACAATTGTCTGCATTGTAGGCCTACTCTGTTTGTGTTGGAAAGGTACAGTAGGCCTAACTTTTGAAAGTGCCATGCTCAGATTCCTATGATGTCTCAGATTGTATTATCTGCAAACAAGGACATTTTTCATTGCAAACAAGACACGCTGATTTGGCATTGGAGAAATACAGTGGGGCAAAAAAGTATTTAGTCAGCCACCAATTGTGCAAGTTCTCCCACTTAAAAAGATGAGAGAGGCTTTTCATCATAGGTACACTTCAACTATGACAGACAAAATGAGAAAAAAAATATCCAGAAAATAACATTGTAGGATTTTTAATGAATTTATTTGCAAATTATGGTGGAAAATAAGTATTTGGTCAATAACAAAAGTTTATCTCAATACTTTGTTATATACCCTTTGTTGGCAATGACAGAGGTCAAACGTTTTCTGTAAGTCTTCACAAAGTTCTCACACACTGTTGCTGGTATTTTGGCCCATTCCTCTATGAAGATTCTCCTCTAGAGCAGTGATGTTTTGGGGCTGTTGCTGGGCAACACAGACTTTCAACTCCCTCCAAAGATTTTCTATGGGGGTGAGATCTAGAGGCTGGCTAGGCCACTCCAGGACCTTGAAATGCTTCTTACGAAGCCACTCCTTCGTTGCCCGGGCGGTGTGTTTGGGATCATTGTCATGCTGAAAGACCCAGCCACGTTTCATCTTCAATGCCCTTGCTGATGGAAGGAGGTTTTCACTCAAAATCTCATGATACATGGCCCCATTCATTCTTTCCTTTACACGGATCAGTCATCCTGGTCCCTTTGCAGAAAAACAGCCCCAAAGCATGATGTTTCCACCCCCATGCTTCACAGTAGGTATGGTGTTATTTGGATGCAACTCAGCATTCTTTGTCCTCCAAACACGATGAGTTGAGTTTTTACCAAAATATTCTATTTTGGTTTCATCTGACCATATGACATTCTCCCAATCTTCTTCTGGATCATCCAAATACTCTCTAGCAAACTTCAGATGGGCCTGGACATGTACTGGCTTAAGCAGTGGGACACGTCTGGCACTGCAGGATTTGAGTCCCTGGCGGCGTAGTGTGTTACTGATGGTAGGCTTTGTTACTTTGGTCCCAGCTCTCTGCAGTTCATTCACTAGGTCCCCCCGTGTGGTTCTGGGATTTTTGCTCACCGTTCTTGTGATCATTTTGACCACATGGGTTGCGATCTTGCGTGGAGCCCCAGATCGAGGGAGATTATCAGTGGTCTTGTATGTCTTCCATTTCCTAATAATTGCTCCCACAGTTGATTTCTTCAAACCAAGCTGCTTACCTATTGCAGATTCCGTCTTCCCAGCCTGGTGCAGGTCTACAATTTTGTTTCTGGTGTCCTTTGACAGCTCTTTGGTCTTGGCCATAGTGGAGTTTGGAGTGTGACTGTTTGAGGTTGTGGACAGGTGTCTTTTATACTGATAACAAGTTCAAAGAGGTGCCATTAATACAGGTAACGAGTGGAGGACAGAGGAGCCTCTTAAAGAAGAAGTTACAGGTCTGTGAGAGCCAGAAATCTTGCTTGTTTGTAGGTGACCAAATACTTGTTTTCCACCATAATTTGCAAATAAATAAATTAAAAATCCTACAATGTGATTTTCTGGATTTTTTTTTCTAATTTTGTCTGTCATAGTTGAAGTGTACCTGTGATGAAAATTACAGGCCTCTCTCATCTTTTTAAGTGGGAGGACTTGCACAATTGGTGGCTGACTAAATACTTTTTTGCCCCACTGTATGACAAGATGAACACATAGGCCTATCTCTCTGTCCATTCATAGCCTGTAATTTCAGTCATTTGTGTACTATTAAAAATACATGTAGAATTGCATGAAGTTACAATGGTTTCTCGGACCTGCAAATACGACGACAGATTCATGCAATGCTTTTACTCTAACGGAAATCTTTCCACCCCTACTCTTTTCCACGGTGGTCTGAGAACCCACAACCTTGTGGCCAACAGTCCACTGCACTGTCAAAATTACTGCTTTGCCATGTAATGCATGCAGGACAAAAAACTGTTTGTAAAACTGCTTATCTAAGGATCTGGTCTGTCCAGGTTCTCTACTACCCACTTTATGTTTTACTTATTATTTTGGGTATAGGGAAGGGTCAGTTGTTTTTATTCAAGCGTTCAGGGAGGGTTTTAGTAAAATATATTTAAAATATAAAACATATTTCAGAGAGGTCCGATATTCTCTATGAAACCCTTATTATAAATAGCATTCACTCCCTAGGAAATACATGTGTTTCTTTCATATCTGGGCTCTTGCTGGCCTCTATGAGAAACTCACAAAGGGAGAGGTGAGAGGAGTACTATCAAGCAACATCATTGCTCCAGGGATGTGTCTCTGGTCCAACACAGCTGCCAAGGAAGTATACTTTTTGGCATGTTTTCTGCTGACTCAACTTTTAACAAGAACAACTTCTTGAATTACATTTTTTTATGGAATTCCCTGGTAGACACCCATCAACACTCTACATTTGTCAAACCCCTTTCAATCATTACAGTGCCTTGGGAAAGTATTCAGTCCCCTTTACTTTTACCACATTTTGTTAGATTAAAGCATTATTCTAAAATTGATTCAATAATTTTTTCCCCCTCATCAAACTGCACACAACACATCATTTTTTTAGCTAACGTATCACAAAAAATGAATTATATAACATTTACATAAGTATTCAGACCCTTTGCTCAGTATTCTGTTGAATCACCTTTGGCAGTGATCACAGCCTTGAGTCTTCTTGGGTATGGCACTACAAGCGGGGCACACCTGTATTTGCTCTGTCAGGTTGGATGGGAAGCGTTGCTGCACTGCTATTAGGTCTCTCCAGTGAGTTCAAGTCCAGGCTCTGGCTGGGCCATTCAAGGACACTCAGAGACTTGTCCCGAAGCCACTCCTGCATTATCTTACTAGTCTCCCAGTCCCTGCTGCTGAAAAATACCCCCACAGCATGATGCTGCCAGCACCGTGCTTAACCATGCTTGGCATTCAGGCTAAAGAGTTTAATCATAGTTTCATCAGACCAGCGAGTCTTGTTTCTCATGGTCTGAGAGTCTTTAGGTGCCTTTTGGCAAACTCCAAGCGGGCTGTCATGTGCCTTTTACTGAGGAGTGACTTCCGTCTGGCAAATCTACCATAAAGGCCTGATTGGTGTAGTGTTGCAGAGATGCTTTTCCTTCGGGAAGGTTCTCCGCCATTCACAGAGGAACTCTAGAGCTCTGTCAGAGTGACCATCAGGTTCTTGTTCAAGTCCCTGAATAAAGGCCCTTCTCCCCCGATTGCTCAGTTTGGCCGGTCGGCCAGATCTAGGAAGAGTCTTGGTGGTTACAAACTTCTTCCATTTAAGAATGATGGAGGCCACTGTGTTCTTGGGACCTTCAATGGCGCAGAAATATTTTGGTACACTTCCCCAGACCTGGGACTCAACACAATCCTGTCTCGGAGCTCTACGGACAATTCCTTCGACCTCATGGCTTGGTTTTTGCTCTGACAAGCCCTGTCAACTGTGGGACCTTATCTAGACAGGTGTGCCTTTCCAAGTCATGTCCAATGTCGTGGAAAATTGCATAATTAGTCATGCTATCCCATGTTTAACTGTTTAAAGAATTGTCTCTTGTTATATGCTAGTATTTTTTTTAACCTGATACAAACATGTCTTTGTAGGACTTAGTCATAAGACTGGGTGTATCGCTAAGGTCCGCTTGGGTGCGACCACAGCATGTGGCATCCCGTGGGTTTACTGTCTACAGAAAGTCACATGTATGGAAACTCGCAGAACAGAGCACATTATAGTATGTGTTGTTGTAAATGCAGTTAGACGGTTGAGCCCTCAGGCTATCAACCTCGTGCTATCTTAAATCTGCACAGACAACTAATTGCATTTTTACACACTATCTGCTGACTGCCGTGTATAAAATAAAAATAAAAAGGATGTGCTTCTCTATGAAAGCTGAGAACCGACACTGTTCGTTGAGCTTTTCAACTATGCAATGTTGAGTGGATAGTTTATTCTACATTTTTCTCAACTTATAATAATGTGTTGTTTGAAAGAATCTGCAGTCTCTCTTCCTATAGAATTGCTACCACAACAATCAATTTGAATTTGCCACAGGTGGACAACAATCAAGTTGTAGAAACATCTCAAGGATGATCAATGGAAACAGGATGCACCTGAGCTCAATTTCGAGTCTCATAGCAAAGGGTCTGAATACTAAATGAATAAATAAGTATTTCTGTTTTTTTTCTTAATAAATTTGGCAACATAAAAAAAAAACTGTTTTCACTTTGACGTTATGGGGTATTGTGTGTAGATTGCTGAGGATATATATATATATATATATATTTAATCAATTTTAGTTTAATTAATCAAAAATAATGCAGTGTGTCACGCCCTGGCCTTAGTATTCTGTGTTTTCTTTATTATGTTGGTTAGGCCAGGGTGTGACATGGGTGATTTATGTGTCTTGTTTTGTCTAGGGGTTTTTGTAGTCTATGGGGTTGTGTTCAGTTGAGTGTTCTAGGTAAGTCTATGGTTGCCTGGAGTGGTTCTCAATCAGAGGCAGGTGTTTATCGTTGTCTCTGATTGGGAACCATTTTTAGGCAGCCATATTCTTTAGGTATGTTGTGGGTGATTGTTCCTGTCTCTGTGTTTTGCTGTTTCGGTTTTTCCACATTTTCTTATTTTGTAGTGTTCACGTTTTCATCTTTCATTAAAGATGTTTATAAATAACCATGCTGCATTTTGGTCCTCCTCTCCTTCCCAGAAAGAAAACCATTACAAAGTAACTTAACAAATTGTGGGAAAAGTCAAGGGGTCTGAATAGTTTGCGAAGGCACTACATGTAATATTGTTTCAGAGAAGAGAACATTTTCTTTGGAAATAAAGTGTTTATCTTGAGCATAAAGATAACAAAGTAGATCCCAAACAAACAGTAGCACTAAACCTGACAGATTAAAATGAAATACTAGACTTAGTCTATAGTAGCTTATAGGTAGGGGAAACATTGTGTCAACTTTCAAATATTTGACTGGAAAGTTAGAAGGCGGCAAAGCTGCTTTCATCCTTGTGTATGGTGAATTGAGCTACCGTATATTTTTGAGAATGTTATATGCACCTGAAAATATGAGGTTGACCATATCGGTGAGAAAACATATTAAAATTGTATGCAGCCACACATAAAATATGTAGCTACAAATATTTATACTGTGACCTGGGGCTTTTGAAGCAATGCACAGTGCAATATCAGTCACTCTGATAGCAGCTTGATCAGAGGTTAGGTCTATATCAGATAGGGTTAAGATAGATTACTTCACCCAAAATGACTATTCATGCCACTACAGGACATTGAGCATATAGCTTGTGTCTATTGCAAAGAACAAGAAAAGCTGTTAAATACTGTGCTGGTTGCTGTTAATCTAATCTGTAGAATGGAATTGTTGAATGAATCTTAATTAGTTCAACGTTACACACAAACCTACTTCAGATGTACTATCATATTTAAAACCTCATTATTAGTATGAGTTCATTAAATATGCAAAAAAACACAGTCATTGTGCTCTAAATAGATGATATAATTAACTATTGCGTTTTATATAATCACTATCACTAAGGTAAAGAAGAACATAACATTTCTGAACTTAAGCACAAATATGATATTTTTCTTTTGAAGAGAGCCAAGACCTACAGGTTAATAAACTAAAATAAAGTTTAAATGAAAATCTATATAAATCAGAATTTAACAACAGTTGGACTGATCCTAGAGCAGTGGTTCTTAACCTTGTTGGAGGTACTGAACCCCACCAGTTTCATATGCGCATTCACCGAACCCTTCTTAATTGGAAAAATAAAATGTGATTTTTTTCAAATTCAAACATAGGTATATATTTTACTGGTGCACAACATGAACCGTGCATCAACATCACTGTGTTCAAAGAACAAAATCATCAAAACATGATTTTCACACAAAAACAAAAACATAATAATGAATATTTACTGCAAATCAGTGTGACTTCTGCTGTTGCCTTTCAGAGACTTCACCTTGGCAAGTGCCTCTCATGTCTCATGATGTCATGTCTCTCATGTCATTTTCGCAACAAAGTCTGTTCCTTTTCTTGTTTTTTATGTCCAGCATCCTCAAAGGATTGCTCGCAAAGATATGTTGTAACAAACGGTATGAAAATCTCCAGAGCTTTCTTAGCAATAACAGGGTACGTTACCATTTGTTGACACCAAAACGTTGAAAGCGTTGTTGTTCTGAAGAGTTGCTGTTGAACCTGGCTCTGCTGAATTTCAATCATTTCATCGAGGTATTCATCATTGACATCTGTTGTCTCAACACTAAACGTGAACGGCTGTCTCACCCATGCTGGATATGACTCTCTTGTAGGGAAGTATCCGTCGGGAGACTTTGCAAGCTCATCTAAGTGCGTGGCAATTGCTTTCTTCAGTTCCGCGGGTACAGAAATGTCTCCGATTCCAGCTACATCTTCGATCTTACTTACACAGTCGTCCAGCAGGGGAAAGTTATCATTCTATGTTCGTCGTTTCCATAACGGTAGCTTTTTTTGAAAAGCCTTCAGGTTTTCCTCCGCTTCGATGATGTTGACTCCACCGCCCTGCATCTTTTGATTGAGATGATTGAGAGCTGCGAAGATATCAGCCATGTACACTAAAATGAGAATGAACTCAGAATTTTTGAAGCAATCTGCATGACAATGTTGGTGCTCTTGCAAAAACAGTACTAATTCCACACGCACGGCAAAAACATGATTCAGCACCTGTCCCCGGGATAACCACCGTACCTCGAATTCAGAGCCCATTTCTTTACACAGCTCACTGAAGATGCGATGCCTCAGAGCACTAGTTCGCACATAGGTCACGCATTCCACTACAATTTTTAATACTCCTGCCAGTTTCGGAGGCAAGGTTTTTGTTGCCAACGCATGCCTGTGCAGAATACAATGCGTAACAATGATGTGTGGTGCATCGGCTTTCACTAGCGCACCAAAACCAGACTTTCTTCCCAGCATGACTGGAGCTCCGTCCGAACAAACTGCAGAAACCATATCCCACAAAAGATTGTTGTCTTTGAAGAAGTCATCCACAAGTTTCTTCACATCGGCTGCCTTAGTTGTTGTTGTAAGAGGCTTACAAAATAAAA